>NW_008825100.1:2993819-3012661 GCF_000699105.1 Pygoscelis adeliae
ATCCCTGGAAGTATTTAAAAGACGGGTAGATGAGGCGCTTAGGGACATGGTTTAGTGGGCATGGTGGTGTTGGGTTGACGGTTGGACTCGATGATCTTGGAGGTCTCTTCCAACCTTAATGATTCTATGATTCTATGATTCTATGATTCCAAGCTGCACGGATTCCTTCTTTAAAACAGCTCTATTCAAGTCAGACAGTGGGGGAAAGACATATGTCCTTATGTCTCAATGCACAGACATGAATACTTTATACAGAATAAGGTTTCTAATTTGGGAGAGGAGGTAAGAACGTGTATTTTTCACACAAAAAAAGAATGGAGGAGCTCCACCCTATCTGATATGGAACAGATTGTTGGCATGGAAAATTAACACCAATCTGAAGAATTATTTAAGGCAGAAGCTGATGAAAAGTCAACAAGTGGTGAACACCACAAGTTGTACCGTGACATTTTGCTAGAGATAAGTTATAGAGAATGGAGACTACAGGTAACCTGGACAAAAGGCTGACTGATAGAAAGGCTGATGTTAAAGGAAAATCCTGAGATTTTATTTTATGGTCTGACACTGTACTCAACATTGGCACATGGAAACAAGTAGAAACTGCATACTCCACAAGTGCAAGAGATTAAAAGTCAAAAGAATTATAATAACAGCAATTGAGCATGACAGACATTATAGTCATAGCTAAACGTAACAGCAGTGTCACTGAATGACAAATGCCAATGGGCACCAGAATACCTTGCTACAAATTATATAGGAAAGTCAAATTCAGATGCACAAATGGAAAACCTACAGACATGAAATGCAACGTGAAATATCAGACAGGAGAAGGAAAACATAGTAGAAAGTGGCTGAAAGCTTTAAAAAGGAAGGAGATGCACGATAATGTACAAAGTGAGGAAAATTCTGGGGTGTAGTGCCTAGGTATTACTGTATTTACTTCAAATCTTCCCAAAGGAAAGAAGCAGTAAGGCATTTGTTCAGATGGTTAAGTTTACTTGAACTATGAAACTACTACTTTAAGGAACTTACATAACCTCCACTGCTTGTGACTTTAGAGATAAATTGTAAGCTCCAGACAGAAAAGCACACCAAATCTCTTACTCAACTAACTGGAGAAAAATGCCAGCAAACAGAAGCTCTTCGTATCATTCTACTGTATGACAGTTTATGATTAATGAAATAAAACAGAGCAGAAATTATTTTTATAATCGCCCTATTCAAGTATCTGGCACATTTAAGAAAACATGATGACATTTATGCATGACTGGGTAATGTTTCTAAACTCTAGTGAATTATGCAAGCAGAAGAACATACCTGGTACAAACAGGCTGCTGTTCCAAGAAAAAATGCAATAACATAGCTGAAATCTTCACCTTCGTTCTGTGAAAATAAAACAAAAAGCCATGTTTTACAATGTTTCTGTGAAATACCAGGTATTTACGATATGAAACTTATTAATTATTGTATGTTAAAATAGTCTCGCATTGAGAGTTATAATAATTCCTACACTACGCTAAACCAAAAGAGTTAGCACTAATCATTGCTTACTTATATGTCTGGAAAAAAACCACCGTGACCTGGAATCTGACCAAAACGTTTATTCACAACGGACAACTAACACTGAGATTTTCAAAAGCCTTAAAGAAAGTCCAGCTCTAACGCTGGATACTTACCTTCTCCAGATGCCTTCGAAAATTCAAGTCTAAACACTGGTAACCAATATCAACTTTGTAGAATTGTGCCTTCCTCCAGCTTCACAAAATGGAAAAGAGATAAAAGGAAAAGACACAAACTGACCACTAGGGTGTGGTAAAATCCTACAGAGAATAAGGCAGGCAGCTCCGCGTTCATGGCAGTGAGAAAAAACAAAAGCACATGAATTTATCAGAGAGAGATTATTGGAAAACTTAAGTTTTCCTGAACGATGTGCTGGTTTTGGCTAGGATAGATTTAATTTTCTTCACAGTAACTAGTATGGGGCTATGTTTTGGATTTGTGCTGGCAACAGCGTTGATAACACAGGGATGTTTTCATTATTGCTGAGCAGTGCTGACACAGAGTCAAGGCCTTTTCTGCCTCTCACCCCACCCCACCAGCGAGGAGGCTGGGGGGGCACAAGAAGCTGGGAGGGGACACAGCCGGGACAGCTGACCCCAACTGACCAGAGGGATATTCCACACCATATGACGTCATGCTCAGCATATAAAGCTGGGGGAAGAAGAAGGAAGGGGGGACGTTCGGAGTGATGACGCTTGTCTTCCCAAGTAACCGTTACGCGTGATGGAGCCCTGCTTTCCTGGAGATGGCTGAACACCTGCCTGCCCATGGGAAGGAGTGAATGAATTCCTTGTTTTGCTTTGCTTGCACACACGGCTTTTGCTTTACCTGTTAAACTGTCTTTATCTCAAAGTTTTCTCACTTTATCACTTTATCATGAGTTTTCTCACTTTTACCCTTCCAATTCTCTCCCCCACCCCACTGGGGGGGAGTGAGTGAGTGGCTGTGTGGTGCTTAGTTGCCAGCTGAAGTTAAACCACAACAAAGGAAAAGATGGAAAAAATTTACTTGAAGTGATAGACTTTTCCACTATGTGTTTAAAAAGAGAAAAAAAAAAAATTCCTTCTAACTTATTCAAACGGGTTGTTATAGTTTCTATAGAGCTGAGCAGAATAAATTTACATGCTCAGTGATTATTCTAACTGCATTTCCAACAAACATCTGCGACAATCAAAAACTTTCCCATGAAAACAATGGGTACTTATGCAAACGTTCTTCCTTGAATGTGAATTTCATTTTGAGAAGAAGGTGTTCCATTCAGAACCACAACTTGTTTCTGCTCAGAGCATGTTCAGTGTGAAGCATTTGCATCTACAGTGTTGACTAGGGAAAAGTTTGTACGTCTGCACATAAAACTGACCTACACAATGCAGTACAATCCTAAACCGTATGTAAATCTTGGCCTTGGTGCCACTGCATATTTGCTGGAGTATAGCTACAGATCTTAACAGAGTTTTGCTAACACCCAAATAAAAACACTGATTATAAAAGAAACACTAATTCAGAGAGAAGCTTTTGAATGACTTCTCAGAAGAAGTTCCATTAATCATGTTTTGGATTATTTCTCCCTAAACCTTGTGGATTTTTCCATAATAAAGTAAATTAAGAGAAATTTTAATGGATTTTTAGTGTGCCTCATTTGTCAGAAATTAAAAAGTATCTTCCATCTGTACTGCCATCTATTACCTCCAGATGCAATAACATCTAGAATAAAATTAATTGGCTGGCCTATCATCATTTAAATAAGTTAATCTAACATTGGCATTCCTTTTTAAAAAATCAGCTGCGTAAAGGTAACAAAACAAGTTCTAGAAACATGACACTAAGCAGTAGAAATCTGTTCAGTACTATTTGTACTACAGTGTACTTTAAATTCATTCCTATTTATGAACTGAGAGAATTGTACATAACACAGAAAAATCTAATTAGGGATAAAGTAGAGACGTATGTTCACTATTTCATTCTTGTTTTTTCTTTAAAAAACAAACCCAAAACAACTGAAAAGAAGGACCTAGCACGGAACACTTTCATTAACCCTGTTCATCTATTCAATAGTCTTCAGGAAATGCTGAGACCTCAAACATTACTGCTTTATTAAATCTGTACATATATTAATAATTATGTAAGACAACTGGAATACAGGTCATCTTCTTTACATTACTTCCCTAAACAATCCATTAGGTATCAAAAGCATTGCAGTTATAAAGTCCAGATACACGTTTGAATAAAAAGATTATTATCTATTAGCCAAGCAGGGGGATTCCCATTTTCTTTCAGAAAACTTCCACAGGGTTTTTAGTTTCTACCTCCATCACCCCAACAGTAGAACCATTTAACGTTACGTAAGGCTTTTTTTTTGTGGTAACACACAGGAACTTTCTGTGCGTGCTTGCAAGCACTACCAGCGTATTCGCTTGAATTGCTTGAAATCATTAACCGCTGTTATTTTCATTGCAGCAATGAGAATACAACTAGCACAAGAAATGGAATAGAAAGAAACCGAAAGGCTATAGGGAGGGTCAGAGCAGAGAGTTCACATAAACAAATAAATGTTTGTGGGGAGGTTGTTTGGTGAGGAGGGTGTTGTTGTTTTGAGGGGGGGGCAGGGAGGGTTAGAAGAAATCAGTTGACAGTTTCCCTTACATTGATCCTTTCAGCACACAAAGAGAAATAAGCATCCTACTTAAGAAGGTTTATTAAAAACAAACAAAAACTAAAAACGGTTTCTAAAAAACAATTTTACAAAACCTGCTCTGTGGACCTTTCAAAAAAATTGGCCAGACTTTCAAAGCTGTTCATCATTTCTCTCAAGTGTTTTTAAATAACATCTATTAAAATTAAATGTCTCATATCCTGGCATAAATTTAGAAAACAGAACATTATGTTCACATACTCACTGCTACCAAAGTACCTAGGGAAGGAGTCGGCCACCCACCTTCTACTGCTTTTGAAACTCACAGCCTCAATGAATGCATCACACTCAAGGAGGATGCACAGATCACAAACAATATAGGTTTCATAAACAGAGGTCTGACCTCACAAACAATATTTCTGAAAATAAAACTGGCAAGACTTAGTTCATACAGCAAGCACCTTCTAATGTGATATTATGATTGCTATGATGCGTAACTCTCAAATTCATAAACATGTACAATACCTGGAGAAGACTTTCTATGGCATGAAAGCCACGAATTAAATTCAAAGCCCCACATAACAGACTAAGTACAAATGAGACAATCCCTGGCAGAGTCACAGGTTCCAGACGTTGATGAGGAGCTGCAAAGCAAAAGATCAAAAAAAGATATCACAGGTTAAAGCAATGTCTTTATAAATTTAGTAAAATAGTAATCTCATTTTTCAGTGGCTTCTAGCTCAAGAAGAAATCACTGAAGCAAACCACAAGATGTCAATCTTTTTTCTAAAAAGAAGAAACATTTAAAGTATTTCAACACAAGGTTTAACAAAAAGTGTACTTTCCTTCAATTCGCATATATAATTGTCTTACTATATTTCATCTTTAACTCAACACATTCAGTTTATTCAGTATGGTACTGAAAGCTGCTCAAATATGCCAGTGGATCAATGGCAAACGATGCATTTGCTAGTGAAATTTGTCCACAATTAGTAGCCAGCTAGTAAGTCACATACTTAAGAGCTCCTCTCACAACCTCCACTTTTTTTTTAACACTAATGCATTAGCAGAGGTATTGAGACTGATGTAGCTTGTTTGCTGAATGGAACGCTATGAGGCAAAGCTATTACAGTCCCCTACCTTAAAAAATACAGCCAGTGAGTGCTACCAAAGACACAAGTAAAAAGACAGCTCTGAAACTAAGCTAGTATCTATATTACAACCTTACACAGACCTTCCAGACAGTGCTTAGAAGTCTCTTACAAAACACATTAAAATTAAAACACACTTTCTTTCCATGCACATCCACTCTTTTGGGCTTAGCTAGGGTCACAAGTACATAACAGTTGTGTATGTTCCTCATTATCGCCCCTTTCCATAATTAATAACAGAAAGCAAATATGAAAAAACAATGCAAAACTCTTAACAGTCTAGGCAACACTGGGAAAACAGGACTACTGAGCCATACTTAAATCATTCTGTTCAAATCAACGAAGTGTAAAGATGTGAACAATGAGGTTAATGAACTGTAATATTAATAGAGAGAGGGGTGTCAATCCTGGTTGTTTGCATTGCACAGATCCAGGAAAAAGGCTTTCCAAACAGTTTATGAAGTTACAGAACCTAAAGAAAAAAAATGACAAAAGCTATTTCATGTTGATAAGCAGACAGGGCTGTGTAATTATGAGTGCATGATAACTTAAAACACAAAATTAGTTAACTCATTTGTGCTGAATTTAACAGTGTAATCAGTTTTTTTTTTAAACAAAAGCATAACTCATGTTTAACTTTCAGAGCTTATTGCTTTTCTAACCATAGTCCATATCAGAGGAACACTACCAGCAATCACTCAGTTAAGGTCAGATACGGTATTTGCATACCAAACCATTCTTTTTCAGTCACTCGTAACGACTTGTTTTGTTTTGGATTTTTAAACCATCTCGTCTACAGAGTGGCAAAAAGCTGAAGGTGTATGCGACTGGTTTTAGCCAAAAGTCATTGCATTTCACTAACTGGTGGATAAAATTAGTTCACTGCTCTCCATGCACAGCTCTCCGGGCAATCTCATTTTCCCCATGTATCAGGGTAACTTTAAAACATTACACTAGGCAAAACACCTCTTTGAGAACCATGAGGGGAAAAGTAAAGAGTCGTGTCAGCTAAATCAAGACAGTCTATGAAGGATAATAAAACAGTGACTTTTCTCTCTTATTAAGATACGAAAACAAACCCAAAACTTTAAAGGGCATTGCATAACGCTACTGATGTCATTAAAGTCTCCAGGGCTTAATAAATCTTAGTGTTACAATCAAAGCAACAAGAGTCATTTAAATTTAAAAAAAAAAAAAAAGGCAAAACCAGAGAATGAAGGAGGAGCGTCAGAGAAGGCAGGGTAAAGGACAGCTGACCTTGAGTCAGTACATCCATAAATCTTAGAGAGATTATAATTGCCATATAAAAAACTCTCTAATACAAGCCAAGGACCAAATAAAGCACACATTCTGAATTAAAATGTTGAAATTTAAATAAAAAAATAGGAAATTTGCATGACATGAGAAACTGCACTACTTATAAGGACGCTTATTTAAAAAGAAAAATTAAAAAAAAAATCGAGTACACCATCAGGCAAAAAGTAACTTTGATTTGAGAACTGTTCCTTCATTGAAAAAAAGCTCAGAAAACAGTAAATTTATCCTAACCAAAAAAATACCTAAAACATCACACATCAGCATGTTGTCACCCTATTTCTAATGCCTGCCAACACCTACATTCAGCTTTGAAGCAAAATTCTATTCATAATCTGCGCACTTTCTGCTTCACACATTAATAATTACCCCTATTTCTCACTACACGGCACAACTTTCGCTAAAGGAATAGGGCTGCTATTTTCAATTACTTTAACAATATAAGAGGCCTAGACACCAGACCTTGGATACATATCCAATTACAAGTATAAGCAAGTATGAGACAATGCTTCATCAGCATAGCCAAAACTAACGCATCAAATTCTGCTATTCTGTGTAACAAAACAAGATTTGCGTCTACCTAACTTCCTACCTCTGCACGCTATCCAACTTGATTTAACACACTTAATTCACTTGTAGCAAGTCATTTTTTTTAACAGGACAGCATATTCAGGAAATTATACTAGGCAAACCACATCTTTTTGTGAGAATTTGTCCTTAGAGCAAAGGAGGAACTTTGAAGTCTAGCCAACTGAGTGGGTAGCAAACATCCAGAGAAAGTTCTTTTCAAGGGTGGAGAGAAGCGATGAATGTAAAGAATTACAAAACTATTAGCAGACTTTTTAAAAAAGACACTGTTATTCAACAGCATCTAAAATTTGAAGAGCTGAAGAAGGAGCAAAGTGCAAACCTCTCAATGTACAGCCCTTTGATGGTGAGTTTCTACAGCAATTCAAGGAAGGAAACGGATAACTGAACAGAGAGATCTATGGAATTCAGAGGAAGAAGAAAGTTAAAAGTAACTAAAAGAGGGAAAAAAAACAGAAGAAAGTCGACATGGAAAGAAAAGAGGGCAACAGAACTGCTTCTGTAGGACAAGTTGTGGAGAGGTAGGTGAAAAAAAATTGGATGATCATCTGCCAATTATTGTTTAATTTTACTTTATAGTAAAAAGGGAAATGGTCCTTACACATTTTAATTTAGGCCCATATGATCTTCCAACACTTTTACTCAGAAAAGTGGTAAAAAGCTCATTTTCCACTACATGGAAAACTTCAAAAATACAGCCAATTTTGACACAGGCCAAATTCTCTCATGCTTATTGTTTTTTCTTTTTCCAATTGCAGAAAGTTTGAATCTAGACAATTTTCAGAGTTAACCAGTTGCCACTTCTGCCACTATAACCTCTTCCACAAGCCAGGATTACACTAGAACATTAAGAGGTAACAATGATGTAAGCATCAAAAGTGGCAAAAGAATGGTATCACAGCATTACACACACCTTTAAAAACAGCCCACACATATAAGCAGTAGATGATTAAAGGTACGTACAGTGCTGCTTAAAAGATCCCACTCTTCCAAACAATTTAAACATCTGCACACTTTTCCTCTATTAATTTTCCAGAATCTATCTCTAATACTGTTAAATTGCAAATACAGAGATTGTAAGCTATTTCTACACTGCCTCATAGCACCTAGAATTCTCAGGATCAGGCCCCAGCAGTACAAATAGGGCACCCTAGGGATTTTGTTTGTTTCTCATCTTCAGTAGGAAGTAGTTTCCCATCTTCTAGAGGAATCCTTACGAGTAAGTAAAGTAATTAGGACAATATACTGGCAAAGAGATCCTATTAATATATATATAAAAACTGAACAAAATTAAGCTGATGTCTTATATTACAGAACTGTAGGAAGTGTTTAGATTTACGATTGCAATTTTCCCCCTGACACTGTAAAGTGAACGGCATTGGTGTACGTCTGCCCAGGATAACTAGCCTTATAGACAGAGGTACTTTTGGGAAAAAAGGGGAAGATATTAACTAATTAAAATCAACACTTCCTTTTATTCTATTTATGATTTTGCTTCACTAAACTTGGAAGACTGAGATCAGATTATGTCAGTTTCACGTGTGGAGTCCACGTATTAGTGCAAGGACTTTGCGAGTTTTAAGTTTTCTGTCCTGCTGGGAAACACCCAACGGTGGGCCTCAAACTGATTCAGAGCATTCACTTAATAGCACAAACCTTTAACCTGGTTCAACCACACAATTCTGTATTTACCTCCTACCTGAAATAAAGAAAGTATTAAAAAATTCATGACTACGTAAATGAATGTGGCAAGTATACACAAAATTGCTATTATTAACACCGTACACAAGGCACTTATTTTAGAGAGTACATCTTTCAGCCAGCACAGGTCTTTGGATTTTCACCATCACAGATGCTTCCTAAAGTGATGTTTCTCCCTCCAGCTGCTCTAACTCCTGACACTATGCTCTTAGCTTATGTCATCATTGGGTCTTACTGGGCAGAAATAATAAAAATTTTCATAAATCTTAATAGGTCAGGAAAAGAAAGAAGATCATCTTGTTAAGTGCTCATCTTCATTTGCTTATTTTCATGCAGATTTTTTTTTTCCTTCAATAAAGCAGTCCATTGAATAGATCCGTTTCTCTCTCCCAGTGTCTTGGGAAGATACACACTTTGAGCAGAGGACAAAACAGACATCTAAACTAAAATACACGTAAGGTCATGGCAGCTTTATGCTTTAAGAACATCAGGGTGAAAAAGCTTTTTTTAAAGAAAAAAAAAACCCCAAAGGTTAATTCTACTGCCCTGCATCTGTCTTATTTAAGGATACAAAAACAAAAGTCTGAAACTTACCTGCAGATATCTTACCAGTACCCTTATATTCCGCCACAGATAAATGTGCGAACCCATTAGCTGAACCAAGTTCTGACATGGAAATTTGATAAGGTGGTCTCAGTTTGATTTCTGTCTGCATGTCAGCAAGATTCATCTTTGTTGACAAAGAACGTGTGTTGTTGTATCTCTGTTTGGTCCTCTGAATGAAATTATCTGTGTAAAATTTAAAATTAAAAGGTATATCCTTATGGACTTTTGTAAATTAAATAATCCAAGACCATGCAGCTTTACGTACTACATACTTCACAAACTGAAATATATTGTTTGAAATGCTTGTATTTATCTTCGATTTTTAACACTATTTCTGTTTTGTGACTAATATATCATGGGCTGTTTAATTCTGCGGTAAAAAAAATTCAAGCTCTAGAAATCTAATTACTTAATAACTGTGAATAAACTAATGACTTTCACTGCATGAGACTGAATGCATTGCTAATACAACAGATTTACTGGTCTTATTCTAGCTTTTCCGTTAGTTTAGTAAATATCCTTCTGAAAAAATTAACTCCTGCATTCAAGTATAAACTTACTTGAGTGTGAAACATGCTTGCAAAATATTCAGGTGGAGAAAATTAATACCATATTATACAGATATAAAGACTGTAATAGACCTACATTCTAACTTAACAACTAGTAGAACAAAGAATGCATGGGGAAAAAAAAAAAGAGCATTCATAGAAATCTTCATAAGGAAGACAACAATGTTATACAGAAACTGTTAAAAATTGCCTGACTCAATTATAGACAGGAATTAACCAACTGGGATATCTTCCCCCATATTTCTGAAACTGCAGGTCTTTTTGCTCTAATGTGTTTATAAAAGAATATTTAAAATAACTGCCTAACATATAGTATTAAAGCAACAGATACTAATGGAATCCATAACAGCTGTAATCTGGTATATATAAGATTAGTTGTATATGGAGCTTGCATGACAGAAAATTAAATGCTTCGCTATTATCATGACAAATAAAAATCTCTCCCTTTCATGTACTGAACAAAAATTACAGCACAGCTAAGAGCAAACATGAAATTGCAATCTTTTACTTGAGAAATTTATGAAGCTCAATGCCTTTACAGGTTAAGTATTTCAACAGGTATGAAGTCAAACAACTCCTAGTATTATTAACTAGAAGATGAACTCCAGATTTGGTCACACAAGGCTTAAACCAAAACCTACTGGCATGAACAGAAAGATTATAAACAAGTTTGGATAAAACTCTAGTAGCTTAATTTAATGCCCACAGAAGTATTTCTTTATTGACTCTAACGGGAGTTAAATCAGATTCTAAATCCACCTGAAATACAGCTATAAACTGCCTTGGACATTTTTGGTTTGTGTGCATTAAGTTGCACATCTATTTAAATACTCATTTGTCTTAGTGTGAGAATCAAGGAAAAAAAAAGTCAGATTCTTACCAAACTCTATAAAACAGTATGGTCTGACAGCGGTATTTGTCTTCATCATATTGTAGGTAGTGATGAACTCTTTCTGAAGCTCATCCAGGAAGCAGAAAGCCAGGACACTGGGATAATTTTCAGTGCACAACATCATATAGCTTACTCCCAGAGAACTTATAAAGCTATAATTGAGAAAATAAATTCAAAATTTCAAATTTAAATCCAAGTAACTCGCTGCTTTGCTAGTCTGATCTCATATTCTATAATCAGAAAAGCAAAAACTGCTCAGGGGTAGCAAAGGAATTAATGTTTACTGAAAAGTCCAACACTATTCTAGAAGAAAAACGATTTACTTTCAGGCAATGTTTTATTTTAGCACCACATTGTACAATCATACGAGAAGCTGTGTTATACATATGTGTGTGTGTATACATATGTACATACTCTGACATACATGGAACAGAAGAATAACATAAAGCTTTTGGGATACAGAAACACAGCAGGTTTGTCCCGTAATAGCTTTTCATTTTTTCAGAGTATGTGATCTGGTGCATCCCAAAAATGCAAAAAATTATCTTCAGACTGGGGGGGGGCAGTCAGTTCTTTCTAAAATATGTGAGGAAATAAAACTGTTCTGTAGAATACAGGATTCATCATTCTTCAAAGATAGTTGCAAGGATGACCAGAGATGGCAAATAAGAAATTAGAAAGGGACAGTTTTCAATATACATATTCCTATTGCATTTAGGCAATTCATTAAATAGAGTTCACGTTTTCATGACACATTCAAATTTCTTCAAAATCTTGATGGATAACTTACAGTATTAAAAGTAATCAAAGACAAAAGTAATAAAAAACATCCTGACTAAGCCTTATGTCTCCTTCTTAAAAGTTTCTTTTAAGCTGATCAGTTAACAAGCCAACTACAGCTGAGGTTTTAAAAAAACACTGACTGGAAAAATTTAGTCCATGCTGGGCCTAATCCTGAGAAATGCTGGAAACTCACATATACCAATGGGAGATGGAGAAGGCTGAGCACTTCCTAGGATCATGCAGGTGGTATACTTTCCACCACTGTAACTTCTACATGTCTGCTAGGGGTTAGGATGAAATTACTCACCTCATTTAAAATAGCATATCTAAATTAGAGTCAGAATTTAGCTCAGCTAAAGTGCAACTGAATTACCAACTACACACCGGTACACCTAGTTACCAATACTAAGGAGAAAGGTCACATATAAAGCAAAATTCTGAGTAAACAATAGATTCAAATAATTATTTCACGATAATCCAAGTTTCACGCTGCAAACGGGAAAAAAGAGCATCTTCTGAATTATTACTTAATCAGTGTTGTCATGCAGGTACACTATCAAATTGACTAGCTCAAAAAATTTAGGAATAGTTATTTAAAAAAAAAAATCAAAGCACAAAAGCGTGAAGCGAAAACAAAAAGCACTGTTGTGAAAGTGCTGGATGGAGCAGTAGGACAGGTAGGCTCCATTCAACCATTCAAGACTTCACTACACACTGCCTTCACACTAGAAAGATCATTCCCACCCTTCCCACTCCCTCACTCCCTGTGTGTCATGTGAAATAATTATTGAGTTATGCTTGGTTTTTAGGGCATGTTTCCTCTGAAGTCAACAGAAATCCTGAAGGTACAATAAAAGGGCCTAACTCCATAACATGCTAACCACAAGTTTTCAGAAATACTGGGTTATGAATGTATTTGGGTACTTTTTTAAATTTGTGTAGACTAAAAAGAGAAAACAAATGAATACTAGTTGAACGCATGACGAAGAACAAGTCTGGTCATTTTCATGTAAGAAACAACCTTGAAATTTAAAGAAATATTTCTAGTAGGTCAAGGACTTTGATATTTATAAAAATACCGTCTATTTCAAACTAGAACTTACACCACAGTTTGAATAGGTTTCAAATCTTTCTACAATTTCTCAATTTTAAATTTCTGATACATAAATACTGCCAAGAACTAATCTTAATTTGATTAATCATTTCTAATGTGAACTGTTAACTTTTTAACTAACAGACAGACACAACCCAGGATGTCACAAATATATAAAAGAGAAGTCTTACTTTATATTATACTGCCCAGTTTTCAGAGTACATCTATCAGGAAGCTGAGAAAGTTTCTTTGAGAGCATTTTAAAATATTTTCTACATTCTTGCATTCCCGTGCTCTGGTCATAATCAGTAGATGCAGACAGTGGGAGTCCATCCCTCACACGGACCACAGAGGCAGATAAAATCATAGACATTGCCAATAGACTTAACGACAACCTACAACAAAACACAAATCAGGAGGGATCAGAAATAAGGTAAAAGCAAAAACAACGGAGTCAGCTGTGATTAATCAAACTCCCCAAGCTGTATGCTGGGCTCAGGCTTAAAATGGGACACAGGGAAGATTTAACTATAACTCAGATTAGAGTCCTAACTGAATAGGACCTACTAGTCTACGTGAACCACAAAGCAGCAGCACATCTGACATCAATGTCACATTTTCAAATATTTTTTATCTGAACTGCCATAAATCCTCACCTAGAGATACCTGTGGAGATTGAAACACTATTACTTAGCCTTAGTACTACTGTAGGACTTGCACCCTTCAAGCTGTGAGTCGTCTTGTTTAGTGAGACAATTACAGTCTAAACAAACAAGAACAATAGCTGGAGAGGAAGAACGTGTACTGTAAAGATATGACAGATGGAAACGTGATCCAGGTCTCTTGATCAAACAATAATATTAATGTGCTGTCATGAAACTGTGTTACTGAGTACATGCTTAAGTACCCTGACAAACAGAGACTTACACAACTTGCGTACTATCAAATAGGAAATCAAGGATCAGGACAACAAGCAATATAATCCAGCTCTCCCAACTCACAACGGAACTTCTTAAACATGAAATGTCTTTTTTCTTATCTGGGTCTCCATTTTCTTTAAATCTGCAAAAAGTGTCTATCAGTATTACACAAATACTGAGCAGGTTGAAATGGTACTTGCAAAGCCTACATGCTTTTACAGTATTTAATTTTCAAAGCATAATAATTAAAGCTTTGTGGAATACAGTCACTTAAAAAAGAAAAAGTTGTGTATTTAAACGTTTCTCAATCAGAAGAACATTTATAGCAGGCATTTAACAGTATAAACACATAGCCTGCAGACTGTCTTTCAAGACTGAAGACACATTTTTAAAACCTTCAAGTTCTTCAAACCTTACGTTAAATCAAAACATCCAAAAGTTTAGCAAGACAAGCATTAAAAGAAGGATTACTTATCTGCTAAGTATCAGTACACAAATTTG
The DNA here is from genome assembly GCF_000699105.1 of Pygoscelis adeliae. NCBI lineage: Eukaryota > Metazoa > Chordata > Aves > Sphenisciformes > Spheniscidae > Pygoscelis > Pygoscelis adeliae. Next base: position 3,008,130 of record NW_008825100.1, read on the forward strand.
TCCTCTTAGCAGTGGGCGAACTGCTAGAATTTATATGAAGCCAAAAGCAAACACTTCCTCAACTCTTAGCACTGCTCTGCAGACTCCTACCATATACTACACCTACCACTTAAGAGATTATGAAAAAAATAGATTTTTGCCTCCCTCAGATGATGCTACTCAAGTTCCATACAGTCACAAACTGCAAAAGAAAACGTATTTCTGAATACAGCTGAAATATGCTTTCGTGTGCAATACTGACACGTTTACAGCACCTTTCAAACTATGACATTAAGGGTGCTCTACAAGCATTAGCAACTGAAGGACTGTATTCGGAAAAGTTAGGAATCCAAATTTTCCCAAAATAGCACTGCTGCTTCTTAAGAGAGAGGAAATAGCTATTTTTTCCCTGAACTCTCACCTCCCCTATTTCCCACTACCCAAAGGTTATATATACATCAGGATACTTACTGAATAATAAATATTCAGGTTTTTCAAAGATCAACTCCTGTCCTCGTTTCAGCTGGGACAGAGTTAAGTTTCTTCACAGTAGCTGGTATAGTGCTGTGTTTTGGATTTAGGATGAGAATAATGTTGATAACACAGGGATGTTTTAGTCACTGCTGAGCAGTGCTGACACAGAGTCAAGGCCTTTTCTGCTTCTCACCCCACCCCACCAGCGAGCAGGCTGGGGGGGCACAAGAAGCTGGGAGGGGGACACAGCCAGGACAGCTGACCCCAACTGACCAGAGGGATATTCCACATCATATGACGTCATGCTCAGCATATAAAGCTGGGGAAGAAGAAGAAAGGGGGGGACGTTCGAAGTCATGGCATCTGTCTTCCTAAGTAACCATTACATGTGATGGAGCCCTGCGTTCCTGGAGATGGCTGAACACCTGCCTGCCCATGGGAAGCAGTGAAAGAATTCCTTGTTTTGCTTTGCTTGCGTGCGCAGCTTTTGCTTTACCTATTAAACCGCCTTTATCTCAACCCACAAGTTTTCTCACTTTTACCCTTCCAATTCCCTCCCCCATCCCACTGGGGGGGAGTGAACGAGCAGTTGTGTGGTGCTTAGCTGCCGGCTGGGGTTAAACCACGACAACAACTCAGAGAGAAAGAGGCATATAATAATGAAAACATTGAAAATGTGTTGTAATTTTCAGTTTAAGACATTCAGCTTCATCAGCAGTCAAACTTCAACCTGCTTTGAGATGCATCACATTAGCTAAACAAATTCTAAATTAATACCCTCGTATTTTACTTGTACAGCATATCAGACTTTCACCAAATTCATAACAGCAGCGGAGGCCACTGTTGCCTGTAGTCTGCTGAATACCTCTGGGCTTTTATCAGGTATGCTTGTTATTTCAGCACTTAACTATAGAATTCCCTACCGTACAAAGTGCTTTGATCAGCTGGACACAAAAACAGAAAACAAAACAACTTTAGGACTTGCTCTAGATTAGCTTGCTGGAGTGAAGCATTCTAGAAAATAAACCTGCGGTTCTAGAAACTTTTACCTATCTCTATTTGAGTTCATGCACGTGCTCCCAGCAGGACAATTCACATGGAAGGCACACGGCACCCGTTTTCTTAACTATGCTGCTAACCGTAAAACCACGGCAGCAGCTCAAGAGCATGATAAAATTGCACAGGAGCTTTAAATTGTAATGGTTCTCCAACAATAACCACCTCTACCACTTGGAACTCAATCCTGAAAGGGACTTCCGGGAGCTGTATCAATAAAACATAAGAACAATGATGTGATAGCGAAGTTTAAAATTCCCCTCATTAACTTACTTGCACAAAACATAATTTCATGGATATGCATTTCCTCTGATGAAGCAAATAACTTAATTAGCACCTAACATGAAGAAAGGACCATAGCTCCACGTCCTGTTTTAGGAAAAGGTAGTGAATAGGACAACACTGCAAGAGAAACTCAGAATCCTGTAGCCAGCTCTCAGAAGGAAAAATATTGTTCTGTTCACTTTTCAAATGATCTTGACGGTTAAAGTTCATGTTGAGCTATCTGATGAGATAGGAACAAACAGAAAAAGTTAATAAATGTATTTACTGGCTAACAATATTCTTCAGCTCTTTTTGTGAGGGCGCGCTTACTGGAAAGGCCTGAACACACCCCAGGGAGATTACTCAAAAGGTACTCAAGTAAAAAGAAAACGAGAATAACAGAAATATCAAAATGTTTCTGTGTTCTTTAAGTGAAGTTGAGGAAGTCCCATCACTTCAGCCATTTAAAACGGGAAAATATGTTATCCGTCTGCACAGTACACAAGTAACTCAGGGTAACGCAACCTTTGACTCTGAATCCCATCATTCACCTCATACACTAAGTTTAATTAATCTATAATCTCCTCTGATCAGAAACCTGAACACTTCAGGAACATAATATAACACAACCACAGCTGTATTTCCAAAGCATTAAGATTTTCAATATTCAGTCTAACAATAGTTACTTTATTCCTACAACTAAGGACAAAGAATATAAATATCACTAACAACAGCATGTATGCATGGACAACAGACAAAGCAAAGGATAAAGACCCCTTTAGAGATATTCTTTCAATTTTTATGTCTATTCTATATGTAAATAAATATTTGCATAGATCTAGAACAAAAACAGTTACTTTCTTCAAGACTCTAAAGAGATGTGTAACACACATTCTGTAACAGAACATTCAGCCTTACTTGAAAATGTATTAATACAGAAAAAAAAGTTTACTGAATCTTCAGAATGAAAGAGCTACTTTACTCAGCTCTCAAATAGTAAGGCTCTACAGAAGGAGCCAAGTGGTAAATTTGATATAGACTTATACAGGTAGAGAGTGAAGAAAGACCATGGTTTCTTCGCAAAACATGCAGTTAGCCAGTGGAACTGCTTGGCACAGGATGTTGTTGATGCTAAAATGTTATGTGAATTCAAGAGGCAACTGGAAAAGTTCACAGAAAAACTACAAGGGTTATTAAAACTAAAACACTACCCTTTGCTCAGGGAGATTCTGACCCCCAAACGACGACCAACAGGGAGAGTACACTATGGAAGCATCACTCTATGCTTGCGCTGCTCCTACGTTCCCCTGTGTGCATCTACTTCTGGCCCATCTTTATTGATTTCCCCTTACACCGACGCTACACAGTCCTCCCTGCAAATGAGGGCTGGGGGACGTCGTGGAAAAGAGGAACATGGAGAAAGCTGGCCGCAGACAGGTAAGAGTCAACTGAAATGGTCATTCCTCTGTTACTCCACCCTCCCTAAAGCTGTCCAATTTTCCATACGCATGTCAACCTCCACGGCTTTCACAAATAGGAATTATCACATGTGGCTTCAGTTTCATTTCCTCCCATGAGCGCAAAATCTCAGATGATGGAAACCAGAGCCTGTTTTACTCTACTGGGCTTTTTTGAAGACAGATTCAATTACCATGTCGTTTATTTTTGTGTTATGGTGGTACTTGATCCTGAGGCAGCATCTAGAAAAGTCCTAGAAAGTGGTATACGTTCCAGTCTTTTGTAACGAATTGGTCTTCCAGCTTGTGATCTGACAGTTACTGTTTTATACCTATCTGACATTTTCTCATAACTTTTTTCACAAGTGTTTGAAAGTGACCTGTGAATATGGTTTGCTCAGGATACTTCATTTTTTTAAAAACAGTCTAGCTTCACAGAAATTGAAAGATTCTAAGTGATCTAGTACAACAGCAAGCCTACCCTCCTGCACCTGTGAGCCTTCAGCATCAACTTAGTCAAGGCATTTCTTGCCAGGATGTCTGCCTCTCATGATAACCTTCCATAAAATATAAAATTGGGAAGTGGGTGCAAGCTGCACACCTACTTTACGCAGAATGAAGATACAGTTTCTGTGCTTACTTCATGTGTACGTAATAGTGTTGGACAATTTATTCTCCCCACTTTTGAGGGTTGTGACAGCCGCGTTATGCAGGCAGGAGTCTTAATTTTTCCACTCTACAGCATACTTCAGGAATCCGCATTACAAACTAAAGCACTACAGAGGACACAACAAATAAAGCCACTCTGAGATCATCAGGTATGATCAGACACGGAAATAATCCTAAACCACTAGCCCGTATAATCCTTGCCATAAAGCAGAGGAAAAAGAGACCTCGGGAACTGAATCAAGATTCTGAAAACTAAGGGAACGGAACAAGCTGCATCCCAAAGTTTGGGAACTTGACCCTTTCACCTACCACCTACTTATACAGCAGCTTCGACACGATCGTTTGCACTATTTGCAATGGCAGCCAGAGCAGGAAGAGGTAATGTAGTTGCTGACTTAAACAGGTTCGCACCGCTTTAGATTGCAAACCTTTACACAAAACCTTTACACAAAACCTGCACAGCCAGCCAGGAGAGCGGCAGATCCCCGCTGCAACAGGCTTCTGCTACGGAACGACATTTACGACGAGGCCTGAGCTGCCATCGACGGCCTCCTGCACCTGACCTGCCCGCTGGACCCAGCGCTCGCTGCCAGGAGCAAACCTCGAGTGACAAAAGCCGGAGGCAGCCGGTGC
>NW_008825100.1:3013467-3020347 GCF_000699105.1 Pygoscelis adeliae
TCAGGGCGGGGCTGCCCGGTTAACCTTCAACGCCTCTTTCAGCTTCGTCCCCCGCAGCCTGAGGCCGCCGGCCGGCGAGCGGGGCTGCGGGGGGGCTGCGTTGGGTTTGTGGCCGACGGGCCCAGGGGGTGGGGTGTCCGGGCGCGGCTCGTGGTGCGGAAAGCCCCCGGCGCGCCGGGGCGGGGAGGCAGCCTCGCTGTTGGTAGTTCTCTGCTTCACAAGTCTTGGGCCAATTCCTAACTAGCCTCCTTTTTGAAAGAACGGAGGTTTAGTAGTTGTGCTCTTTGGGTTCCCCTGTGTAATAACTTTTACCTGTAGTTGGCCGGTTTCTGCCGGGTTTAACGGAGGCATATAGAACTTGGCATACGCTTGACGGTGCATAAATAACGAGATGCGTTAGGTGTTTTCTGATGGGGCAGCAAACGTGCCTGCCGATGGGGAGGATGTGCGACGGGGACGTAGTTGTCACCAGAAAAAGTGCACTGAGGTGACACCAGCTGCTAGACTAATTTCACTCATTTCCAGACAAATGAACTGGGCATGTTTCAACAATAAATGACAATACAAAAATGAAAGTCTGTAAATCTCATTACTGATCCCAAAGTGAGGTTCCTATTTTAAAACCACTTTCTTTACAGATACAAGAATAATTTTCTCTCTGTACTGCTCTTCAACTTGTACTGTTTTCCTAGCGTATCGTACAGTTTTAGTCTGTTTGCTCAAATCTCAAATGAAAGCAGCTTAATTTCCTTGCCAACACCTTTTAATTTCTCCTTCCATCTGTTACTACTTCACTATCCAAGTGCTTGTGGCATTGCAAAGAGCGTTGGGGTAGAGGTAATATACCTCGCACTCTGGTCTTCTGGGCTCTACTAAGCTTCACTCGGGAGCAAGGTAATCAGGAGGACGGCACTGAAGCACATTAACACTCCCCAACCTCAAGTCTGCCTTCTCTAAGCAGCTTAAACTATTTTAAGTGGACGCTTAAGGCAACCCCAGATACCGGTGGGGTATCACCTCACTGCCTGCCCCTGAGATAATGCCTGTGAATGCCAGTGATCCAGGTGTGGTAAAATGAACTCTTGGATCTTACAACCAGGTGAAAGTTGATTGTGCTGGAGGTTAATTTTGCCCTTACGGCCTCCAGGCTTTCTCTGTGCTTCAAGCAAAGCTCAGCCAAGCTGAGGAATCAAGCTCTCTGTGTCAAACAAGGCTGCAGCAAGGGGTACAAGGTTAAATATGACCATGGAGTTGAGCAACAGAGGTGGAGGGAAGATTGGCAAAAAGAGAGAAATTGTTTTCAGAGGAGACTCGAAATAAGACAGGGAAGCGGTGAGGCGGTGGGTCAGGAGACACAGGTGGCATGGAGATGTGGGAGAGGAAGGCAGGCGCAGGTGCGCAGAGGCACGGTGCTTGGTGAGATAGTTTTGCTCTGGACATAAAAGCAGCAGGGAAAAAGTGATATCCTGGAGACCACAGGAGAAGACCCTTTTCTGAGCATCCTTCTCACAGTGAAAGTGTGAGAACTGCAAGAAAGTGGGGAACTGCCAAAGACGTGCACCATGAATAAGTCTTGCTTGAGCCTCACACGGGACGGAGGATTTGCATTTTTGAATAAGCACCTTTGCATCTCCAAGTTAGTATCTTGGCCTGTCGGGAAGAAACTGTGTTCCCCGTCAGGCTTTTGTGGAGCTGAGCATGGGAACATCTCAATCCTGACTGACTAGGCACAACTGTAGCACACGTTTGGAAGATGATACGTTAATCTGAATGATTTCCAGAGCGTCCTTATCCTGTATAAACAGAGTGCGCAGTATTACAAGCTGCTACACAATTTAACAGCTTCCGATAGCATCTACTATAATGCTGAGAAGTAATGATTACTTAATTAGAGGCTGCCTAAAGGTTTGTGCTGAGTGCATATGGGTGTAATTTTAATTTTTCTAGTTCTTCTGAACTGTTTATCTTTCAACCCTAAAATTCTCTTGACCTTTTGTAAATGTTTTGAAGGAAAAAAGAGAAACATTTTGCATTTACATAAACAGGAATTCAAAAATTATATACACATCTATTAGTTAAGACTTACACATTCCTAGGGGAAAAAACATAGTATTCTTTATTTTCAGGTGAACCTGGCCCCAAGAGGCTAAATAAATTGCACAAGGACACTGAGGGAGGTAGTGGCAGAGTCAGAAGTGGGGTTACAGCTCCAGCGCTCCCAGCTCTCATGGTGAACTTAAATCATACCTGTTATTCAAGAATTTGCCTGGCTAACAAGCCAGTTAGTTAGTTAGTTACACTTAAAATAGCTTTTCTTCTTGTCCTGTTGACTCCCCTAAGACATGAAAGCAGTAGAACATTGTTAGAGGGGCACCACGCAGTGAATAAATTAGTGAAAGCCGCAACCAGAGATAAAACTGAGATTCGTAAGAAGTAAATCCAGTCAGTGCAAAGGGAAACCAAAGTGGAGGAACATAGGTGTTTCAAAAGGAGGAGAAGAGGTGAAGAGATGAAGAGGAGTACAAGACAGGGTATGGACAGCATCAGAGGTTTAAGAAAGAGCTGGACGGGAAGGAGTGGTGCCAAAGAAGTCCCTGTGGTGTCAAACACCTTAGAGATGGCTGTGAGGTGCATCTTCATGAGTACAGCAAAATAATGAAGCCATGTGCTTGCTTAATGTTTTGCCTCCAGCTGAAGGCAAAACCCAACAGCGAACACTCAGAGACAAGTTAGGATGGGATTTATCTCACCAAAGTTTAATGATCTGGAAATTGCCCACTGTGAAGAAGCTCTTTGTTGCTATTTCTCCTCAGTCACTGCAGGGGGAGCAGACATGTCCAGCTGCATTTATATGCCTCGGTTATAGATGACTAAAGGTAGGGAAGACAAGCCCTTAGGCTCTGTCCACTGGATTTAAACACCACTTTTAAATCAAGTTTCCTCAAGGAAAAATATCCAGCCTGAGGAGCTGGCAGAAGTTGTGCTTGTTGGTGACAGAGTCACAGGAGAAGAACAGAGGTAAAGGTCTGAAAGGACCCTCGGAAGGTCATTCAGAAAATTCAACTTCAGTTCTCTTTGCAGCAAATTAAACCATGGAATATATCAGATTGCTGATCCACTTTGTAACCCATTTTTAAGGGGGAAATAAAAGCCTTCTCTGATTTACACTAATTAAACCCAAAGCCTTTCATCTTTTAAAAAAAAAACACTTCTGTTTACTAAACATCTTTATAATTCTATTGCTCCTTTCTCTAGACCTTTTTTTTCTTATATCTTTCTTAAAGTTTGGTGCTTGAAGCTGGAGGTATTATTCAAGCTGGGGCTTTAGCTGGAAACTAGACTAATAATCCATTAGTGTGCTTCCTCTTTCATGGATGGTAATGCCAATTCCCATGAAAAAACAGATGATGTTGAATCAGTGAATTTATGTTGAGTGTAGCCCAGCTTCATCACAAGTGCTTAAAACTCTGAATCACGCTCCTGAAATCATGGCGCTGGCTAAGAACACGTGACTTCCTAACAATTCTGCGCTCTGAAAAAACTGCGTCTGATTTTAGAGGTGTTAGAGAAACCTGTGTCCATAATCACAAGAGCCGAGATTATATTCGCTGGAATTAACTGTTCTTGCTAACACAGCATCAGCAGAAGTGTGAGCAAGGTCATAAAAATCATCAGCAGAATATCCAGTTTATTTCCTTGCTTCCCTTTTAAAAGCCTTCTCCGCTGATTCAGTCATAAGGGACTGTGCTGGGCAGAAGAGTTTCTTTCATGGAACAATAGTGTTTAATTCTCAAAGGTTTTACAAGTCTGAAGCCACCTCGTAATGTCACATAAAGTATCTCACTGGTAATAAATGCAGATGTTAGAGCAACATACAGCGTTATCCCAATGGCTCTTGTTGCGGCAGGGCCCAGCATGATCTCCTGCATAAAGAACATTATATTTCTGAAAAGTAATCTTCACGCTGCATCTCAATTAGTTTGAAAAGCAACATGTTGTTAATGCATTTTTATTTACAGGGCCATCAGCATTGCAGGCTTCTGGAAATAACACACGTGAGCTTGTCTTGATGATCGTGTCCCAAGCCATTCCAACAGTAACATTCTCTCTTTGGGGCTTTTCCACTTACTTTATTCCCTCTCTGGTAGAAGCAGCTGATCTGGAAAGCCACAAGAATATACTCCTAGTACACATAGTCCCTTTAGTTCCCTACATGACTGTAATTGAACACATTGGCAGACTTTGTTTGTATTTAAATATTTTCATAGAAGGGAAAGTCATTCCAAGCTGATCACTTCATGAGGCCAAAAATTTCATTAGGAGCCATTTAAACAATTACAATAAATAAGAAAATAATTATTTGCTAGTACAGTTCTGCCATAAACACTATATTTTATCTTCAAGGAACTCTTGGTCCCTAAAGGAATTTGTTTATGCTAATAGCCACAACAAACTTACTTGAGTAAGAAAAAAACCACATACGGCTTTGTAATCCACAATTAGGATGTTCTATTTGAAATTTAATTCAGAAGGATAGAAAGGTTTCTTAGGACTGAAGGGATTATTAGGTGCTGTAATATCTAATAAGATTATAAGATGGAGGTGGTAGCTCACTATAATAGAAACCTGCTAAGACATAGGAATATACTAAGACACAGGACCGGCAGGACTTTCTGGGTTATCAAATCCAGTCCCCAGGTACCGCAGGCAACTGGATCACATAATACATTTTGTTAGCTTCACGTTAAAACCAGGTATGGTTTTGTCCCTATAATTTTTACACCCTCACTATGCAGGTGGATAAAGAACACCTAATTGATAGTCTAAATTATTCATGGCCAATTTATACCCACTTGCTTATATGCCAAGATTGCCTACCTTTAATATTTCCTCTACCTGATGTATTTACAAAGAGTAATCAAACTGCATCTCGGTCTTCAGCTGCTAGGCTAAACAAGCTGGGTACGCACGCTTTCCTTTCATGAAAGGTTCTCCAGTCTCCTCCTCATCTTAGCAGCCCTTTTCTGTACCCGCTTCATTAAGAATCCAGCTTTCTTTAATGTGATTGATCAGAATCATGCGTTTTATTTCAAACAAAATCTTACTGGGGTCTGAACAAGGACGTTCATGCTTCCCTTGCTTTTCTGGAAATCTCTCTCCTACTGCACTTCAGAGTTCCAGTTGCCTTTTCCATGCCCACACCGCACTGGGGCAAATGGTTAGAAATCTTCCTGTGTCATCGCTGGTTTCCTGCAGAATTTTTTCTGCTGCTAGCTCTCTTACTACTTCTGTGGCCTTGCTCTTCAAGGACATTCAGTTCTTGCTGTGGGATATTCCGAACTTTCTCTACACCGATGATACCTCCTAACTCTGTGACTTCGCTACATTCTAATGATCAGACACCTCTGTTTTCCAAATGGGTCATTAATGAAAATAATAATAATCAGTCTTAAGACTTACTTTATAGGAGCTCTGAATAATTCCCTTTCAACACAGCTCAGCTTCTCTTCTTCTAACACCGTGTATGCCTTGCAGTTCCTCTATAAATCTCAGACTTCTCCAGGTAGGAGATATAATTTTATACACGGCTCCTCATCAGCTACTTTATTGAAGTCCAGACAGTCAGATTTCCCTTCTTTGTCTAGCTAATTAATTACTGTATCAAAGAAAGCTATTGAATTAGTCTGGTATTATCTAGCCTTAGAAAATGCCAATTCCATTTTATTCTGTTTTCCAGTGACTGTCATGACTTCTATAATTCTCTCCTCCCACATTCTTTCTTAAAGCCTGACATAAAACGTTGATGTACACAAAGTAAAAGATATTGTGCCTTCTGAGTGAAATCCATGTTCTATTTGTCTTTGGTATAGATTAGTTATTTACATCAATATGTATTTTTGACTAGCAGGTAGGGTTGAGCAGCAGTTATAAACATACTGGATGCCTCGCTGTATTCACTAGCAGAAATGTATATGCATCCTTCTTTATTCTAAATATTGCTAGTAACACTTTTTAAAAGGATTGGAATATAAATTCAGCAGGCTGCTCTGACTGCGACATGGCTCCACATGGAACAGGGTCTTTTCCAAAACAGGTTTGTAGTCCAACTCAAAGATGATATATGTTGCAGAAGATCAGAGGACAACATCTGTCATTTGTCTGCTGGCGACGGACAGGGTACACCTGTCTCAAAGGGGGAAAAGGATCTTTGCACAGGAGTTAGCAGGGCTCATTGAAAGAGCTTTAAACTAGATTTGAAGGGGGAAAGGGAGAAAAGCAGGCTCGCTAGAGATAAGCCTGGGGGTGGCACACCAATGTTTGAGGGACAGTGTGCTAGCAAGGTCCTTCGGTCTGCCCTCAGTGGAGGCAGGGGATGGAGACACATGCAGCAGCAAAGACGCAAGGGTTATGGACGTGTTAGAAACCACGGAAATGCCTGAGAATGGTCACGTAGGAATTAGGGCTTCTCCCCCCAGAAAGGTGGCGGGATCAATAGCCCAACTGAAGTGCATCTACACACAGCATGGGCAACAAACAGGAGGAGGTGGAAGCCATTGTGCAGCTGGAAAACTATGATATAGTTGCCATCACACAAACATGGTGGGATGACTTGCACACCTGGAGTGCTGCAATGGATGGCTATAAACTCTTCAGAAGGGACAGGCAAGGAAGGACAGGCAGTGGGGTAGCCCTGTACGTTAGGGAGTGTTTTGATTGTCCAGAGCTTAATGATGGTGATAATAGGGTTGAGTGTTTATGGGTAAGAATCAGGGGAAGGCCAACAAGGCAGATATCCTGCTGGGAGTCTGTTATAGACCACCCAACCAGGATGAAGAGGCAGATGAAATATTCTATAAGCAGCTGGGAGAAGTCTCACAAT
>NW_008825100.1:3022716-3039566 GCF_000699105.1 Pygoscelis adeliae
CCCAGGGAAGTGGTGGAGTCACCATCCCTGGAGGTATTTAAAAGACGTGTAGATGTGGTCCTTAGGGACATGGTTTAGTGGTGGACTTGGCAGTGCTAGGATAATGGTTGGACTCAATGGTCTTAAGGGTCTTTTCCAACCTAAACAATTCTATGATTCTGTGATTCTATGAACATGTACAATGACTTGACTTGTAAGGTGATCACAGGCATTGGGCATGGAAGAAATACAAGTTTTGAAGAAACAGAGAAGAGTTGGGGAGGATTTGGCTGAGAGGTACTAGATGGTTGTTCCAGATAGTGATAAATTACACGTGTTATTGTCTTCTTGGTGCTTAATTTTTAATTATGTTGTGAGCAGTACACAAATTGAAAGATAACAAATTAAATCAAGACTTGAAATTCAAGTCCACCGCTGACCCACAGACTTTGCGTGTCCTTGGACAAAATGCTTTCTCATTTTTTTTCCTCTCACTGCCTCATCTGTAAAACAGAGATAACACTACTTCTTTTTTGCCAACCTGACTATTTACATAATAAAAGCCTTTCCACGCATGACAGTCTCATATATTTGTACAGCATCTAGCATAATGAGGACCTGGATCTGGGGACTACAATACAAACAATACACAACAATTAAGATTATGCATCCATCCAAAATATACCTAATGCACCTAATACTGCAGTACCTCGCCAGAGAGACATGACTATTACACGGTGAACTCTGCTTCTGTTACTTCTGCAGTCCCTCCATTTGTTCTGCTCTCTCGCTTAAGGCAGGCTTTGGCAGAGAAGTGGGTTTTAGGAAAGTTAGGAGTCCTGTGGCTACCCATTTACGGTTTCCTGCAGGTGGAAGGAGTGCTGGACCCCAAAGTCCTAAGGGACCTGCAAGGAGCTGGGCAGCATCACGCAGAGGCTCTGCGTTTCTGTAGCAGCTCTCCTGTGGTCCCGTTCTCCTCCCGCTGTATTAGGGAAGGTCTGCCTTGAAGGCAGCTTGTTCCTCTTTGAAAAGGGAAAAAAAAAAGGCCTCAGCCCACAGTGTCTTGTCCATATTGTCACTGGGGAGGACTGCGTACCCACCGCAGGCCAGCCCAAGCACAGAGCTGTCCTTTCCCGCTCGGTAAGCAAATCCTACGCTGTTGGAGAGGTGTCTGTACATTCTGGAGATGCAATAGGAAATGTTGGACCTGATCACCCTGTTCCACGCTCATGGGGTGGGGTACAATAATAAGCGTCCCCTCACCAGCAACCTGGAGACTACAGGATAGAAACTTCATTATTATCTTCACATTTTCCTAGGAATGAGTTTACGCTCAGTTTGGAGAAAGACAGCTTCCCATACCAGAATTTTTGGGAAGTGGGAAGCTCTTTCCCCATAACCTGCATGGCCAGAATATAATGCCAAAATACTGCTCTCGACGGAGATCAAGCTCGGTCTGTGCTGCAATTTCTCCACACGCCAAGAGAAAGGAAAATGGATGGTGCTTGGCTGGCCTGAGCTGGTCAGGCCAGGCCTTGAGGCTGGGTTGGCTCTGCAGCTACTTGGCACGAAGAGGAGTAAAAGCATGCATAAATTAGGAGCTCTTAAGGCCAATTTCCTTGTTTGGTCCCAGAGTAACTGACTGAGGGCCCCTGACGTTTGCAGCAGTAGACCAGCCCCTCCCCACAGACAGGTGACATTTTTTAGTGCTTCCCTTGTGCTGGCAGGTACACTATTACATTAATTTAATTGTGCAGCACTGCCCTGGCTAAAAACCACAGACATTTAAAAAAAATTAATTTCATTCCCCCCCTTCTCTTCACAAGTTTTTTACAAACAAGAACAAGAAAAGTGATGGTAACTGGATTATTAATAATACGTAGTAACTGATTAATTTGGTTTCACGTACTGTGCAAGGAAGAGTGCACTGTGTTGTGGCTATTGTTGTTTTATGGGAACTGAGACTAGATACCAGGTGTCTGTTACAAATGTTAGGCACAAAATTAAACACCCACGCGTACTGAAAGGACCATCAACACGACAGGAAGAATTATTCATTTTGCAAGCAGAAAAATAACAAAGCAGAGGAGTGACGAATGCTCTAGAGAAATCCAGAGCTCCAATTTAATGCATGGGATAAGGACCTCTTTTTCCAAGTAAAGATTCCCAACTCTTGCAGTTTCTTACTTCTCCATAATTTAGCTGTGCACGTATCTGGCATTTGGAGTGTGACAGATTTACACATTTGCTACCAAACGAGCTGCAAGAGCTAATCAGCTCGCACAGAATTGCACATATTAATGAAGAAGGCTCTTCTGCATGCCTGTGATGTAGACACCCACTTAACTGGGGCACCAGAGACTAATTTGAAAGGATTTTGTTCACGTAGCAGCTTTTTTCCTATGATGAATGCTTGCAGGGAATTGTGTTGTAGAAAGGGAGGGAGCAGTATCTACAAAATCTGACTAAATGGTTCTCATTACTGAGCGATGGAAGAGCAATAGGAAAGATAATTTATTAGTGGCTCAAAGCTAATGAGAATAATTAGCACTATGATGCTTTCCAAGCAAACACAGAATGTTCCTTAAAGAGCACCGTCTCCCTGCAAGAGTGGCGAGTGCTCTGGGCAGGAGGACAGAGGACTTCCAGGGGCAGGAATCTTACAAACCAAGGACCTGGTCCGGCAGATGGGTGGAAACACGTGGACACCCTCCTGGCTTTAATTATGGGCCAACATTGGAGCTGCGATTCCCTAAATCTTTTTTCTGACCTCAGAAACAGCTACACCGGGCTATGAATACACAGAGTTTACAGTTCAGCTTAACTCCTCGGAAACCACAGTCTGGATATCGCTGCCTTAGATACCGAGATTTTTTGCAACATTGCATCATACAGTGCCTGCCAAAACCTTGGCAAAAGCTGAGCCAGTCAAGGGTGCTTTGCAGGGAGTATTTCAGCGGCGCTGGTCAGTCAGACATTCCAGGAGTCCTGGTTGCCAGCAGATAAAATGGTATTTGGAATCTTTTCCTTTGTAGAAACACTGAGGTACCCTCCTTCCTTAATCGGCAAATAAAAGCAGGATGCACAGAGAAAGCATAGCATCTTCTCACGACCAGCCACAGAAAATAACGGGAGAAGTTTTTGTTTCCAATCAGTTCCAGCACAGAGCCGTTACGTACACAACCGGATTAGCCAAAGGGCTGCACACCCGCGGTTCCAGCGGAGCCATGGAACGCTCAGGGATGCTGGGCTGCCAAAGGCAAAAGAAATGCCAGCGTTTGGCCCCGGCGCTCAGCACCTGCTGATAAAAGCTAATTTCCCGCCCTCCCAGTTTTCAGAATTTACCCCTGCAATCCCAGCGTACCATTACAGACACAATCACGCTAAAGTAAACCTATTAAATTAAAATGAGATGCACATGGACAACAGTCCCCACTCCCCTGAGTGTCATTTTGAGCGAATGGCTTGTTTCATAGTTTGTAAAATGCAGTTGGCAAGGGTTAAGCGCTATTCTAGGAAATCCGTACAGGCAACATTTCTTTCTCGTAATATAGCAATATCAAGAATATGGAGAGTGATTTTGCTTTTTATTTTTTAAAGGGAAAACAGACTGAGAAAACATCTGTAGGCTAAGTCACCAGGTCTTGACTTTTCTTTTGAAAAGCAGTTAGCCTCTAAAATCAAAATCACCCATGAAGCAATTCCATCTGAAACGAGACTCTGTCTGAAGCATTCTCTTAGAGCTTACTCATGATGGGAGTTGCATCTGCTTTTTTACTCCCAAATTAAATGCTGTAAGAACATAAACTTTACCCCTCTAATCTTTTTTCACCATTAATATCAGTCCATCTTTGTGGATGACTATTGGGAGAATTTTAAGTCAGCAAGATTCGGGGAGCTAATTTGGTCCGGGTGGGAGTTTAGAAATATTCCCAAGGCTGTTTTACGCAACTGCAACAAGTTGGGAGGGGCTTGGGGGTCACTGGGGCTATCAGATCCAGAATGCAATTTTACAGGGGGAGGAAAGAGAAAACGGAGATTTGCTAGGTTGCTTTTCCTGATTCAGATTGGAAAGCAAGTCTCTTCCAGTCTCTCCTGTAGGAGTTGCTCTAGTTTGAACAAAGAAGGATGTAGTTACTGGGTCAGAGATAGATGGAAAACTCCCTTACAACAGAAGGCAAATTATCCTCTTGGGTTGCAGGGGACTGGGATGTAAGATTATGCTCATTCTGGGACTCCAATCTGGGACTCCCATATCCCAGAGATCTCAGGATCCCAGGAACTCTCCTGGGATCTTGTCCGGGCTCCCTTTTCCCTCCTTTTGGTGGATGAAACAAATCCAAGATCTCAGGCTCTTTCATTAGATGGGAAAACCATTTCCTATCCAGCTGCTACTAGTCTGCACAAAACGCTTGGTCCTGCTCCCCCTCCTCTCTTGGTCCAACTACGAAACAGGACTAACACAGACCTGTGGGCTATTCCTGTCTTGTTTTGAGCCAACGCTGAGGAACAAAGTGATACACAATCCTTGCTCAGCCTCTCCGCGGTGTACACGTTTTACCCTTCCTCAACAAGATGTAATCTGCTTAGGGTTAACTGCGTAGCAGATGTCCAAGACCTTTGAATCACACCTTAAAAGAGCTGAAAGACCAAACCATAATTGCAAGAGCAGAATCTCTGATTCACTGCAAACCATTTGTTATCAGCAATGAAGTTGATAAACGATTCATGATTTGAAAGCCCAGATTACTCACTTTTAACCAGGGCAGAAATTCCTATGTGGTTATGAACGCCCGGGCTATGCATCTACTGCGATGGGATGGGAAGTCTGAATGTGTGAAATGACCAACCGTTTAATTACACAAAATAAGAGCTCTTACATATAACATACTTTCCATTCACAGTTTGTGGAAAAAAATGAAGTATTTCAATTTCAACTTGACTGATGCAAATACAAACATAAACTGACTTCACTAGCAAATATAAACACCAATTTTTGCTTTACTGGAGGCAACAGAATTACAACAGTGTAACTGAGATCCAGACCTGGTCTACTAATTAAAAAGGCTTGGAAGCAAAGCTCCGAGCTCATGGCACACTCTAGTTCACAGTAACTAAGGCTTTTGTCAGCCATTTGATGTAATCGTTTATGGTGTTCAAAAGTGTATTTTTCCAAGACCATTCTGACCATAAACCAGATGAATCATGACCCTGTAACAGAAGGTAAATTATTCTCAAATATTTTATATTTGTGCATTAACACATGATTAGCCAAGAAAAAATGAATGCCCGAGTCCAAGAAGTAACTGACAAAAGACTGAAGGGAAAAACGAGAATCCGTAATTTTCATTTTATTATGGTGTAACCAGCTGTAAGGAATTACTGGTCTGAAGCACAGTGTGCAATTGTCCTATCCTAAACATTTACTAAAGCCTATAATTCAGAATGATCCTGACTAGTGATGTCACCATTGGCAAGCTATGATTTTTTTTTTTTTTTTTAAGAAGTCTACATTTCTCAGCAATTAGCACAAACATAGGCACAGCCTATGCACAGAAATGCTCAAGCGTTTCTGGAGACTGTATTTCTTTAATGCCAGCTGCTTTGACTCTGAGATCAAAAAAAATGCAGTTAAGTTCTGGACTGATCATACTTGATAGCTTGCTGGTAAGCAACAGAATTCCTGTTTGAATTCAAATGGCATCAATATGTATTATTTCCTAAATGCAGGGCAGAATGCTTGCTACTAATGTGAGGATAGCTTGAAAGAAAGAATTGCCGTGATCTTATGCAAAAGTACTAAACACAACATGAAGTAACTATGCTAACAGAAAAGAAAAAAAAAACCACAGTAAGAGACTTAATAAATTAAGCTACTTTCACACTAGGATATTATGTACTACCAGGCAACTGATTTTTTGAGTGAAGAGACTCATCAGGTGCCTAATAAGAGAAGATACTTGGCACAGCTCCATCGCCGTTCAAATTGATGTCATGGTTAACAAGCTGGCTACCATACAAGGCCAATCAGGCTACCGGTATTCCAGATTACTCACTAATGGCTTCAGCAGCTTAATGATTGCCAAGCATACAGTGCCATTAATTGGGCAAGAGAGAGGAGGAAAAAATATCCAGGGAGGAGGTAAGACGCCATTCACCTCCTGAGTAACACAGCACCAGGTTGTCCATTAGCACGGCCTTCACCGAGGATCCAAACTAGCAAAAGGAAATGAGACGGGCAGACTGAGGAGCAAGAGGAAGATTTCAGACCCAAGGCACAGTTCTTTACTGTAAAAAGCTGTTTCGTCCACCCGTTGAGTGCCAAGGCAGATGGAGGCCGACCCCTGCACCGCCGAACACCCCGCCGTACTGCCCAGCACACCCGGACACCGGGCTGTCCCCAGCAAAGGGGTGGTGGGCACCCGTCCTGTGCGCGCTGGCTCTTCCTAAACCACCACCAGCTACGGTTGTTCACCCAGCAGGGAAGAGCTGAACAAGGCTAATTAATGATAAAAATACTTTTCTTTTTTAAATTTTATTTTTAGTTCAAAGTGAATCACAACTTCCTGCCCCTCCCTCTCCCCTCCTGTGAAGACATAAGTACCTCCAGATCAACGTCTTTTTTTTTTTTTTTTAAGCATCAAGAGTGTATCACATTTCAACTGCTGCTAATACAGGTTTTACAGTGATGATTTTTGTCAGAGAGATTGTTTATGCAACTCCTTAAAGAGCAAAAAGGAAAAATCCCATATGAATGCAGATAAACTTTTGGAACGTAAACACGTAATAAACACAATTACTGCATTATCAAAAGTATTATGCATTTATCAAAAGAGTTGAACATAACACTTTCCAACACATATTTGATATGGCCCAATCATAATTTGAAGGGAGACTGTATACCCTATAAAGGTAACTGTATACCCCATAAGATAATCACTCCTGCCATAACTTACAGATGCATTTAACAATATTGATGCCAAAAAAAGGAGGGTTTAGTTTAATTTTACCCACGCTCTGCTGATTTTTGATACTTGGCTTAATTAACTCAATACGTTCTATAAAGGTGTGTAAACAGTCCTGATGTAAAGACCAGAGAGATTTAAATGAAATCAACAGATCTGGACTGGTCAATGTTAATGTCTTCATTAACTCAGATACCTTATTTATCCCTGAGCACCTTAAAATTGTTCCCCCAAATCTCACTGAAGAACATGTAACTATTTCACAAGAATGTAAAACTGCATTTGGATAAATCTGTGTCTTACAAGTCCCATTTTCCTTCACTGGATTAAAAACAAAAAACAAACCAAAAAACATGTCCCCTCCCCTTTGTTTTTTACATGTACTGCAATACCTTTAAAAAAAAAAAAATCACCCTATCAAACAACATCACCTACAGACACACTACAGACTACAAAAATATTGCATAGGAGTGTCAGTGGGCATAGTCTCACGAGATGAGAGAAAATGCTAAGTTTTCTTTAAAACATTATGGCAACATTCTAATTTATTTTCCTTTTAAAAATCAAGTGGTTTCACTTTATTTCAAAATTGTACAAAATGGCCATGGCTGTTATAAAAAAAAGTCTCTGTCTTGAGAATGTGTGAAGTCTCAGGTGCATTAACAAAAGACCTGGAACCATTCACAGTGCAGCAGAAAGCTTCTTTTGAGGCAGAAACTACAATTCATCCTTCTTCTTTCCTACTCTTTCATGGTCTCTTTCTCTCAGGGTTCGCATGAAAGCGGTGAATCCAGACTCCTGGTTTTGAAGAAAGAAAAATATGGGTCATATTTTTACAAACAAACCAAAACAACGCGTCAAGAACACCTTTAGTTTCTGTTTCCCACTGCAGAATATAAACTAAGGAGCAGTTACTGCTTCTGTGTTGCCTCATCGTGCAGTGCTCTGGTCCAGTGCCGCTTCGCTGCAATGCAAGGGGAAAATATCCACACAGATTCCATGTCAAACTTTGAAGAGATGGAACGCAGAGAGAAAGGCCCTAAAACTCACAGGACAAGGTAAAATCTGTCCCTAGAAGTGCCATTGATGCCTTTTTGTCGAAAACACTCAAAGATGTTTTCAAGCCGCATTTGTATGCTACATGTGTCATTTTGAAAGCAGTTAGTGGGTCATTTGTTGGCTATACACACATTTGCCACTGTTCCTCATCCCTTAACAGTTTTGCTCATGATCTTCCTCCTTTTCCACACATTCAGATAATGGGAATTACATTTTTTCAAGTTACTATCAAAATTATTGTTAAACAATTTCATACCTGGATGCCTAGATGCTGACCTCTGTATTTCAACAACTTAGGATTTCGGATTGTCTAAGGGCTGTTGGATGCCAGCAGTTTCCTCTTCCAAGGAAAGCTCTGAACACAACTCGCAAGCATTTCAAAAGGCTCAGATGGGTGGAGGGGCGAACACCTGTGTTTGAACACACTGTCTACTGGTACACCAACACTACAGTTGTTTGGGCAACTGATCCCACCCAATGGGACCATTTTTTACTTTTAAGCAATCCTGAAACACACCAGTCAAAACTGGAGATAAAAAGGGAAAATACGAAGAGGTAGAGAACAACAAACAGAAGTCAAAGTTTGACTTCAAACAATGTTGGGGAACAACAAAACAAAACAAAGAAAACAAAATAAAACAAAACCAAACCCCAAAGCTAGGAAGCTTTTGAGAAGGCTGAACAACAAAACACTCTTCTAAAACTATTCACTATTCTTCCACTGGGGAAAAAAAAAAAAAAAAAAATGAAGTGACAAGTTTTGGCCATACGTCATCTGGAGACATCTGGCAATCAACAGCCCCCATGAAAAGACCCCAGTTTTCAAAGCTGTGTGTCTGGAAGTCATTTAAAGTACACTTGGGTCAGAGGGTGTCCTGATCCTTCCTTGCTCGAGTTGCTTGGGGTGAAATGCCCTAAAATCTCTACTCCGGAACTGCAATTCTCTTGGAGGTATGGAGGACCCCTTACAGGCTACTGCTGGGGGTCATGCTCTTCCCGATAGCCAGTGCTCCAGTGTGGGGTGGCAAAGAGCTTCTGCTCTACTGGCCATGACTCCTGCTGTAGCACGTCATGTTGCTCCCACGGCAGCCGACATCCCTCTCCCTGCCCACATGAAATGATGATACATCAGCTGGACCACAGTGAACTAAATGCCCACAGACATCTACTCATTTAGTGCCAGAATCAGGAACAGAAAACAGGTCCCCTGGCTCCCACTGCTCTCTCCTGAGATTTCTTTTGCAAAATAGGAGGTGGTTGGCCAAGGTGGTTCAAAAGGTGTTGTCATGCTGATGAGAAATCCTTTAACAGTGCAATCCCTTGTTACTGAAAGAGATTTGTGATCAGACCTGGAAACTCCATGGAAGGCACTGTGCTAAGCACTGCGCTAAGCACTGCCTCCAGCGTTACCACGGTAGGAGATAACAAAACCTAATTTGATGCTGCACAAGCAGAAGACCAGAGGTCCCAGGAGACGTGGAGGGGGAACACAGTTGTCAGCAGCAGAGAGATTGTGATGTTCCTGTTGGGTAATTTAATTCTACCCAAGAGAGGGTTGGCTGCACGTAGGGGATTAGTCAGTCCACTTTCCAGCATAGGGATAATCATCTCCCAACTGCTTTGGCCTCAGAGTACTCCCATCTTGCTAAATTGTTTTTATCAGCCACCACAGATACTTCCTTTCATACATCATTTCTGTAAGTATGGGTTAGAAATACAAAAACCGTGGCTGAAATTTTACTTAATTGTTGGCTACTGCACCCATCTTTACTTTTAAGAAAAGATCCACAATCAGAACTAAACACAGTATCCATAACAATGCCTGGATCAGCACCATAAAATGGTAATTACTGGGGTCCTAATGCTGGAGAAAACTGGGAGGCGAAGCTCCATGAAGACTTCCCTAAGATCCTGACTGACAAAGCACCTCAGAATTTGGCTTTTTTCTTCACGCTTCTTTATAATTTGGTGAGCTGTAATAGCAGCAATAACTTTCAGGCAAGGCTCTTTTATCAAAATCACTGGATGGCTTGAAGACCCCAAGTTCTTCTTGCAGACCCTAGCTTCTCCAGGCAATCAATCACTGCTGAGGAGTAACCTCCCTCTAGGAGGTTATGACAAAGAATGCACACAAGTAATTGGACTGCTCCCTTATTTTCAGACACTTTACAACCACGAAAGGCATTATGCCATTTCTGCCCCTTGTACTCACAGCATGTAATTAGCTGACCACAGCAGGACAAAAGAATGAAACTTCAGCCCATGGGCTAGATGGCACAATTTGTCTTTCCATCCTGAGCTCCAGGAGTGAATCTGATTCAGGGCAAATGAGATATTTAGTTTCCCCCAGTCTCCAAAGGACAGCTTTGTCCCTGCTATAAAACCAATGGTTTGTCACCATTTGGCAGCCTGGCGGACCCATAACACGTTTGCAGTATATGTGCGATCCAGATCCAGAACTGATAGGAGTAAGTTCTGTATTTTCTGGCATTTCTGCACCTAGCAGCAGCCCATGCAATAAACCCTTCACTTTCACTCGGTCCAAATTCACTTGCAGACTTCAGCTTAAAGAATAAAATATACAACAAAGCATTACCAAATCTAATCCTTTTTCCTCTTCTCACGTTCCTAAAATAGAGCAAGTATGTTCCTAATGCAGAGATGTACAGGGGTGTGGTGCACAATGACTTCATCCATGTAAGACAGTAACAAAAGCAGTTAAACATCCTTCCAGCATGATAAAAACTTACTCTGCAGTTTTCATTTGCAAGGCAGTACAGACAGAGGAGACCTGCCTCTCTGTATCAGGTGATGACTCTTGCTTTCACTTACCCCTCTTTCTCCGGTGTATTTTTCCACAAATTTCCCGTAGTTGTAATAGTTAAAGGTGGGGTAGCCATCAACCCCCTCTTGCTTACACAGGTCGTGATTCTGTCCTTTGGCACAGTCCACTGCAGCGTAGGCGATCTGAAACGCAAGTGATCAGCATGAGGCAGGAGAAGACAAAGCAAGACTCTGCTTCATGGTTATGCTGCTGCAGCTTAGACTTAACACTAAGAGAGACCCAAGCCTTCTGCCAAAAACGCAATGGCTTTTGTAATGGCTCAGCTGTGGAGGAAGATCAGAGGGTGGTCATCAGGTCAAGCCACATGAATGGAAGAGTAGAAGCCTGCTCCCTCCCAATGAAACACTGCGCTGCTCGCACAGCACCTGGCCTACGCAGCTGCAAGGCACGTTCAACCCACACAGCAGAAAATCACCTTCCTAGCCTCCCCGTTGAGCACTGCGTTAGATTCCAAATGGGAAATCCAGAGGCTGTGTTAGTAAAACCAAATCCAAGCATGGCAGTCACAGCTCTGTCACGCTGCAATATTTTTCCTGCACTTTGGTTTTAACTGATGAACAGTGACAGGGTGACTTTGGTAATGGTAACGGACCCACCTAACCCAATCTCCTTCCTGTGGCATGCCTAATGCTTGGAAAAGTTACCTTTTCTGTTCTTGGACAAACATGGCTGGTCACTTATGAAGGCTATTAATAGATACCCCAAATAGCTTTTGTAAACTCCATTCGGTTCTCCCAAGGTCAAACAGGGATGGGTAAGAGGCCAGAGCATTGTCTACCAAGTAATGCACACAGAGAAGAAGGTTGCTTGCTTCAATCTGAGCCTGGGTTTATGTTTCCTTTCCTGTCTTTTTTCAGTCTATCTTTTAAGGTAGGGACTGTATGTTATGTGCAGCCATTAGCAAAGTGGGCTTTAATTCCTTTTGAAACCTCTAGATGCTACTGTCACACAAACAAACCCTGAGTAGGAAACAGCCTGCCATGCTCTCAGCCTGTTGGCAGCAGAGCAACACCCTCCATCCCTGCCTGCTTCAGCACAGGCAGAGCGAGGAAGCGCAACCTCACAGCCCTAGAGCATCAGCTCAGGCTAACCCGAGTTTAGAGCATTTGACATTTGAAACCTGAATCTGTGAAGTATTGAGGAGGGGCTGCACTTAACATTTCTGATGTTGAAACAAAATGCAATTCATAAGCTTCTACTTAAAGCAGCTGAGCCCTCTGCTGTGATTTCACACTGACTGTTCCTGCGAGCGGCAGTTCTGGCTCTGAACGTACACTGCTGCTTACGCAGGCTTGCCTTCACAGCCCCGTTACATGCTCTGCTGAAGAGCAAGCAGGTTTAAGTACAAGCTATGTAAAAAACCAAACAAGTTAGAGGAGTGATTTTTGCAATTGTGGGTTACAATGTATCAAGTGCTAATTTCATAGCAGACACATCTTAACTTGAAATTTCCGTTCCACAAGCCTCCTTCAAACAATCTGATCAAAATACCTTTCGCTTGCATGACTTTAGGGATGCAGTTGAACTGTTCTTCCATAATTAAAAGATCACTTAATATTCCACAATGCCCTCCAGTTTCATGGTGACACTGTCAAAACGAGAAAACCTGATCTCATTATCCTAGCAGTAATTAAAGAGATTGGCAAAGCCAACTTCAGTTAATTTGCTTGTTTTGTTTTGGCTTTGAAAGCCTGACAAGACAATACTCAGTAAGATCTCGCTTGGGTCTATCTTCAGATGGAAAGCACTATATAAAGTGAGCAGTGTTCTTACCTTAAACATTTGGTTTCTGTTTTCCCATTTTAAACATTAATAAGGCTATTACAGAAACAGGAGACTCTCGAGCTGTTAAACACACATATGATCACTTTTTTTTTCTTTTTTTCTTTTTGTAAACAGAAAGACTCCTACTCATTCAGGGCCAGTTAAAACAAAAAGTTAGGAATAATACACTGCAAAGAGTTTCATCTAAGTATTTATGCCTTCCTGACCTTAGCAGCCAGCCAAAATTTAGAGCCCTGTTGGCTACTTCTGTGTAAAGGAAAGCTTACGAGGGAGACAAACATTTATTTCATGTCACAGTATTAATGTAGAAAGAATACTTGAAGTCCTAGTTTCCTGAAAACAGGAAGAATAAATAAAACACTTTTTTTCCCCCACTGCTCTAAATACCACACAGGGAGACATTACAGCCAGAAAAAGGGGAAGGTATATGTGCACTCATCCAGATCTTAGTAGCTGGTCTGAGGCATGAAACTGTTGTGACTGATGACCCATCTGTTCTTAGACAGTGTCTCGGAGATTAAGAAAATCAGGTTTTAGTACATTGGAAGGAAGAGAAGCCCCCTTTATCTGTACCTCTCTGAAAACATCTAGACTGGCTCTGGTTGGAGCAAAGAGCCCAATTTCATTTACAAAAGGCTTTTGTGAGAATAGCCCCCAGTGAGGAGAGGGTGCAATGGAGGAATGCAATGCTATAAGCTACTGTTAACCTTGTTCAGCACATCGTTACCTCAAAATAGATGACTGAGGGACCATAAGGAGGTGGCTTCTGAAAGAAATGCTTAGTAGTCTGCTTGAGATACAGCTCTCCTCTACAGCACATGGAAATCTAAGCTGGTCCATCTGTCCATTTGCTGTGCACTGAAATAATGCACACAGATTCCAGTTTATGTCTGCCTGCAACAGTCACATTAGCCTAATGCTATGCCTAATCTAACAGGTCTAATGGCGAGGGACACATATACCTGAAGTAGCGTTTGGAGGACGTGTCCATGGTTTGCCATTCTCTGAAATGCTCCTGATGCAAGCTCCCACACAGCCCCATGGACTCACCGCTGCTCCTGCAAACGTCATTTTGAGCCCAGCTCTTCATACATTTACAGCCAGTCAGAGAAGAGAAACAGCAATCTTCAAAAGCCTTGTAACTCATACAGACCCAAGCAAAATTTCATAGAGAGACATCTAATTCCCAAGATTGTATCCGAGGCTGCATTTCAAATGCCCGCTGCCAACAGTAGCTGAGTAAGAGTACTTAGGAGAGCTTGAGTGATTACTTTAGAGTAGAAATGTTAAGGCAGCCTAAATATAGAGGTTGCTACCATCTCTATGTGCTCATTACCATAGCATCACAGTCCTAATTGTCTTGCCTGTCTCACAGCGGAAGATCAAATATAGTGCACTGCACGAACAGAAAAGTAATGCTGAAAAACACTTGTAGCAAAACACGCTTCTGGACTGAGGACCGGTTCCAACCTCAATTCTATCAACTTCAGACAGCTGAACTCTGAGACATAACTGGTATTTCAGCAAACAGCACCGATGCCCTTTGCTTCATTCTGTTTGTGTTTTCATGGACCGTGAATACTGAGCTCCATTTCTAGTAGAGGAGTCTCCTGCAGCAGTTTTCAGTTAGGGTGAATTACTTCATGACTATACTGAAAGGCTGCACATAAAAAGATGCAGCCCACAAAAAGAAAGGCTTTGCTTGAGTCCTGGCTCAAGTCAGCAGTGATACATTGCAGGGAGGTTTTCCTCTCATTCTCAACCTTCTTAGCAACGATCAGTTTTTCTGCATTGCTAAAGAAGGAAACTGAGTCAGGAAAAATAACAACCCAAAAAACCTCTACCAAAATGTGGTTCAAGACTTCTAGAGACTATTACTCTCAGAAACGATCTTCATATTCAACTACCAGCAACAAGTTAATGAATTTCACTAGAAAGCATAGGTTAGCAAGACTTATATGCTTTGCCTTGTAAAAACACTAACTTTATTCAACCAGAAATTTCAGACAGATTAAGTGTAAGACATCCCTTAGGAGCCAAGACACTTGACATCACCTCTCATGAATTCCCTCTCATCAAGAGGGGGGAAAAAAAACCTCTAAAAATCTGTGAGAGCAAGAAATTCTCCTAACGCTGGTGTAAGACTTAAGAGTGTGTGCGTGTGCATATATATATGTCCACTATGGAAAAATCCAGCGTAACAGCTTTCAGAAGACAAGATTGAGTTTATGGAGATTTTGATTGTTAGGGCTAAAATTTAATTTCTTGAGCTTTCTTAGCTTTCCTCTAACCAGAGGGAAAAAATCCACTGAAAAAACATTTCAGGATGAAAAAACCCTAAGTGCTATATCTGCAACACGCACAAAACTCCACGGGGTTATGGATTCTCCATAACCCAAAGCTGTGCTGCCTTAGATATTGACAATACACCATTATATACAAGTTCTCTCTCCAGAGGCAATGCTGTTCAGGCTTATCACCATCCTGTTCAGTAGCTGTAGCAGGAATAGAATAGTTATCAAATGAAAAGACAGTCAATCAGAGACTGTGGACCCCAGAGGAAGTTCCTTGGAGTACATCCAGCTTTCTTAATGTTATTGGTAGTTCCTCACAACTGGTATGCAGCTTATAATAATTAATAATACCAGGTTACTATGCATAATAATAATGCATAATAATTATGCATAATAATAACAATTAAAAAATAATACCAGATTAGTATGCATTTCTCCTTTATTCCATAGTCAGTATAGTTTAACACAACTCTAGCAACATCTTGGACTGGAAAATATCTTTATCTGAAAAGGGAAGTCCCACAGCAACATTTCATGGTTTTACCAAAGAAGTGGAAGCTTAACTATAGAGTTGCAAACTTAACTGCACACAGCATCAGAATCTGAGCAATGTATGACCAGCTCTGAAGAGCTCTTAAAAAAGGAAATAGAGCATGGCATATTGTTCAGATGAAGTGGTCTGATCACGAACACTGAGCTGTTGCAAAAATCAGAACTTTTCATTTAGGTGCTTAAATAGAAGTGCAGCTATGCTGAAAATGGGACCATTGATCTCCGTGTGCCTCAACTGTAACAGAGGATGATGCCTTGTTTTTTTTTACTGCGTAAGTGTTAGAAGGAAAAAGAAGTACTTGCAGTATCATCTAATCATACATCAGGAATCACAGTTCCCTTCCAACAGAATTACGAAACAACTTCTTGCTCTAGAGAGATCTTGCAGGTAAGGAACACAATTACATCCAGTGGTTCAAATAAATGTGTAGAAAATTGAAAGTGGGATCCCTTGACCTTCCAGGTAACTCCTCCTTTCTATTTTTAAACCTCTCATTTTAACAGTTTGTCTCCCAGTCACCATATGATGATATAGTAAAAATACCCCCTGCAATCCTAGTTGCTCTCCTGTTAAAATATGTACTGCCACACACTGGTTTATTGATTCAAGGAAATAAATCTCTGCTGGAGCTAATATTGACTTTTGTTATGAAAATGGAAGTGAATAACTAACTGAATATTGATTTGAGAGAGGAATGATATATGATAAGCTGAAAAAAAATTGAAGTAAAATTGCAGCATGGAAAAGAATGCTTCCAAGCAACATTTTTAAAGTATAGTCAATTCCAGATGACAATTACCTGATTATTAGAAAAAAAAAAAGTCTGTTGTTGCCAAATGTCTTAAAAGCAACTAGGAATAAGACAGATGTGCATTCTTCTCTGATTACTCCATAGGTTTCTATTTATATTACCTGTTCTGGACCCTAACAGCAGTTACGAGCTGGCCTGCTAAAGCTTGTTGCAATCCAGCTACTGTTCTCAATGTGAAAGGCCTTGCACATGGAAGATTCATTATTAGCTGCCCTGATGTGCCATAGCAGCATTACCATAGCTGCAATTCATCAGCTGTTCTCAAAGCAGACCTATTTGCAAAGGGAAGATCCGTTAGTAGGCACCATGATGTACAGTGCTAACATCACCATATTTAATGAGTTTAATTAAAAAGAAATTCAACACATGCTTTTTAAGCAAACAGGGATCAAATTCTTGGCCAAACTAAAATATTAATTCATTTGGATAACTCTGTACAGTGATTTGGTTGGTATAATGATTTTAAACCATGGTTCAAACCATGGTTCACAACACACACTGGGGACTCACCAGTTTCACTGCTGTCTTGCAGCCCCCCGCTAGCACCGCAGCTCACCCC
>NW_008825100.1:3039600-3060032 GCF_000699105.1 Pygoscelis adeliae
CCGTACAAACTCACTAGAACCCAGTTGCAGTGCTCTGATTTAGGTCAGTGCATTTGTACAGGAACAGTCTTCTGTGAAAATGGAGAAGATTGGTCAAACAGCAGCCCCTTTGGGGGAGTTCCAGAGATTTGTTACTGAGAGGCCTTGAGGAGTCAAGAGCCTTCCTTCAGCAAATCGAAGCTGGAGCATCACAAATCAGTTCCTTCAAGCTGAACTTTAGGATCAGCCAAAAGGCAGAATGCAGATTTTTTGAAGATTTAGCTGGTGCCCTTTCAAGAGTCTCTGGAGTAGTTAGTGAACATGCCTTCCTGCTCTTCAATCTGTTCAGCAAAGTGACAATCCTCACATTTGCATTTTCTGACGTACACTGGTCATTGCCAAAACCTGAGCTGTGGAGCACAGCCCAAAGGCTTTCCCCTGGCAGCTGCATGCAAAGACCACAGCGCCCCAAGGCAAGAATGTTCCAGATGGCTTTTTTCCCTTTTTTCTTTTTTTTTTTTTTTTTTTTTTAAATAACTGAAAGCAATATGCTAACTGCTTCACTGGACTAGCCTCTCCACTGATCTGGTCTTACTGGCACTGAATTTCTCCAGGTACCTGGAAAGATGCAGAGGCTCTGGTTTATGGGTTACACCTAGAGCCGTATTTTGCAATAGCCACACGACTGTCCTAGGCAAGCGAGCAGGCTCGGGATTTCTGTTAAAACCACCAGCAGTGATGTGGCCAACAAGAACTGACATTTGGGGCCAACGTTCCGAGCATTATGTTTTTAAACTTCAACTCCAGCAGTGCAGATGATGAAAAAGCATACAGCATTAACCACAGTCCCAGGGGAGGGGGGGCTTCTGTGCCAAAACCACCCCCTTACAGTGAATCTGCAGAGCCAAAGACACGTATTTAACAGTTTTAAGCTCTGCTCATCTTCAAAATTCCAATGTAAAGACTCAAAGTCTCCCAAAGGATACCTTTTAAGATACCATTTATAACCAATCCAAGGCTGGAATGTTTTTGATTGTTCTTTGGCTTCTGCAGAATTAAATGTTTAATTAAAGGACCACCCCTATTGAAAAGAAGATACAGTTTAAATGCTACCATACTGTGTTAAAGTGAAAAAACCTTTCTCCAGGGGGAAAAAAAAAAAAAGACACTACTACTACAGACTAAAAATGAAAATTAGTAATCTTTCCCTGTTTTTGAAAGAAGAAATATTTCTTCCCTCTTAAGCAGTAATTTTACGGAAGTTTGAAACCCTACAGAACTACAAATTAGTCAAAGTTTGAAGGCTCAGCCCAGTTTGAAACATGGGAATACGCCCAATGCTGCTTATGGGAACAGCCATGTGCCCTTCTGAAGTCTTAAACACGTTTATTTTCTTTTCCACAAGGGCACAAACTGGCAGCAAGAAGCACCTTGGCAGGTTATGGCTGTACACAATTAAATAGGGCTCCCCAGATAATCAATCCCTGGCACTTTCATAAGTCACTGGGGTGGAATAACATCGTTTTCCCTAACTGCACACACCTCTTTGAAACTGTACCAGCCTTAATATTCCTTACTGGCTCTCCTGTTCCAACTCATTACATTTTATACCTCCCCACTTCAGCCTTAAACTGAAGTCAAGAGTTGCAACTGTCAATCACTGCTCTGCTCTTGGAGTCCTTTCATAATGTGCAGTCTGAACCAAAAGCTTCACAAGCCTGCATTTACCACCACCACCATGTCCAGTAAACTGTGCCATGATTCAGATTGCTTGTTAATACATCCTGGGGCTCTAATAAGCAAGTTTCACATTGTTTGGTACATTTGCTTCATCTCCTCTGACTGAAATTTTAATGAGTTCAGGAAAGAGAGGCTTCACTGGGAACTACCAGAAAAGTGGGAAAACAAGGATACTTTCTCAGAGATCTTGGAAACAAACAAGTAACCAAAAGGTATCTGAGAACACAAATTTACAGAGAACTGAAAGCTGCACGCCTCTAAATCTTCTGTGTGCCAGAGGGCAAAAGTGATGGACTTCTAATTTTATGCAGTCAGTGATACAAGAATGATTTGTTTCTTGTCAATCTGATGCATCTTCTGTGAGTTACAGAAAAGACGAGAGGAAAAAAAAAAAAACCACAACAGAAATTCTTCTGTTACGGTAGCAGGCAGATTAATAGGGGTATAACTGTTACAAAAATTACCTCTTCATTTAGAATAGAATATAGAATAGAACAGACTATTTCAGTCGGAAGGGACTGCCTGACCACTTCAGGGCTGACCAAAAGTTAAAGCATGTTGTTAAGGGCATTGTCCAAGTGCTTCTTAAACACTGACGGGCTTGGGGCACCGACGACCTCTCTAGGAAGCCTGTTCCAGCCTGTTTGACCACCCTCTCGGTAAAGAAATGCTTCCTAATGTCCAGTCTAAACCTCCCCTGGCGCAGCTCTGAAACATTCCCATGAGTCCTGTCACTGGATCCCAGGGAGGAGAGAGCAGCACCTCCCTCTCCACTTCCCCTCCTCGGGAAGCTGTAGAGAACAATTTCCCTATTAAATTGCCAAATCTTTTCCATGCCACACCTAAACACAAAGCAATCGTGAAGTTGGAACAAATTTGGAGATCAGAATGAAATAGAGTTCACTCAAAGATAATAAGGTTTCTAGCTAGTTATCTGATTAAATCCAGTGGCTCAGGTGGTTTTTTTTAATCCCAGATATGCACGCACTCAGTTAATATGGTTCAGCTGGTGCAAGGAAATTAACTGGTGTGCTTCAGCCATCAGATGTATTTTCAAGGCAGAAGCACGAGAGTCCTAGAAGGGCCCGACATCCTGGACTCAAGTCAGCCAACTTACAGAAATATATTTATGCTATGCAAGCGAAGATTAGTTATATGATTGAGGTCTTCAGGACTGTCACAAAACTTGTGGTTTCTCCGCATGCACGCCAACGGCTGATAAAAGTTGAAGGGGAATGGAGATGATGTAAATTATCTTTTATTTATCTTTCAATGAGAAAGAATGTGTTTTGCTTCATAGAAAAGAACTCTTACACAAAGAATTAAACAGAAAAGACAACAAATTAACGAAAACAGAATAGGTTAAAAGTGTAACTCAGTTTGACCAAAAAAGATACAATCCCTAAGATACAGATACATTTCTATTGGTGCAACAGCAATTTTATCTACCTAAGCCTACCACCTTATCAATAAGCAAAGCCTATAAAGTACAAATGGTGGAAAACATTCTTAAATATCTCAGAAATAATTAACAGCAAGTTACCTTTCGATCTTCTTTAAAGACTTCGGCAGCGGTTGTAAAATGTGGAATGGCATTTTTACAGTGGGGACACCCTGTTTGACACAGGAATAAAAAAACAGCATAAACATTAGTTGTAAATAAGATACTGGGACAAACTCAAGATGCAAGGTGAATTAGTGGAAAATTTGTTATTAAAAACAATCTAGACAAGAATTCTCCAGTTCTGGAAAGAGGGGGACAAGGCAACTGTAGACCATGTGTCAGCTACACGAACTTAAGCACATGTTTAAAACCCCTCTGACTTCACGCAGTTTAAGTGTATACTTACAGTTACATGACATCGCATATAGGGACCATGGTGCAGGGGGCTTTTCTCTATCGCCAGTCCCTTAAGAGCATTTTAAGATCACTAGCCATAAACGGACAGACCATTTCCCTGCTGCTGTACCTCCTCATGGGTATTACCACATAGGTTATTACTGCTGTTGCCACAGATACCAGCTACATTTGGACACGGGAATAAAGACAGCGTAGTTGTGAACAGGAGGAGGTTGGAAGTTGGAAAGGAAGTTGCTGGGACCGTTTAGAAGTGCTTGGGAATTGCCTGTGTAAGAGCCAAGCCATCGGGAACACAAGGGAAGGAAGAGGAGCAAGTTCAACAGGCTACACATCTTTCACTTACAGAGAGCAGAGATCCAGTCCCAGGTTAGGATGACTGCTGCTGGCCTTTCTGGAGACCTTCCTCCTGTTCACCACAAACGGGCAACCCCTTAAGAGTTTTACAGACACAGCACACAAGAACCCCACAGCTTTGTGTGGGAGATTGCTTGATACTTGTTTGTACCACCGCAGCATTGAACAAAAGGCCAGTTCATCCCTTGCTTAAACATACACTAAATTTACTCAAACATTTCAGAAGAAGCCACAGAAGGGGAACAAGAACTGCTCTCTCGATTTAAGATTCAGATGTGAGCGCTCTTAATTCAGAAGCAATGTTTATTGTCTATGATTAATCTAAATGACTCTCAAAATATCAATACTAAGTAAGGCTTTGAAAAGGAAAGTACTTGCATTATGTGTAACAAATTATTTTTTTCAAACATAAAGAGGTTGTTCCCAAGCAAAGATTCAGGACACTATTTTTTGCTTAGATGCAGGGAAAAAAGGAATGGACACACTTCTGTCAAGCCTGTATAACGCTAGCAAAGGCAAAAGAGTTCATCCTGCAGTATTTCTGGATAGGAGCAGAACAGAGCACAGATGAGTTACTCACAAGCTGCAATTACAGCTTATACTACTGTTGTTTACCAGTATTTTACAATGATGAACAAGTGGCTATGTCACTTTTAAGTCAGTACTGAACAAACGCCCTCTTAGGAGGCTTGCAGCCACCCTCTCATAAACTGTACTCACTCTTTTAGCTGACAAGAAAAACAGTATCTGCGCATAAATACTGCACGCCCCTTTCCACAAAGGAAAGGCTGAACACTGCTTTCATCTTCACCAAAATGCAATTTCGTTGCTTACATGCACTACTTTGAATTTTAGAGTATTTTTTTCTTCAGAATAGGATTTTGAAAGCACTGCAGTGATGCACATGCGTATAAATACATTGAGAGTCTATGCAGTAACTAAGAACACCGAAAAGTCAAGGGGACGTTTCCTGGGAAACTGAGGCACTTTTGCAAATCCATCTTAATGGCTCCAAACTCTTTATGCAGCATAATGGCAGTCTATCCTCATGGCAGCTGTGTTTCAGTGGGAGATAGTGCAGGTTCTCTTACAGCTTGCAAACTATTAAGGTTGTTGAGTTGTTCGGCATTTGCCTGTGAGAAAATAGTCAAGAAAGAAAAGGAGGAGGAGGAAGAGAAGGAGGAGGTGGAGGAGGCTAGGGTTCCATCACCCACTTCGGTGACCCATTTTCTCTCTCATCACTTGCCTGTCCTATCTGCTGACACTGAAAAGCCTTCGGGTCAAGCCTGCCTCTTGAAACGTCTTGGATAATTTCCTGTACTGTGGGGTGACTGCCTCGGTTGACTTGTTAATGCTGCTCTACACAAATAAATCGGAACTGGTGACATCTAAAAAGAATTCCAGAGACAAAAACCCGATAAAAATCAGGCACCCCTAAAAGAAGAACACTTGTTCTAGTCCACATGCTTACATGCTGTAGTTACTGGAAAGCACTTCCAACTGTTACACTAAAACATAAAGGCTCCTAAAAACTTAAACCTTTCAGGTTCCCCTTTCTGCTTATGATCTTAAGCTTGAAATTTAGATTTCGCCAAACAGCAACTTTCAAACCCTCAATAAAAGATATTTCAAGAGAAACATGAGACTTCATGTCTTCTTATTCCCCTCTAACACCTTTATGATACATCAGTCGATGTGTTTCCCACCTCGCATCTGCAGAGGACAGCGCATTTGGTAAAGCCTCTCTCTAAGCTCCCACTAAAGTTGCAGCAGGTAAGAGCTCTCCATGAGCCACGCTCTTCAAGAAAACCAGAACATGATTCAACAAATAACAAGCATATTCTTTCAGACACAGCAAAACCCAGTGGCTATTAAAAATGCAAGCTGCCATTTTACAGGGGCCAACAGACGGCGGGTAAGAAAACAGCCCGAGTGGCTGTTTAGCTGGTGACTGCTCAGAGAAGCATCAGCAGCTGCTCAATGTCCCTTCCACCCTAGCGAGTCACCACTGCACATGCTGCTGCACAGTGTTCAATAGGTGGCATCGAGAAGGGTGTTGAGCTTGATTCTCAGCAAAGATGCACATCTTGTAAGGCCAAAAGGAAGCATCCGATTATCTAGACTGTTATGGCATTTTGGAGAAGGTAGGCAAAACCAAACATGCTTTGAGATTGTGGTTAACACCACCACGCAGAGGAGAGGAGCACTGTGTAATTCAAAACAACTGTTAAAGGAACCTTTGCTCACAGCTTTTATTTCCTCTTCTCTGTGATCTTCTCATCTTCCCACTCTAATACCAAGTGACAAAAGTTACCTTCATTTACTGATCTGAAGCTCCATCCCTCCTCCCCTCACTTCTGTCTTGGCCCAACCTCCTTTCTTTACTGCACTGTGCTTGCAAAACTAAAACACAACCATATGGCTTTTGGTAGAGCTGACTCCAAGTCCAGTAGGCATTTTGTTAGCCTTGGACATCCATCCACAGAACAGATGTGAATGCTACGCTGAATTCCCAAGGAGTTTCAAGGAGTCACCGAAAAAGGGGGAAGGAGCACATCATATGGAATAGCAGAACTTCATCTGTTACAACTTAGAAGGATTGCCAAATGCAGCAAACACTTGGAAGTCACCCAACCCAGTCATTCTATTTAAAGCACACATGCCAAAAAAAAAAAAAAAAAAAGCAGAGGTTGATATCTTCATTTTGACAGACGGAAAACTTGTTCTCCCTATTCCCTCTTCACACCCACTATCACACATTTATTTTAAGTGTTAACACTATCTTCCAGATTTGAAAGTGCAAAGAAAGGAAATGTACTGAGCACTATACACGAGGATAGGAAGTGTGCAGGCTCCTTACAAAGGATTTTCCAGATGGGCTGCAACAGAAAGAGATTAAACTGGTGGCATCTGAAGGTGTGGGTAAGGTGTCAAGAATCAAAAGGTCCTCCCCTTCTCAGTAGTATTTATAGGACAGTAAGTCACAATGGACTAAAGAAGTGGGAAGATTAATTTCATTTCATTTCAGTTGAATAATTTGGGTGCTATGGTAGGCACACAGGCTGCTTCTAATGTAGGTACAGGGCTTTGCTTTACCCATTTTCTTTCTTCGTTTTTACATAATTGTAAAATTTGATCACAACAGGGTTAACGGCAGATGTGAACTGTGCCTGCCTTGAGAAATCTGAAAGAAATCTGCTCCTGGAACATCCAGCCTTTCCACAGGATCCCAGCACTGGCGCTCAAAACCTCTAATCACTTCTGCAAATCTCGAGGTAACTTCATTTCCTAATGCAGAAACACACTTGCATCACCAGGCAGGAAGGCAAGAGAGCTTGACATCTAATACACATGCAGTAGCACGTGTTAAGGCTGTCCTTGGTTCCCAATCAGCAAATGATACAGCTTTATTACAGCTCTGGCCAGATGTTCGCACCTCTCTGTGCTCAAAATTTTGCACTCTGGCGGCCCCCCCATGCAGCCTGTGGTGGTATCTGCTCTGCCTGACCGCTGAAGCCTGCCGGGTGGTGAGGGCCGCCTGCTTAAACCACAGGTCTGTGGATCCATATGAGAACACCTGCAATAGAGGGGTTCTAAGTTCTCTTTGCCTTTGCACTACAAATTTTAAATTTTACATGAACCCAGTATTTTCTACAGGTTTTTTCCCCACCATTCATGCTGTAAAGTTGGTAAGGGCTGGGAAGGCACACTGCAGTACAGTCACAGTGGGCACCGTCACATTCCTCACCTTGAAAACCAAGTAGTTCTCGACTGATCCAGTACATGAAAAATATGGTTTCTGTGGCTAAAAATTCAATGCTGATGAATAGCAGATGAGGGAAATCAAGTAAGCAGGCTTCATTCAGACCTATCATCACTGAGGGGGAGAGGGAGTCAGATTCCTCTAATTAGAGAGGCATTTAAAGGAAAGCTAGTGGGTCTTTTGGGAGATGAAGTGATAGAAAATTTATAGCCCAGCTTATTTTCCATGGACTAAATTTACTGATAGCAGGAACAACTGCAGAGTACAGCATCTTCTCTGGGTGTCTTTGAAGAAAGAACCAATGAGCTAGCATTGGTTTGGGCACAGAAAGGTGTTGGAGAGGCCAGCACAGAAGCTGGCTTCATCCTCATGGAAACTCTGGTTTGAGGACTCTGAAGAAATTAAGAACTGCAGGGTTCCAGAGCTGGATGTGGTTTCCAACATGATGCCACAAAACATTTGTATACATGACGTAAAACAAAGATATCGCATGGGGAAATAGAAAAACTTACTAAGTGCTCACATCACCTTGGAAATGTTTTGTTGTGTTTTTTTTAAACAAAAAGCAGACTTTGGAAAAAGCAGCATAAACCCATTTGTCAGGTAAGGTAAGAAACACACAAAACTGATATTAAAAACCAAGTGCACATTGCCCCAAACATAAGAGTAATCAAGCATATGTTGTGGTAGTAATTAAATAAATCCACAGAAATAATATCCTGTATTCAGAACTGTAAACATTTCCTATAATTGCAGGGTCCCATGGGATGCAGAAGGGATGCAAAGAGGATTTCAAAGCAATGGAACAATCAAGTGAATAACCTACATATCTTTATTACATTCAAATGGAGAATTTTTCATTGGACAGGGTTTCTTTTTTTAACTCAGTGAATTGTTTAGAGATGATAGTGAGTCAAAAGAAAAACTTAAGAGATTCTTAAAACTTCAATGTACAAAAGTATTAGAACCAGATGGCAATTATAAAGATGTCTCCAGAATAGTGCATGAAACAGATGCACCCTGTTGGACAATAGTCACCTTATTACATTTAAAACAAAATTGTGTGAAATGTTCAGAATTGCCTAAAGGAATCAAGTTCTCCTTCCAAAAAACACAGGTTTCTACTTGCTTAAATATAAAAAACGTCCTTTAAGTTACTTCATGCTTTGTTTGATTTGAAACTACAAAGCCCAGTGATATAATATAACCTCTCTACAGCTGAACAGTACAAGGTTAATTCAGTTTCCTTAGAAGAGTGGAAGCTGTATTAGCATAGCATATAGAAGAAAGGTGAAGCTGTTTTTAATGAATATAAATCAAAAGCTAACAATTTGTACAAAAAGATAAAGGAAGCAAATGGACATCAAAGCAGTATCTACAGTCAGCAGAGGTAATAATGATGTTTTAAGTATATAAGGGGCTTTAAATGTATTAGAAGCAAAAGAAATCCAAACAATACTAGCAATATAGCTTTGAAAGAAAATGATGGAGTTATCAAAAGGAACTTCACTGAATATATAAATGAAAATATTAAGTAGGTGTGGAGAGGGCCTTTATGCCTGGCACCTCCAAAATGCTGTTTGCAGTTCTGGGTCCACAAATCAAGAATGAGTTCAAACTGGAGGGGGCTCAGAAGATCCACAAGAAAAAAAACAGGAGTGGAAGGTGCGTTTCACAGCAAAGGGAGTCAGGAAGCTCAGTGTGTCAATAGGTTAAATCCAAAGATTAAGAAGTGATAGAAATCGAGAAACATCAGTCTAGTTTTCATTATAATGAGCTATTCAAGCTGGGTGCCAAAGGCTAAGTAACCTCCAGAGCTGGCTGTGTCAAATTCAGACAGGAAATTCACATTCCCCATCACTAGTGATTTTTAGTCTGAAAGGAAATGGTTTTTTAAAAAAGATGCTTTCACGCAGTGGTTCTCCACCTGATCAGACTGCAGCCTGTCCTTGACTCACATTGCTGAGCTGAAACTGCTACAGAGGTGATATGGTTTTGCTGTCCTGGTATCACTGTCTCCCAAGCAGCTGGGAGCTTCAGCGTGCCAGCACTGCCCCACAGGTCAGGTGAGGACAACAGCCCCTGCGGACCCTAACCTGAGCATCCCAACTAAAATGGCTCTACACCAGTGCAGATCAGGCATTTTGACTTCAGAAAGCACTACCTTATACTTTTTGCCCACCATTAATACATAATGATGTATAACCCCACCCATGTTGTTTCTGTGTGTGCTTTTAGCATCTTGTACTTCATAAAATCTGTTAAGTAAAGTAACAAAGCAGTGTACATACGTTTTACATAAGATTTTTCCAAGAGATAGTTTAAACATGCATACATTTTAATGTTGTAGACTGTTTCCATATCAAATATACTAACTTAAACTGTCAGTATTTTCATAGCGAAGACCTGGCCAACTCCTTAGAGGAGATCTGAAAGCCCCATGGTTTGTGAGACGGTGGCATTTGTGCTGTCTGTGCTCTATCCTCAGCATGAGGAAGGGCTCTGCTACCCCTTCAGCCCCCAGCTTCCTTTAGTACCTCTCAACGGGTGATCTCAAATGCTTTAACTGGTATCAATTAATTACACTTCAAATTGCCCTGAAGAGAGACAGACGTGATTATCCCCCTCTGTCATTACACCCAAGGTTAAATGGAGTCAGGAAGAGGTTAAGTGACTCTCAGGGTTCACAATCCTGCTTGATGGGGAGCAGGGCTGCAAGGTGCTGACTCCATTCATTCAACTGCAAAACCATCAGGCCCTCAGAGGGCTCAGCACGTGGCAGGATGGAGCCCTCAGTGTGCAAAGTGCAGAGCAGGGAATGACTTTCCAATTCCCCATCTCTGCTTGAAATCATCACCGTCTAAATAACAGGGGTAGATACTGTCCTCCATTATTGGTTTTTAAATGACTGCAATTCTAAGCAAGTGAAAGCAGCACATTGCACAGCTATCAAAGCAAACCCGGGAGCTTGTAGACCGCAGAGTAAAGCAAAGCCTGTTTCCACTTCAAGAGTTCCAAGTGATTAACTAGAATTAAAATGAGAATATTACTTGGTCAATCAAGGAAAGACAGGCCACAGACAGTAATTGCACAGATAAGAGCTGAAAATGGGTATAACTGCTTAAACCAACACAATTCGTGTAGCTACAGAAGTTATTGAATCCGCAGGCAGATTTGAGAAAGGCATTTGGAGATGTTACTGAAAGGTTAACTCACTTTTGTTCTGCCAGTAGAGAATTGGAGGGCCTTTTAATTGAGCATCTGGAACCAAAGCTCATTTTATGACATGACCTGACACATAGCATAATCATATTTCCAAGACACGAGATATTAGTAATTGAAAGGAGGGCGATTTGTCCTTTGATTTCAAAAAGGTCATGAGGTTTTCAGTTAAGCATCAGGTCAACCAGGGCTTGCCCCGCTACTCTTAACAACAGGTGACCTACTATCAATTTCACAGACTGCTGGTGGGTTTTGTTGCATTTTTTTCCAAGCTATCTGAACTCTTATTTTGCAACACTTTGGGGGTATACAGAGAAGATGAGGCATACAAAAAAATCAAATCTTTGGAAACCCAGCCTTAGACATGAACAACTGCAATAGCAGCAACAAAGTCATCAGAACAGGCCAAATTGCAAAGGTGAGAAGAAAGACTCAGGACAAACTCTTGGACTGTTTTATCCACTACAAAAGGCAAGGATACGACTGACTGCAGTGAATTACAAATGACATGACAGCACCTGGCATTTGGCAACAAACAATCCTTTAAGATGGAAAGCTGTACAGCAAGCCACCTCTGGACAGAAAGGGTTAAAGAGCAATAGTTACATCCAGAACAAAAGTGTCAGTTCCAGCAGACCTGGATTTTCCAGATAAACTGTGTCATTGGCCCGCGTGGCATAAACAAAGCTGGTAACAGAGGTTAACCAAGTCAGCATCAGCCTTGGTTAACTGCAAACATAGTTAAAGAGCAAATGAAATCATTTTGCCATCTAACATGCCAGTGGATGCAACTGGTAATCAGAAGATAAACTGCTCTGTGTTAGCAGCGTTCCGGCAGAGCACTGGGGGAGGCACCACTGAATTACACCTACACTAAGTGAGGCTCAAAAGCAGCCCCTGTTACGATAATGTTGCATCACCAGAAAAAGCATGTCTTATTGGAAATGGGTTTGATGACAGTGCATAAGGGTGGGTGGCATATTCATAGTTAAATGTCTCCTAATGTACCTCACACAGACTTTACAGGACATTGCACCAACACAGCTGTGTGTCTGCAGGGAGAGAATTTCACAGGGCAAGGGCATGCACTTCCCTCCTCTTCCCCTTCTCACAAGCCTGAGCTGTTTATATACAGGTAATCTTCACACCAATTCAAGCAGCTGTAACATTTTAGGGTTGCGACAGATTTAAAGCATGAATACTGTTTTACAAAACAAGAGGAGCTGGATTTAAGTTTAATGTCACAGCTCCACGACAGCCACCTCTGAGCACTTCCATCATGGCTACGCGCAGTCCCGTGAAGTGCCTCAAGTTCTGAGTTGAGAGCAGTTAAAACTGTTCTCTCAGTGCTAATTAATATCCTCGACACAAACACTGGGACTAAGAGCAGTTCTGCCAGCCTGATTGCAGAGACCACTCTATAAATTCATCCTTTATCAAAACCAGCCTGTTAATGGGCTCTGTGGCATCAGCACTATTTACACCAACAGGAATGCACCTCGCTAATGCAAGCCTGAAGCAAGAGCACCACTAATGCAGGAGAGAAACCAGTTAGCGGCAGAGCTAACATATCAAAATTCTGCAGTGCCAGCCCACGCAGGATTTAAAGCCTCATTATCAGAGGGTCCAGACCTCGCTTCTGCCTCAGTCAACAACCAGAAAAATCCTTCCCTGCAAGGGTTTTTGCCTTGAAACGGATTCTTTCTGTTCAGCATGTTTTTAATAATTTTTTGATAGCTTAAGCTTCATTTACAAACACGCACATTTTGTTCAGGCTCTTTCATACAGCCTCCTAATCAAAACTTTACCAGATGTGCTTGCAGACG
Organism: Pygoscelis adeliae; assembly: GCF_000699105.1. Classification (NCBI taxonomy): domain Eukaryota; kingdom Metazoa; phylum Chordata; class Aves; order Sphenisciformes; family Spheniscidae; genus Pygoscelis; species Pygoscelis adeliae. Next base: position 3,052,346 of record NW_008825100.1, read on the forward strand.
GGAAAACCTCTTGGTGGGAGCCAATCCGAGGCCATCATGGGACACTGAATTAATCTCTGCTGCTGCTTTGCCCGCTGCATCTGGACCCGTTAACTCAGCTATTGAGTATTTTAGCGCCCTCCGTGCATCCTTCGTACAGAACTATGCCACACAGGTCTGCTCAGCGCTGAGACCCAGACCGGTCATCTCAGGCCCAGCAGCCACTGGCTGAAGCCTCACGGTCAGTCAAAATTGCCATGCTTTGTTACAGCAGTCCGGCTTAGCCAGAACAGAACATATCTCACCAAACTTTCCTGCACAAAGGCTGAGATACAGTACAACCAGCTTTGTCCCAGCATACTTCAAAAAATGGGAGGGTTGAAAAGGAAACAATACCGCTTTCTTCAGAACAGGTTTTTGATGACAGCTTGGGTCCCACAAACAAGCTAGCAGGGCTGGAGGAGCATACTGGCCTCCTGGTTGTTAGCACTAATAGCCAAAACACCTTCTGCACCCACTCCACACACAGTGCAACCCATTCTGGCAAGGACTCTCAGCTAATTGCTTTTTTGTTGTTGTATATTCCTCGATGCGTAACTTGGACAGAAGAAACTGGGCAGTTTTTACTGTGAAAAGACAGAGAAGGAGCATACCAGGATACAGAATGATTAATATTTTGAATAAAACCTGTGGGTAAAATTAATGCAAGTTTGCTTTGGCTCTCAGCATTTTATGCACTGCTGATGAAACACACAGGGATGGGCAGGACTGATTTAGTCAGAACTGAAAAAACACGATCCCTATTTGATTTCTCACTGCTGAAGAAATCTCTATCCGATTTCTTTCTTACTTCTTACTGATGGCCAGATGACCCATCAGACAGCGATGATGTCAAGACTCCTGCTTGACTTGGAAGACAAAGAACTCTCTCTGTCTTACATCAGAACAATACCTGGGTACCATCTCCCACTAACAGCTTAGAACAACACACAGCCTTTTAATGGCTCAAACACCATCCCAAAGTCTTCTGTGATTTTATCAGATGCAACACAGGTTAAGCGCCCTCATTCACTTCTTCCAGCCCTGAAAGAAAAACCCTACAAAAAATTTAAGTGAAGAGCCAAGGAGGCTGATGTCTCTTAATTGCACATCCTCTTGCCGCAGTACAGTACAATACAATACAAAAACACCTCATTAAAATCATCCTCAGTAGGGTTTATTTCTGGGTGTTCTTTGCTTAACCCCTGTGGGTCAGGCTTCACCAGAAAATAACCTTTTCCAGGTGACAAAAATAATTTCCAGTGAAGTGAAAGTTTCACTGCTGAACAGAGAACCGGAAATCAGCTCCCAGCAAAGTATTTATTAAAAATACCCATTCTGCGAACCCTGTTGAGTCCCACAAATTGAGGCCATTTGGCAAGTTAATAACATTGGCAACTGCCACCCTTACGAACCATTAAAAGGGAGCATTTTCCCCCTATTATTTCTCATTGCTGCTGAAAGTCTTTATTTTTTAAGAACACTTATTACCTTGTGTTTTTACAAAAGTAGGAACTGAATGAACTTGCTCAGTGCCGAGCCCTTCCACTAAAAGTGACTGATGTAAAAAATAAGTGCCCCCCCCCGGTCATTCAGACCTGTTAATGACTGGTCTATTATATATAATTCCTGTTTCTGACACAGTTGATTCATTTGTAGTCTCTTTGGAGGCAGCAATCTCGACCAAAAAATGATATGAATGTGTTTTCATGTGTTGGGGTCTCATTCTTATGAGCCACAAGTGGACAGCTTCTGTTTCTGTGCAAGAATTAGTAGTTATTAAGGCTTTCCTATTTAGAGAAAATCAGAACTCAACAGAAAGGGTAAAAAAAACCCCAAACCAACACCAACAAAACAAAAACAAACCCCAAAACAAAACAAAAAACCCACTGTGTATTTCAAACTCCAGTGTTACTATTCCTAGAAACAGACAACATTGCTGTGGTTGGAAGGCATTTCTGGAGATCATCCATAGTCCAACTCCCCTGCTCAAAACAGGGTCAACTAGAGCAGGTTGCCCAGCACTATGTCCAGTTGGGTTCTGAGTATCTCCAAGGATGGAGACTCCACACCCTCTCTGGTCAACCTGTTCCAGTTTTCAACCACCCCCACAGTAAAATAAACCACTTCCTCTTATGTTTAAGCAAAATTTCCTGCGTTCCAATTTGTGCCGTTGCCTCTCGTCCTGTCCCTGGGCACTGCAGAGAAGAGTCTGGCTCTGTCTTCTTTACCCTCCACATTAGGCACTTATGCATACTGAAAAGATCCTCCTGAGCCTCCTCCAGGCTGAACAGTCCCAGCTCTCTCAGCCTCTCCTCATATGTCAGATGCTCCAGACCCTTAATCACCATCACGGCCCATCACTGGATTCACTCCAGTATGTCAGTGTCCTTTCTGTACTGGGGAGCCCAGCACTGGACACAGCAATCCAACTGTGTCTCACCAGTGCTGAGTAGAGGGGAAGGATCAGCTCCCTTGACCTGCTGGTGATGCTTTGCCTAATGCAGTTGAGGATGTCCATCTACGGAGTCTGTGTCCCCACCTCTGAATTGTTTCTACAAGTGCAGAAAAGACCTAGCATAAGTTTGAGGGAGCATCACCCAAGAATAGCTAAAACTTGACAGTCACATCACCAAATTATGACATCAAAGAGGCCTATTAAATCCCAGGGATGAACAAGGTAGAAGAGGGAACCATGTGAGTTTTAGTTAGATATGTGATGGTCATTAATTTGGTATGGGTCTTTGCATTGGCTCGACAAGAAATTCCATGTAGGACTCCAAGGGCTTCTCCAGACAGAAGTCTGGGTTATAAACACAGTACACTCCTGAAAAACTATCTGTTATCTCCCTATTTCATTGAAAAATGCTCACCTAGCTTCAATCACATTTTTTCCCTTAATTCAGTTTGAGTAATGCAGCAAAAACATCTCCAACTGAGAAGATATGTTATTTACTGGAACTTTGTTGCCCTTTGTGATTCTGACAACTAATCACAACCAACTGCTTCTATTTTGCACAGTTTTCAGTGCTATAGTAGGAGGAGGTTAAAATTTAATGCATTAGCAAATTCAAATCTCAATTATCTGGGATAACGGAGTGAAGAGAGCACATAAAAGTAAAAATGCAGATAAAACACATTCAGATAAGCCATATGAACAAACAGCGAGGCCACGTGAGAAAGAAGAAAGAAAAGTCAGTGCATTGATCCCAGAAGAGGCACTGATGCAAACTGGTCAGTCCAGGATGCTAGGCATTTAATGCTGCGAGTCTTTAAACAAGCTCTGGATGTAGACCACAGACGTGTGTGTACTTCTGGCCATAGGTGGTTAAGCACTGCAGTCTAACTGGGCTAGGCTGGATCTATTTTTGTCCATTTTGCTCACTTCCCGATTTGGTCCACAGCCCCCCAAATCCTGATCATCCACATACCAGGCTATGTATGTACACCAAACCATACTCAGACTAGTTGTCCCCTCTTCCCATTTCTGGACAAAGCCAAGCAGTTACAAAAGGAAACCTGGAGTAGTTGATGGTATCCAGTACTCCAAGGAGTTGTCTATGGAGGTAATACAGACACAGATCCCATAAACCCTCCCAAAATGCCTCTCAAATGCTGGTGCAATAAGCCTACTGCTTTCAAATGCTCCTCAAACACCTCATGGCAGTCCCCAGGACACAACACACACCTGTGGCATCATGCTTCACTTCAGCAGACTGCATCATTGCCCTCTTATTTTAGGTATTTTGAACTCAGAGATAAGGGAGTGGGATGACAATTACATCTTAGGACCACAAGAGCCCCACAAGGGTCCAGAGAAGAGCCAGGCCAGGTGCTGTGCAGCACAGATGCCAGCAGTCTGCTCCAAGTGCTAGCCCTGAGAAGCACTGACAAGTGCCAGCCCGCACCATGAGCCTGCATGGCGTGGTGGCCACAGAGGGTACAGACCTACCCAGTGGACACCTGGATGAAGAACAGCTCCAAGGCAGTTATTGGCACAAGTAGCATTAGCTTTTCTACAGCTGGCACTTTTGCCCCAAGTCAGTACTGGGGACCTGCCCCTACTGCTGCCTCCTGCCCCAAATCAGTTATTACAGTGCACAGAGATGCCACCGGGGAGGAATGGGAATGTGAAATCAAGAACATCGCTCTCTGTGGGTGTCAAGTCCACAGGAGTGGATTTTTTTCCCAGTAATTTCAAGAGTTTTGATTCTGATTCTCAGTCCTTAAAATATTCCACAGGCACCAGGAATAACCTTTACGCTTCACCCACGTTCAGGGTGATGGAGTAATGAGCTCCCCATCTTTTCTATGTGGATGTAGCAGTCTTCCCTTCCGGAGCTAAATCACTGTGAACCACTGTTTAGTACCATTAAAGCACCGCTCAGCTCAGTCCAGAGTTATCGGCATAGCAGCAGATTGATGGTTCTCCTATACATATTAAGTAATTTGGACTGGAAGCTGCCACAGAAAAGCCAGATCTCATTTTAATTTGCATGTAAGATATATATCTGTGGCCTTTGCCTAAAGGTTTGTCACTCGAGCTGAAAGCTTTACGAAGGTCAGAATATTCAACTTTCCGCTTTAAATTCTAATGACAGATGAGAGATACATTTCTTAGCATAAATATTTATATATAAACATACTTTATATATGCATGTATACACACACCTCCAATCTTAAAATATCTCAGCATATGTGTAAGTGTAACAAATACTGTCATAGAGTCACAAGTGAATGGAGTAACATACTGTGAGTCTGCACTGACCTAAGATGTGGATCTGAATAGAAAAAGAAAATTATTTGAGATAATGGGGCCTGGCAATTTTAGCAGTGTTCTTTCTGCACTAAAATAAGCAAGTTAAGACTAATTGGAAATGTAAGCTCCAAGAGGTCTCAAGATTGAGAAAATGGTAAACAAAAGCTAATCTATCAAATGTAGCAGGAGGCACATTATCACTGCAGAAAAGCTGAAAAATAGAATGATTTGTACTGTTCTATTGCATTAATGATTATTTCACAGAAACCAGAGATTTAAGATATTCATCTGCTACTTTGCCCTGCACCCAGCAAAGGGCAGCCTTGTTGTACTCCCTTTGTGCGCCTGCTTTCTGCTTTGCACACAGACACTTCCACATTTAGAGAGAACAAAGCTGACAAATCAGAAACTGTGCATGACCCACATACTGACAACACAACAGCAACGCTGACTGTCTTAGGAGTCATGGGAGGGCCAGAAGTGGTTCCAGTTAACACCTCTCTGTCCTGTATATCGGTGGTCCCATGCAGCACTGTATCCAAAACAGTGCAAGAAGAACGTGTCTGAAGGGCAGCCTCAAAGGACCCAACAGTCTTACATCATGCAAGCCTTGCTCTTACAGCCCATTCGTACAGACAGGGCTAGGCTGATCTTTACTCACCCCTCCTGGTGTAAGGATGGAAGTCAACCCACAAACAACAGTATCATAATTAGCCCATCAGGCAAGTTGCCTCATGCTTTCAACCCTGAGAGCTACACACTCATTGCACGTAGTGTCTTTGCTTTAAACATGGCCTTAAAAAAAGACCAAGAATTTAAGTGCTTTAAAAAGATGCAGCTAAAAACCAAAAAGGAAATAAATCTCTCTCTTCCACAGAAAGTCACTCATCGGGTACAGAGAACTCAAGAGACTGCGAACTCCTGAATTTTACCACTTCATGTGCAATCATTTGATTTTAAAGTTACTGCTTGCTCTTAACCAGTTGAGGTCCATGAATCAGAAATTCCTGGCACATGGGCAATTTTTAGTCAATAGGTGGTGGGAACTGGAGTTGAGAAGGGATTAAGTCCCCTTCCCTTTTCTTTTACAACCTTCCAGAAATATCCCTTCTGAATTGCACCCCTCCCTTCTCCCACATCCCACATCCAGCAGGGCTTCGTGGGAGCCCAAAAGCATTCATGTTTAATTCTCTAATAGAAAAGCAAAATAAGGGGCTGCCTGATTAAACATTAAGGACCTGAGCTTTTTCTCCCTTTCTGGAAAATACCTTCAGTTTAATGGGAACAAGTTAGTAACTGCTTATCTGAAGGTTATCCATTAATTGCAGGGCTGGCCACGTGACAGGGAAGAATTTTTCTTGCATCTGAGGGGGCTGAGTCATGGTGCTATAAAAGCAAGTTAATTTAATATTAAGTGCCAGGATTATCTTCTCCCTTTGACAGATCCCTCAAAAGTTACGAACCTGTACCAAGTCTGCCTGTCTCTGGGACAACACAGGAAAACAGAAGAGGTCCCTCCCATTCACCTAATTTATAAAGGGCCTGATTCAAAACTTCTCTAGAAATATTCTCAGGAGCTTCAAAAAGAAAGTGTGCATGTAATGCACGCAAAACAATCTGGGAGGAGGAAGCTATGCCCATATTCCCAGTGGAGATTTAAATGTAGATTTATTACAGACAAAATTTATTCCATCAAAATTTGTTCTCAGCCTCTGGGGACTGATTCCTCCTACACCACTATATCGATTTCACTACTGAAGCGCTGCACTAATGAGTCAGGCTCTCCATGTCCGTTGTGCTACTACAAAGGATCACATTTTGTTATATGGACCATAAAATACAGCAGAGGAAAATAAATCTGTTTTGTTTTTGTACCCCTGCCTGCTTTGGTGTCTGCATTAACGCAGTAACTCTTTAAATAAACGCCACATACTGTTTTGTTTCCGTTTATAAAGATACAAACAATGGTGCCAATGATGGTCCCATGCAGTCATATTCAGAATCAGCTCTTTACCCTTAAAAGTCTGGGGAGAGCAAGGGAATTAATTCAGGATTTCATAAACTGTAGGGTTTATAAAACCCATCCACGTAGAGAGGTATTTACTCACATGGTGCATAGAACATGACAAGGGTGTGCTTCTTCTTCTTCAAGGACTCCCTGAAGTCTTCTCCAGCAAGGTGGATAACACTAGTCTGTTTCTCTTCCCATGCAGGCTCAGGTGGAGGTGGTGCTTCAGGACTAGACAAGAAAGGAAATGAGATTGGTTTGAAAATGTTTCTGGAAGCAGGCAAAGGGGCATCACGTCCTGGTCATAACTACCATGAGGGAACTGAGGCTGAACAATCCTTCAGGGTGCCTGCACAGTAGAAAAACGTGCTTGTTATTTCCAACACCAGAACAACAAAAAAGGTGCAAGTTAATTTCCGGAACTCAATAAAAATATAATTTAAGTGATCATACTCAGGCGTATGAGTAGGAACGCAGAATAAAGATTTCCTACATTGCATCCGACATCTGGGTGGAAAAAACATAGCTCTTGTATCACTGTGCCATCCATAGGCATGAATTGAGAGGAACAGCAAGCAGGTGGAATCAAAAGGCAACCGATATAGAACAGCATCTTCCATTCAAAAATCCTTTTTGTACTCTTTATCGCTATCATGCAAACTTCTATAAAGAAATTCATGACCTTCTCTTTAATTCAGATATTAAAGCCAGGATGCAATAATCAGCATCGTTCCACTTGGAAGACTGGGGTGACTGAACTAGAATATTTTACCTTGATAAAGAGAATGTCAGGTTTCAATTATGACTGCACATACTGACTAGATCAGAGCAATCCCGCACATCTAGAGCGCCTCTAACAAAACTTCTGCTATTCACCAGCTCACAGACTTCTCTCAGACTTA
>NW_008825100.1:3060050-3062414 GCF_000699105.1 Pygoscelis adeliae
GTATTTTAAAAAGTGATTATTTATATAAAATCATCAGAATGGTGCCACAGTATAAAGACCTTCATATGTCGCCTTAGTAATAAATTAGCTTTTCACACTTTCCTGTCACTTTGAATGACACCATTTTAAGTTGTATCAGGTACATAAAAACCAAGTGGAGAAAAACTCGATTTTTAAAGTCCTACTCAAGGTCACTTGGTGGACATCCATCGTATTTCCATCAATACTGATTTGCCAGTTGTTAGCAGAAGAATTAGGGCAGCTGGTCTGAATTTTCACACGAACACAGTCCGTGTGAGCTATCATCGATTACAGTTACAGTCAGAGGTGTGACTTCATCTCACACAGACCTTCCCATGCTGACCTGAAATAAGCTACCCAGATACTGGTAACAACCTAGTGTGGCAGCAGAGACTACAGTCACCACAGAGGGACTGAAGCCAAAATCCACATGGCTGCGACTAGACCACTCATTGGGATAGGATTACACAAGCTGTACTTTTATCTCCAGCCTGCACCCCAGACGCATCCCCATTTCCACCAACTTCAGTGCAGCTGTGACAATTTTATCCCTGGTCAGCAAACAAGGATCTTACTCTATCGCATCTCTAGTTGGGAGAACATCCAGCAGTCAAGAGCAGGAGACAAGTTGTCTGGGTTTCCCCTGTGTTGCTGACTACCTCAGGCTGCAGCCAAAAGTCTTCCAGAGGCACAGCAGGATCCAGAAAGGATTAACACCCCTTCCCCTCTTCCTCATTGCTTATTCACCTGCCAATATGTACAGGAAGAGTCAACCTGTTTAACTCAATATAAATTATGCAGTGCCCAAAATACTCCAACAAACTGGTGACACTAGGACAGTGACTTAACATCCAGTATTGATACAGCAGCCTGGAGCCTGAGTATGCAGGGAGGCCAAGGAAATATTGTATCTAAATGTAAAATATAGATAAAACTTCCCAACATGCTATGAAGATGCTGCCAGACCATATCTATTACCTGATTTGAAGCATTCAGAGATGTAATTTGAAAAGGAAAAAAAAAACAACCAAAAAAACCCCACACAAGCCCCCTCCCTCCACCAAATAAGAGGGGAAAAATTAAGATTACATTCCTCACACCAACTGCACTTAACGGTTAAATGATTTAAAAACTTCAGAAAACGCTGGCGGTTTTTTTCCCCTTGAATAATGCAGAAAATACATTAGGCTTACAGTACCTAAAGGAAATGCATATTTTATTCCAGAATACTTAAAGAGAGAATTGTACCAGCAATTTACTTCTTTGAAATGAAATTATTTTCATCATACATCAAACTTAATTCTGCATATTTTAGCACACCACCCAAGAAAAGTTGGTTAGTGTAGACAAAGGTGCTGTTTTTGTTGGTCTCTCTGGCTTTCCTTTAGCCCCACGTAGCTGATATTCTAGGCATTGGCTCTGAAATGCTGGAAAGAGAAAAGTACAACTGCAGAAATTCAGTTACTAACAGTGAAATCTGCTGCTTAGTATAAAGAGGGAACAACAAATGTTCTGTTTATTTTTCAGAGCCATTGCTATTCCTTCTCCAGTGAGAGGCTTAGGGTATATTTGAAAAATATTTGTTTTGGGAAAGAAATACCAGGACAACTATGAAAAACCCCGCAGCAAATAAAGGATTTGGTGTATTAGAGACCATAATTAACATACATGTTTGTATGGCTTTGAATACTGGAATTCAATTTGTTTTTGTTAGCAAGGGATTTAGGCAGTTGATGAAGCTAGGTTTAAGATTTACTTCCTCACCAAAGCAGCCTTCAGGAGCCAGCAATCAGGAACCCAAACACGATCTCAGACCCTCGAAACTTACTTTAGCAGCCAGTCGATGATCTTCTTCTTTGTTCTAAGGTGTGGCAGAGTGTATTTCTCCTCTCCATCCTTAAAATACTTCAAAGTGGGAAACCCTGAGATGTGATATCTTTCTGCCAGCGCCTTGTTGACGGTAGCATCGACTGCTGCAAGGACACCTGGACTCTAAAACAGAGACCACTATCTGTAAATCCCAGCAACATACACACACCGCTTTGGCAGGAAACAGTGGACTTGGGGGCAATCACTCAAGATCTAGGTGCCTTCATTTTCTCAGGTACTCAGCACAGACACACAGAAAGACACAGAGGACTGATGCAAAACCACAAAGGGACATCTTATGGACTAAATGTAACCAGAGTGTTACCCGTTCTCCTCCCACTTCTGACAGGATTCCCTGTATATAATTCACTTTATAATACTTAAGAGCTGTTCCCAGGAGTGGCATTTCCTCCCACAAATCCCAATTTCTCCCAGAAGAAATGAGCATTGTTAAAGACAAGTTTACTTGAAGGC
>NW_008825100.1:3062467-3064277 GCF_000699105.1 Pygoscelis adeliae
ACCACCTTTAGAGTCACAGGAGAACAGACACTTGTAGGGTGTGATTCATCTGATCTTTGTTTTTCTCATCTCCTCCTTCTCCAACAACTACAAAGGAACTCTAGATGTCTCCACTGCAGATGCTTAAAGTATGGGGGAGACTAATCCTACTTCTCCTCTTGCATGGCGTACATAGCGTGAGACTGAATCAATAACACTAATACTTATATTATTGGGTCTCTCTTCTCCAGCCATGCTGATGGAGCACTTAAGATGAAGCTAATGGAGTGATGCAACCATAAAACCAGGGTATTTGAAAGAGGGATCAACCCCCTTTGTTTTTTTCCAAATCTAATTCATAAATAAAAGCCTATGTTTCTTCACATTCGATGCCTTTAAGTAAGAGGAAAAAAATCCATTTTGGATTTGATCATATTATGTATAAGGCCTACAGCAGAACACACAAACATTTTTCCATTTTGTTTTTGTTCAAGACAGAATGTTCTTTCTAAGACTTTGGCAGGGCTCATGCATTAGCGATGAAACTGCACTTTGGAAGCATATTTTGAAGGGTCCTGTGGGAGGATGAGAACAGCTGAATTTGTTGTAGGGAGAAAAGTCACTTTTATTACTCCAGTTATTTATTACTGATTATTTGAAGGATATAATAAAGGAAATTAGCTTACATCACTGGCTACATGGAGAAACTCTGCAGCCTTCTCATATTCTGGCTTCATTTTCTTACAGTGCCCACACCCTGTCAAAAAAAAAAAAATCCAATTAAGTTATACATGCCATGGTTATTCATTGATCCATCTAGCCATTATCACAATCCAAAACCATGTGGTAGAGATTTACTAGAATTTAGTGTGCATTTTACTTAATTTATTTGTAAAGCCGTAGTATGATTTAGGATTTTTCCAAAGTGGTCACTATGGTTTAAACAAAGAATTTAATCTATTAAAAAATAATAATAAGACCCCTGAATTTGCACCCACACCTCTTTCCTCACAGAAAGTACTATAAACACAGTAGTTGTCAAGCCCATCGCTTCCAGCATGCTCCTGGGTGAGGCACAGCCTCACCTGTTTCAGTTTCCAAATCTTTATCTGCTTTAAAACAAAACAACAACAAGCCTTCACGTGACTTCCTGACTTTAAGCGGAGGCTTATACCAGCACAGCTCGAGTAATGTAATTTTAATTAAACTGCACTGATAATAAGCTCTGCTTTACAGTGGTGCAGCATGTCCCTCTAGCAAGGATTTGCACTGATTTAATCACATCAGTGTAATTACACCACCACATATGTTCTCAACATAAGCAGGGCCTGTAAAACCAAGATAATGGTGCTTTCTTGCTTGTGCGAAGTTCTCCAGAGATCTGCCATTACTTCACTGCTAAGTGCTGACATTACAATAAAGTAAAATAAATGCATGAGCGAGAAAAGCTGATTTAAAACGGATTATTTGGGTGTAAATTAAACTGCTTTCAGCCGGTGCAATTGCTTCCAGGCAAGCTGAACTTTCAGGACCAGGTGAGGCTCCTGCCGCGACGTGAAGTTACGCTTCAGCACCTACGGCGCGATGCTGGGCCTCCGGGACAGCCCCTTCCTCACCCCCACGCAGCCCCCGCTGCTGCCCCCAAGGGACCAGCGTCCCTGCAGGGTCAGAGCAAGGGGACGGAGCAGCAGAGATCGACACCCGGGCAGGGCGAGGGCTGGCTCCCACGCACAGGCCCGAGACGCAGAGAGCTGTAACAAGGCGCATGGCACGACCCAGACGCACTCACTCGCCTGCCCCGGTGCAACGTAATCTCAACGCAATCCCTCGC
>NW_008825100.1:3064325-3089140 GCF_000699105.1 Pygoscelis adeliae
GCCCTCGCTGCACTCTTGCCTCTTGTTTGAGCAGCAGTCAGCTTTTCTTTCTTCAGCCGTTATTGCTGGAACAGGCACTTGAAAGCCCAGACTTTGCTGAGCTTTTGAAAGTAGTATCAGAAAATATGGCTAGAAATCTGTTTCAATGCAGCTTCAGCAAAGCTGTTTCTGAGGTGTATGGGCAACAGGGTTGGGGCTATTTTTACACCACTGTCTAAAAGAAAATAAACCAAGGACTCTGAATCTAATGGGATGAACACTAATGGGATGACTGCCGAAGCCAGCAGATGCAAAGCTAAGCCTGAACTCAACCAGACAACCATGTTCTACACAGCACAAGTCAAAGAGTGTTCACAGCCAACAAGCAATAGGACATCCAGGTGTAACTTCACCACAGCAAACAGGGACTTCAGCAGAGCTCCAACCACCGCAGCACACCATGAAGTGCTTTCAGGGCATGTTTATATAACAGGGTGGATACATTTGAATAAAGACTGCAAATCCCACCTGAGAACTACAGCAAATACCCAAACGGTTGATCCCAGACCAAACTCCAGCTCAAACACCAGCTAAGGTCCATATCGCTTAGTCATCTGCATAGCGACCACAGCATTAAAAAGCCCCACATCCTTCTTTTGAGCAAAAAACAATGCTTTAATGTGCTAGGAGCAGCAGAACAAGGGGATCTCAGCTGGAGGAGGAAGCTTTGCTTTGGTTTTACATGGTGGCGGAAGCATGTGCCACCAAGCTGGGAACCTGACATGACATCTTCAGAGGTGAATGGAAAAGGCTGAGGAAGAGTTACTGTCTCAGCACTACTTGTCTTGGTTAAGAGCATGAAAGAGGCTGGCAAACTGATTTATTTGCCACCCACAGAAAACTTGCAGGCATATGGCTTTGTGGAAGGGGCTGACAGTTCCCTTTGACGCCTGCCCGAGTTGATTTATTTCTCCTTTTAGGAGCAGGGAACTTTATTCATTTTGTGCTCTTCCTCACTTCTAAGCAAAGGGCATCTCGAGTCCCAGCTCAGATACCTGGGAACCTCTCTGAATTAGCTAGCTCAAATTTGTACAAAAAATATTTTTTTGCAGGGTAACTTCACCTGGTGGGCTTCACACAGCGTGTCCTGAGATATGGTATCCACACAATATACACTGTATTCCACAATCATTAATATTAGATCTGATCAAACAAAAGCATCGAACAACCCGAGTTTTCACAAACCTATGCAGAGAAAAAACAAACAAACAAGCTAGGCATACTTTGCCCAGGAAATAAAAAAAAAACCACACCAATCTAAAGCATCTGAAATTCATGTAAGTAATATTCTGGAGAAAGATATCCAGACTATGAAATCTCATTGTTCCGGGTTCTTTCATGAACATCACACAGACACGGCACTACTGACTGCCACAAAGCTAACTCACTCATGCTTAAAATAAGGGGGAAGCAGGATCAGGTCTTTAAAGGCACTTAAATGCAAACTGAAGTCCTTAAATCTTTATCATGCAATGCTTGTTCCATCCCTGACAGAGGACAGCACGATATGCCAGCCTGAAAAAAAAGCCACCACATTAAACTGAATCCGAAAGAGGGACAATGAATCTTAAGAGCTTCTCCCATGATAAATGATGCTTCTCTGGCCATCTTTATAAGAATTTTGCTATTGCGTGCTACAGCCTGCTTCCACCTACCATTGCAGAAAAGGGGAGATATGAATTAGAAGTCAGACCTACACACTGCAAATCAATTAATCTCCCCTATGATTATTTATCCTATCTTTCAATAATCCTGTGAGGATTGCCATTAAATTCTCAAGGCCAATGAAGAAGTAATTTAAATTAATTCCAAGGTCACTGCCTCTCCTTTGATTGCTACATTAGGTTGTTCAGCAGCAGCTGTAACTCTCTGGGCTAAGTTCCTCCAGTTTTAGACTTTTTCTGTTCATAAAATGAATGGGAAAATAACAACAACCCTACAGGCCCTTAGCCCAGGTACTCCAATGTGCTGTGTAAGGTCTGCTGGGAGAGTGGAAGGAAAGCCCGCAGGTCTGTAGTGGGCACCTGTGATAGACGTGCTCTTAGAAGATGCACTGTCGTGTCAAGTGTATACTGACATTAAAACTAAAAGACTAAGCAAGGGAAGCGACTCGTTCAATTCCAGGTGAGAAGAGAAAGGTTGCAGTCAACACAAGGATGCCCCGCAGCCTACTCCAAGAACTGACATCCTCTGAGCCCCTCTGGGTCATGACTGGTGGAAACACCCAAGGGACTTGTAGGTGTCTGCACAAAAGGACTCACACAGCCTCGGTCTTTTCTCGCAGAAGACAAGTAGCTCCCTTGGAGGTGCAAGTCAGAGTTACTCTCCATCTGGCAGCAGAAACCAGTCAGGGTTCAGTGCCTGGCTCTGCTGAACAGTTCTAGACAACTCGTTTGACCTCCCAACACCTCATCTTGCTCCTCTTGTGCAAAAAGAGCCCCAGGCTACAAGGGCCAAGGTGCTCAAAGGAAAAGAGCACACGGAGTAAGTGTAAATGAGGAGTGTTACAAGACAGGAGAAAAGTCAAAGCTTACAGAAATCAGTGCTAGGACATCTAGTACAGGACAGGCCCTTGCTAAACGTTTTAAAAAAAGATGTCTAAATGAAGCAAGGATTCAGTTTTCCCCGTTTATTTATAATCAATCTTCTCATTTGCACTGCGCAGCCAGGCAGATAAACAGCTCCTTCCTTCAGCGCAGTTGCTGTCACACAGCTTAACTCAGCTGCACCCCCAGAACGACAGCAATCACAGGTCACCAAACTGCCCCAGTGCAGAGAAGTCACCTTCCTCCAGAATCCCACTGCAAGGCAGAGGGACAACACTCGCTCAGCACTTCGTCCTTCCCAGAGTGCGACCATACTCAAGTGCAGAGGCAAAGGCCAAGTGTGGACAGAGCGATACTAACATGCAAGGGCGAGCAGCACATGGACAAAGGGAAGATTAACACATTAACAAATTACACATTAACAAATGTACCAAGCAACTTTTTTTTCCAAGTACATATCTATATTTGTTTACAGCAGCCTGTTTGGCACCATGGCAAAGACTCACAATACAGAGCACAGTTGCTCCAAACATTTTCAGAAGTGAACTAATGCAAACACTTCTGCTGTTAAAACCAAGTTTTGCCTGAAGAAGACAGGCAGAAAACCAGTCAAGCAGCTCCAGCTAAGCTCCTGCATATGCTGCCTTAGTGCTGTCCCCAGAACATAAATCTCTGTTTCTCTCTGTCATTCACTGTTTGCTTCTTTCAGGTTATTATGGCTACACAAACAAACACCATGCTTTTGGTCACGTCCTCTCATTTCAAGACAACATTGTCCAAGGATCTGAAATGTACGTGACAAGCAGAGATAAAAGCCAACACCCGGGCGGTTGTGGACAAGGAATTTCTGACATGAAGAACCCTAGAGATAAATTAAATTGCAAATAAAGATTTTTAAAGAATCATCACATTTCTGCCATCGACAGACTGCTTGAGTACTGTTATCACGTACCAGCTATTTATTGTATCATGCCAGCTCTACATCCATCTATAGCTGCATACCAAAAATACCTCCATTAGCCTGATGAGAAAACAAATTTGGAGCACAAAGTATGTCCTGCTTTCAGCAAGTGGGTCACTGGCAGCTCAGACTACGCTCATGGAAGATTTACAGACAACTTCAAGAAAAGAAAAAAAAAAATCTCAAAAAATTCAGATGCACCTTTGCTCTTTAAACATTTAATACCTGGGGATACACTTTTGGTTTCTCCGTTCCTAATCCCAGAGGAGCAGTGACCTCTCAACACAGCAGAATAGCCAGCCTTTATGCGTGCCCTGTTGTTAACTTTGTATATATAAAGCACAAGAGTATGTACATGGCAGGGAGACATAATCCTTGCAGTCAGGGCAAGGATACACACAAGTCCCAGCCCTCTTATCACCTACGCGAGAACACAAATGTATTCTCTTCTGCCATGGAAGTCTTTAACATGCAAAGATTTCTTATGCATTATGTAAAAGAGTAGCTCCATGGATTGACACGAGGCAACTTACAGTTCTTTCACCAGTGTAGGAGCATAAACTACAACAGCTGCAGATTCCCTTGCATAATTTAGCCGTCTGCATTGCAGACATCTGATGGGAAATCATCCACAAATTTGGCAGGGAGGGAGGATGACAAAAGCAGCTGTTTCTCCCTGTAATCACAGGTACAAATTTGCAACCGTGTTGGTTGCATGTTCACTTAATAGTCGTAACAGTCATAGCCATCAGGCCATGCCCAGATCTCCACGTTTCTTTAAAAAAAAAAAAAATCACCTTATGAAGGATCAGGAGCTCAAGAAATTTATGCATCCTTTTCCCTCCGGGTATTTACTCCCACCAAACCGTCCATCTCCTTCTCACCAGCAGCACTGCCCACCCAGGTAAAATTCCAGATACCTAAAGACAAAGATGTTTCAAGGCTTGATGCTTTCTTATAAGATCAGAAGGAGCAGCTTCAACATCTTTAACATGATATAGAACTCAAATTTTCAACAGCTAGAAATGTGTGCACGCATACACAAATTCAGACCCCCCACCTCACTACTGTACTTTTAAAGGTAGGTTTGATTTGACCAAGTATTACATTGCTTAGGGATCAGTGACAAGCAAACAGCTTCATGGCTTTACAAAAGACAAAGCCTGTGAAAGGTCAGCCTGGAAAAGACTCTGAGGAATTAGAAATATAGAATTAGAAGGAAAATACTTCAGCAGTTTGGATTATATTGCAGTCATGCTACATTTATGCGGTTGCAGCCTAACGCCTTGGCTGCGTGGGCTGCACAGTTCATCCCAGTGACAGGAGAGCAGTACAGCATCTCGTCTCCACCATTATCACCATCTCACTGGCATTGCCACAAACTCACAGTGCAGTCAATCTGTGCGTGCAATGATCTGTGCAAATCCAATCCCAGCATGTGCACACAGAAGAAAGCCCCTGCCTGCTTCCAGCAGCTCCGCAGTATGAAGATGGGGCACCAAATGACTACAAATTGGTCACCCCTTCTCCTATCCATATGACTTGCTGAGGCAGTAGTGACCCCATCCCAGCCACTGTCTCTCTCGGGAGGACCTTATGCATGTGCTGCAGAGCACACACAGCAGGCACAGATGTCCCTGGGGGAACGCCTCAGGGCACTGAGAAAAACAGAGTAGCACAGCATGGGTCACCACCAAACGATTCAGATGGACATGAACAAACTCCTGATCAGGCCACAGGAACAGGCCAACACCACATGAACTACCTGACACCTGCCTGGCACAGGGGGATGCACACTGAGCGAGCCAAGCCTCACCTCCCTACTTGATCACCTTGGTTGCAGAGGTGAAAGCATTTGAAATCCAATTCTTGATCATCTTTTCTATGCTGGCATAACTGTTTCCCCTCCAGCATCATTGAAACTACTCAGCAGAAGAAGATTCATTAACAGCTTTAGACAGTTACAGTACTAGTTCAGATTATTTATTTTTTTAAAAGACAGTCAGACCACTGCATTACATAAGATAAATCAGAGCAAACTGAGAAAACAGCTTAAGCAAACATATCCTCCAGGAACCCCGTCTGCCGTATTCACAGCTCTAGCAAAAGGGCTACCTTCAGCCAGCAACAGACCTCGGCAGAGGAAGGCTCAGCACAGAGCGGGAGGAACACCGAGCGGGTCCTGCAGGCTGCCTCCACAGGATTTAAAAGATGACAGCTCTGACGACCTCCTGCATAACACATGCTTCTGCCTTCATTTCTGGTCACACTGGAGCATATCTTCTTTTGACGTAAAGGCTCAGGGGAAAGGGTGAATATCCTCCAAGGCTAACCTCAGCCACAGGCTGCTACCTCCCAGGGGTCCCTGAGAGTTAAGCAGGGAGAGAGATTTCTGCTCTGTCTTGCCCTCAGAGTGCACTCTCTCTGTTTTTAACCCTACAGGGAGCCCTGGCTGAGATGGACTCCTGAAATTAGCTTTTGAAAAATATACCCCTACCTGCAATGGCACAGACTCCAGCACGCGTTCAGGGAAGATCTTTAAGCTAATCACCATCTTTATTTAAAATAAACTAACAACAAAAATCACATAGTTCCTTATTTCCATTCCAAATTTGGCTTCAGCTTCCAGCTATTGTAGATTACACCGCATGTATACACCCTCTTAGACAAAACTATATGGTGCAACTGGTAGAAATCAGTGTTGGGAGACGATGGTGCCTCCTACCACCCCTCTTGGATGGGAAAAGAAGTGAAGGAAGGTGGATCAGCTGGCATCGGGAGATATGAATTACACTTCCTACACCAGCTTGGCGGAACATGGCCCTGAGTAGGTGTTGAAAATTAATCTTCCCCTATTGAAATGTGAAAGACAGGGACAACAGCATGGATGCCTTAAGGTGAAATTGTTGAGAGTTTATGAAAAATACCACCAGAAGGTTTCCTTCTCAATTAAACCATAATTATTCCACATCCAAAAAAGATTCCCCCCTTCTACACTGTCAGATGATAAACAAAATTTCACCTTGCGGAGGGAAGAGAAGTTGCACTGCTTTCTCTCACACTCTTACCCCACTATGGAAGACTTCATAATTTGGATTTAGCAATGAAAATGCCACAGAAGAGAGGTTAGATGAAATAGCTTTGAATGTCCAGCTCAGGAAAACAGCATAGCAAGCAAATCATTTCCTATGATGCAATTCGTATAAAACATCAGCAAAATGGATGCAATGCAAAGAGATCTTCCTAAGAAAGGTACATCCCAAAGCACTTAAGCTTATAGAGCAGGGGTGTTGAAAGCAATGGTGACATTAGCTATTACTGTGAAGATACCTACAAAAGTCAAGTATCAGGAAGGGATACTATGCAGAATGCACACTTTTTGTCCAAAATCAGAGCAAAAGTGGTTACCAGCTAAGACGCATTCATCTACTTAGGAGAAGCGTGCTGGGATACTTGCTAAGCACAAGCAGTAAAGACCCCAGAAGACACACCTCCACCATCAGCACAATATCTCAGTATCAAAGCAATCGATTCATTTATTAACAACTCAAAGACAGCATCACTTGCCGACTCACCATCTGAAAGGGCACAAGGAGCAGACAGGCAGGCAAGCAATCTTTCACTGTAGGTTTCTCTGTTCATTATTTGCCCTTTAAAGTAAGTGCTCTACTCTACCTTCCACAGGATAATAAAAATTGAAGCCATAAAGTATTTAGGAAGATAAACTTGATAATGAAAACTCTACTGGTAATGACTCAAGTAGCAGAGATACTGTAAGGCACTTTCCAAATGAGAGCCCTGTACCGTATATTAAGGTTATCCAGGCAAGGAAATTAATTTATTTCAGAAGAAATAAACCTGGTGCTTAATTCTTAAAGCTAATTCCTACTGTTAACCCATCACTAGAGGCAAGTGAAGTAAATCTATAAAAATAAGTTATGCTTCATTCCATCAGAACTTACCACGAGGGCTTATACGCACATCAGCGTCAAGCTTGCAGGAAGACAGTCAGATGAGGACTTTCATTGGACAAAAAAGGCCAGCTAAAGTTACAGAAGTCCTTTAAAAGACCACTCTGAATAACTAATCTACAACAGATACCCAGAGAAGGGGAGAATGGGGCAAGTCTCCCCTCAGCTGTCACCTCTCAGCTGCCGCTTGGCTCTCCGGCAGCCCTAACTACTTGTTTGCAGTAGTCTCAGTTAGTCAGTAAGGACTTTTTAGGAGAGAGGGAAGGCAATAGTAATGTGAGAAATGAGGCAGTAAATCCCCAAAGAAACTAATGTTCCCTTCACACCACCTGCCACACATTCACAGGAAGGTTTTTTTCTGATTGGAATAGCCTTCGCAAATGTCTTCTTTAATAGAGAAGCTAATTGCTCCCTATTGGAGGCAAGCATACAGCAATGCATTTTGAACAAATGGCCCAAACTTCACAAACCCCAAATATCTACAGTTCAGCTCCTTTCTTTCCTCCTTTACTACTGTCCTGCATATTGCTCTCGATACCCACAACTACTAGCAAGTAAGTTGTTCAAAGTACACGCCATGCCCCCAGAACAGCACCATGGCACAGAGCAAGTCGAGATCCAGCCCAAAAGCAAAGTAGCCACAAACGCCCCAAAAGTCTGGTTTTGCTACTCTTTCTGTTATGAAGCTGAACCAGAGCAAGCCAAGGCTCCTCCCTTCAAGTCCCAGAGCAGGCTGTAACCAGGCTGCCAGCCATCAGCTCTAGCTGCAATAATCTTGTCTGAGCTGTGTGCTCACCTGGTGGCAGATGGGGTTTCCTAAACTTGGTGGCCAAAAGCCTGATTGCCTGCCACAAACCAGGGAATGCCAAAGTCATCATCCTACTTCCTTTGTGTTAATCAGGTCTTTGCAATGCTCGGTTATGATATGCCTTCCCTACCCCAGTTCTTGCAATACTGGAGCATCTCAAACCCTGGACATGGCTCGCTACAGAAAATGCCCACGCAAGGTGAAATGTTATCTCCACTTCACAGATTGGAAACTGAGACAAATATTTAGCGATTTGGGTCATGATTGTACAAATCAAAGCAAGGCAAGGTACTAAACTTTTACATCTCCAGGATAAGGCTATCGCTTTTATCACTGGATCATCCTTTTTTATGACTTTACCCTGCTCAAAGAGCACAAACTGCTTCAAAAAGACAATCTTATACAGACTGTGTGCTTTAGTATCAAAAGACCAACACAAAAGAGACAATGGACTCCATCATTACTGTCCTCACCCTTTTCATTAGGTATCCTATTGAGTTTTACTGCACAAGCTAGTTATTAGGATTTTTATACTTTCCACATTCCTATTAAGTACCACTAAAAACCCATATTGATTTTTATTTTTAAACCCTCAAGAAACATAAGTGGGATGGTCATTAAAGGAAAAATTCATGTCAGGTTCTTCATTTTCCTGGTTTGCTGCATTTGGCAATGATTGGGCAATGAGGCTGGTGAGGGGTCTGGAGAACAAGTCTTATGAGGAGCGGCTGAGGGAGCTGGGGTTGTTTAGCCTGGGGAAAAGGAGGCTCAGGGGAGACCTTATCACTCTCTACAGCTACCTGAAAGGAGGCTGTAGTGAGGTGGGTGTCGGTCTCTTCTCCCAAGTAACTGGCGATAGGACGAGAGGAAATGGCCTCAAGTTGCGCCAGGGGCGGTTTAGATTGGACGTGAGGAAAAATTTCTTTACTGAAAGAGTGGTTAAACATTGGAACAGGCTGCCCAGGGAAGTGGTTGAGTCACCATCCCTGGAAATATTTAAAAGACGGGTAGATGAGGCGCTTAGGGACATGGTTTAGTGGGCATGGTGGTGTTGGGTCAACGGTTGGACTTGATGATCTTAAGAGGTCTTTTCCAACCTTAATGATTCCATGATTCTATGATTTTCAAGAACTCCTGTTTTAATGTGTGATTAAATCTCTACTGAAAATCATTGCTGTAATTAGTTTAATGAGGCAGGTCATTGCACTGAACTGTTTACACTCCCCATGATTTTTGGTAATATTCAAATATATGTAATATCAAGCAACATCCTGTTGTAGGCTTACATGCTTTTAAGTATTGATGAACCTAGTCTGAGTGTCCCAGTCCTCTCCTCTCTGAAATCAACAGTCAGAACATGCTCACTTCAGTGGAAGCAGATTCAGGAGCCAAGAATTTACCTGTTTCTAACTGGTTTATATGAAGAATAGATCTGTTCCAGGAGCCTGCCATTAACGTACAGCTAAAAAGTACATACACACAATGAACAGAAAGTTGGCACAATTTACACTTGCCCAGGGAAGCATTTTATTATACATTCCATTAAAAAAGCATTAAGGCAACACTAAATTTAGGCACCTAAGGGATATAAAGAGTCAGGAAACGTGATGCTAAAACTGAAGCAGATCTCTTCTCTTCACCTATCTATCTAGACTCTTAAACAGCAACATTCACCATCCAAGCGCCCTTGCACAACAATTCAATCTTTCAGTGACCAAGGCATTGCAAGAGCCCATCCTGACATCTGCGCTGCTTCACCAAGAAACTCAACAGAGCTAGGTACTGCCTATGACCTACATAATGGTCCAGAAAGTTTGCCTTGTTCAAAACTTTCTCTAATTACTTTAAGAGCAAGGAGAACATTTTTGTGGGGTCTAGTAGGAACAGGATCGAGCCCACAACAAGCACCTTGACACATGCATGTCTCCTTGCATATCGTCCCATGGACTAATATACACAGCTATATTATGTGGATATGGCATCTGCCAAGCTTCCAAATACACAACCTGCCTTACACACTACAAACTTCCAGTAATCCTTTCAGGCTGCCTATGTTACGAAAGGCAGCACAGAACTGCTTGCCTTTGTTTTCTTCTCTGACTACAGCATCACAGAATAACAGGCACAACTGTTTCTAAAGTATTGCCCATACGGAAAGTCCAATTTAAAAAGCAGAGTTCATTCGTGAGGTTCGATTGTCAAAGCTTATAAAGACCTTTCAGGAAACTCTAAAGCAAACCCTTGACTGAGGGCTACATCCTGCCAAGCTTTCGGCTTCCAACTCCCTGCCATTTCACACGGCTAATGTGCACTTTGAAAACACAGCTCTTCTCTGCAACTTCTGCCATTCAATAAGATCTTCTCACAGAGTTATCTTCGACCAAGGACTGATCAACATTATACAACTGGAAACAACGGCAGAGTGCAGACGTGGAGGAATACTGGAGTAGATGCTATTACTTATGAGGAGTAGATGCTATTACTTATGAGGAGGCTTATGAGGAGCGGCTGAGGGAGCTGGGGTTGTTTAGCCTGGAGAAAAGGAGGCTGAGGGGAGACCTTATCACTCTCTACAACTACCTGAAAGGAGGTTGTAGCGAGGTGGGTGTCGGTCTCTTCTCCCAAGTAACTGGTGATAGGACGAGAGGAAACGGCCTCAAGTTGCGCCAGGGGAGGTTTAAATTGGACGTGAGGAAAAATTTCTTTACTGAAAGAGTAGTTAAACATTGGAACAGGCTGCCCAGGGAAGTGGTTGAGTCACCATCCCTGGAAGTACTTAAAAGACGTGTAGATGAGGTGCTTAGGGACATGGTTTAGTGGGCATGGTGGTGTTGGGTTGATGGTTGGATTCGATGGTCTTAGAGGTCTTTTCCAACCTTAACAATTCTATGGTTCTTCGAAAGACCCAATTTGGCTGGTGCCAAGGCTGAGGCCCGAAGGCAGATCTTTGGTGATGAGAGAGTATTTTCCACCTGAACTAAACTGATACCATCAATAGAGACAAGCAGAAGCTTCTTACAGAGAGCTACCACTAGACGATATCAAATAAATTAAGGGGGTTCCTAGCTCGGGTCTAACAAGAACAGCTTCCTAGCTACCTACTTTTTGTCTTTATCCTACAGGCTGTACATCTGAAGGCAGATACCAAAAGCTTTCTATGTAGCCACTGAACACAGCCAACATTTTATTTTAAAAATCACAAATGTCAGATATGACAAGGACAAATAAAAATTAAAGGATATTTCCCTCCATTCCACATTCAGTGCTGCTTGTTGTTTGGATAACCCTCAAGCCTTTAACCGCCAGTTAACTGGTGCAACTGCATTGTTTTACATTTAAAAAAAAAAATAAATCCTTGATTGAATCATGAATTAGCATGGAAAAACTTAAGATTTTATTTATTTATCACAGGCTGCCAGCGTTAGGCTGCTGCTGACCTATGCTGGAAAGGCTGTTTTTTCAGGCTGCACAGTAAATTAATTCTTCATCCTTTTCAACTCGTGGCCTTTCTGTTGAGGCTGCCAACAGATGTACCAATTAGCGCTCACTGCGATGGTAGCTTGCTTTCATAAGGAACCAGTGGGGGTCTGAAAGGGAGACTTATTTATTTATAGTTGTAAAACTCAGTTTGAAAAAAACAGATTTGATTTTGTGCGCACATTTTGGGTTTGCTTCACTTTAAATATAAAGTGAGCAATGAAGTCCTACATCCTAATCTCACCACATGCAGCAGTAAGAAACAAAAACAAGCCCACTGAAACCAATGATGGTGCGCTGGCAGGGAGAGATCCAAGTCCGCTGCTTGGTTAGAAGCTGGAAGCCTTCATCTTGTATTGGGCTAATTGGCTGGCATTCTTAATAATGAGTCCACAAAGTGGCTTAAAACCTTAGGTTTTAATGCACCAGAGGGAGAAGGGAAGGAGGGAAGGGTGTGAAAAGCTGTTTTTCAAAGCTAAATTGATAAAACAGCTCCCTGTGCAATTAAAAATCTGCAAAGCTGAGTAGTTGGCTTTGGAAAGCACCAACTGCGTAATTTATCGGGCTGGTTTATAAAGGGAGAGAAGATATCTGAGGACAGGAAAGGAATTTCACGGACATTTGAACAACACCTCAAAACTATAGTGCATTTTGCCATCTCAAGATTTTTTTTTTGCCCTCCCTTCCATTAGTAGGGAGCAAGAAAAGGTGTATCAGGGCTGCATCTCCAAAGCAGTTTCGAAGAACAAATTAAGGAGGGGAAGGGGAATGGAAAAAAAAAACCCAAAACACTGCATTTTCCCTGCCTTCCCTCCTTATCAACGGAGGAAAACCACGATGGCTCCAATATCCCACTAAGGGTATTGACATCTTTTCTAACCTTAAGTCCTCCAACTACAGCTTATATAAAGTCTCTGAAGAAGTCCTATGAAGAGGGCTGGGAAGAAGACAGGTTTAACATGAATTTAAGCTCATGTACAAGGAAGAAATGTTGCAGGAAAAACATTTTAATAGTTTAATCCTTTAAAAAGCAAATGCACGCTCACACTAACAGTACAGCCAAAGCCCCTTTTTCCCCTCTGTTACCTCTGGCATCAGTACTGGACCACGAACTTTGTTATGGCTGGTGGGGTATGAGGCGGGGGGGAAAGCAACACCAAGCAACCATCAGAGGTGACTGATGACCACCACTCATTAGCAACAGGGACTACTCAGATCTGTGCTTGCTGAATGTACCCACAGAGGCTACAGCTTGTGGTGGCGCCAGGACATTATTCTACATGGAGCTGCAGAACAGGTACACTTTAAAATGTTAGCAATGTCATTTGTGTTAACAAAACATAATGAAAAGTAACTCCTGTGCATGAAAAGCAGACATTTTTAGAACCCATTTCTGAACTGATTTTAATTTTAATCCTAGACTTTAAACACCCTTCAGTAGCATTTGAATTGACTTATCAGTGACTTGGTTAGGCTTATTTTGTGCAAGACTGAGATGTGCTTTGGAGAAAAATGCTGCAAAAAATGTAGAGAGGGAAGTTCATGGGGTTTTTATTCCTTTGACAAAACCAAGTCAGAAAGACTGTGACCTGCACTAATTTGGCAAATATTTTGGACAGAATTATTTTTAAAATTGCATTTGACTCAGCAAACAGTTTGATGGGGAAACTGAAAACACACACAGGGCTTTTTTGGGCTTAAGTGACTCAGGAACTTTTTAAGTCCCAGCGACTTACCATGTCACTAAAGCATTTAACAACACTTGACTGGCAGCATAACCCATATTTAGAGACATTCAGAACCCAGCTGTCATCTTGGGCATCTAAATAAATTATCAGCTGTAGGCACAGATATCAAGAAGCACATACAGACATGGACTCTTTATTCTCATTGCTAACAGAAGACTATCATAAGCTGCATAGGTGCCTTTATTTATGTTATGGTACAGAAATTGCTCTGGTTGGTGCGACACATCTTCTGTTACAGACTCAGAAATAGGCCCGCTAACACAACTGTGACATCTCATGTTAGCAAATATGATCAATCCAAGAAAAAATTCCAAATCCTTTGTGGGAAAGGGACATTTATTTGTTCTTTTGTATAGTGCAGGAGATCTCAGTTCATAACTGAAGTTTTTGGGTACAACAGCAACATAGAGCAAAAACACTTCAGATGTCTGCAAGACTCCAGTCTGGACATATCCAGGATAACACTATGCTCGACACCAGCAATTATGAAATTTCAGC
This sequence comes from Pygoscelis adeliae, assembly GCF_000699105.1. Lineage (NCBI taxonomy): Eukaryota > Metazoa > Chordata > Aves > Sphenisciformes > Spheniscidae > Pygoscelis > Pygoscelis adeliae. The sequence continues at coordinate 3,078,374 of NW_008825100.1, forward strand.
AAAACGCTTGAATAAGGAGCACAACGCTGCGCATCCTTTGCAGATGGCTGGTGAGGGAGAATGCCTTCAGACTTCTGGCTAGGGTCACTGTTTACCTATGCTAAATATTTAGATTTATTGAACATCCTCTTAAGGGCTTTACAAAGGAGCTTCAGAAGGCTAAAAATCCTGCTTCGTGTCCCTAGCAACCTGCAAGACGAAAGCAGGATGAACTCATCCTGCCCACCCACAGTCACGCACGTTTCTTGGGGCCGGTGGCAATGACTCGAAGCAGCACATCTGCTGTTTAATGGTTGTGCTAAATTATTGCAGAAAAGGTATAAGGTCTCTGATAGAAAGAGGTACAAGTTGCAGGCTGCAGACCTTCCTGATGTGTTTAAATCACATGTAGCTGCTCTAGTTGAACCTAGTTATGCTAGGCTGCACTTAACACAAAATGCTGTGACGCCTTTAATTGGGCTAGTAAGTGCAACTGATTGTAAATAATTATAGTGTGGTCCTCAGGGATGATCATTAGTAGCCACAAGCATGGAGACCCAATTGGCCACATTCACCACAGTGCCTGATTCTGCAGTTCACAGGTATTTAACCAGGGATGTGTTTGGTTCAGCTGTATCTTCAGCACTTGAGGCAGGGGATAAAAAGCTTCCAATTCCCCACACATCTTTTAATACTACACTCTATTAATGCATTGGCCATCTGACTATGCAATTAAAGCATCACTGAAATAATCCTCCCTCTAGTAGAACAACAACTCATGAACACAAGATTGATAGTATGCTAGAAAAACTCCGAGTCACACGTATGCTGCATGGTGACACAGGGTTTTAAGTACTTGCTAATTCCAGGCCAGTATTGAAATCCCCTTGCTTATTCTTAGTTACGCAGAAGTATATCCTGAGTTCTGGGCCTATTTTGTACATCTGTTTCAACATTTTTTTGTATTAATACATAATTTTTAGAAAAAACTCTCTCATCCTAAGCTACCAAGGTTAAAAGAAGTAAGATGTCCTCAGTTTTTACCGCTTCTTTTACTGGAGAAATTTACCTTTTAATATTCATAACATGACTCCATTAGCACATTTAAGAAGTGCTAGGAGAAGATCTTTTAATCATGGAGATAACTGTTTATGATAGCTGTCTGTTGTTAATTAGTTTGCAAGCCTTACGCTCTGCTGAGGTTGCTCAGGGAGGATTCTTACAAACACAGATCTTTTACATGTGTACGAGCTGGATTCTGCACATAGGCATACCACCACCACCTGAATGTAAATAAAATGCCCCAAATATTCAAGTTGCATTTAAAATGGAGTTGTTCTGGCAAGGAACATTCTTTATCCCAATTCTAAACAGCTAGAACATGTTATCAGGAGATTGCAACAGCCCAATTCAGGCATTTGATTTACTTTTAAAACAGCATTTGCCAAAGTACTGCTGTACCTTAGCACAGAATGCCCCTTAGTACAAAACATACCTAGCTGGAAGTGCCCCTCCTCTCCAAATAGGTCACACAATATTGTTACCCTTAAAATTGTATTATTTCTGTTTTAGAAAATATTAAAAAAAACCTAAAAACTGAATAGAGCCTTGTTCACATTTATAACTAACTTGAATTTACTATAAAATTTGATTGTAGTTGTGTGTATTCATCTATTTTTAGTCTGGCTTCCTAAAGGAATGAGGTTTACAGGGCCAACCACTGATTTCTTCCCCTTCTTCCTCCTCCCAAATAGATGACTGGACTCCTTTGCCCATTTACAAAATCAAAAAACAGCAAAGCTTTCAAATACGACTAAATCTCTGTAAATATACAAAAATCCGGGGCTAGAGAGAGAGGACACTTATCCCTAACCATTGTGCACAGAGAGGGAAAGGAGGGATATTCAGCAGTTACATTTCTATTTGGCAGCCATTGTTTAGGCAAACCAGCGAGCGTACAGCTCCTGAGGAGCAGCAGCCCGTGCTGTCGCTTGCACACCGGGGTGCATGGAAATCTGGGGGAAGGAAGGATTTGGGTAACAAAGGATAACTCCTGAGCAAACCAGGCTTCATCAGTTCTGCTACTTGTGTTTTGGTTTTCGGACCAGGCGTTAATCTCCGGTCCCACTTTCATTAGTACAAATAATCCAGTGAACACAGCGACAAAACAGCAGCCAGTCACCTGCTTCAGTGGATCAAATCCCTAGACATTTCATCGGGCAAAGGAAATTCATTATGGTATGTTTTTCAAATGAGTCTTATGAGCAGACCTTCAAAAAAGGCATTTTGGAGCTAACTCCTGCTGGCTTAAAGGGAAGCAGGATTTCAGCCTCTGTGCCAAGACCCTCCGTTGTTCAGCTGTGAGCACACAGCCTGCCTCCAGAGCCCTAACCTTTGAATCTATGCCCATGAAAATGAACACCTTGCCCAAGTGCAACTGCCAACACAGCAGCAAGAGGAGACAGAAGCTGTGTATCACCCAACATAGCGAAAAAGAGCCTGAACCTTCCATCGCAGACACAAAGAATTGGTAGAACCAGCTATGTAGCTGAAACAACTTACATCCTAAGTGAACAAAGTGGTTAACGCACTCTTCCACCCAACAGCGTACAGGAGGACGACGTGGTTCTGAAGGCAATACCTCTGGGCAACCCACTGCATTTTATTGCTCAAGGTAAAACGTCAAGTCATGAAAAAAGTCATCCCAATGCATTCTCAGTCGAACAGTAAGTAGTATCACTACCAGCTCTGCATTAGTTTTCAGAAGTCCTGGGGACTTTCTGAACTTAGATCAAGTTTTAGCATGCTTCAGCACAACACATAATGACCATCGCCCCTTACATTGCCAGAAACAAACTGCAGCAGAGGAGTGAAAATGCTCAAAATGACACATCAGCAGCCATGAACAAGGACTCAGGAGCTCACCGTTCTCAAGTTGAGCTGCTCAATCAACCACAGCTCTGCTTTGAAAGCAAACAACACAGAAGACAAGCTGAAAATGGGAAATCATGCTGTAAAATGGTAAATGCTCAGACTATTTCAGCATCATTATACTCTTCAGTTATGTTTTGACTCAGCCTACAAAGTGTCTCTTCCAGCAGCACATCTCCATCCAAAACTTGAAGTCAGCAACTTCACAAACATTTCATGCCTTGTGTATCTAACAATCATCACAAACAATAAAGGCCTGGACTTTGAGTTCACGGCTCTGCGCAACCTCCACAGAAAATCATCGTGAGTTTTGTTAGCAAGCATTTGGCTCAGGGTACAGAATAGAAAAAAACACACTCACATGGTGCATGGAACATCACTAGCACAGATGAATGATCTTTTATAAACTTGTCGAAGTCCTCATCAGTCAGGTGATAAACTACATTTTCTTCATCTGCCCAGGGAGTCTCCGGAGCCTGTGGCTGAGGTGCCTGTGGGCTACAAGACAGACAGACACAGCTGAAAAGCAGCTCTCTGATGCTAAGCAGTCATTTTTGGCAAGTCGGACTGCAAGGAACCACTTTGTGCAGATGTCCATATATGTATGACACACTAACCCTACTGAACAGCTTCCATAATTGTACCCACCCAGAACTCATAAGCACTGAAACTCAGATAAAACTGGCAGAGGAATAAAAAAATCCACCAGAAGCTCATGAGAGCAGATCAGCAATGGAAGGGGATGGAGCGAGGAGATAACTCAACTGCTTGGTTATTACATTATAGAAAGCAGATGCATTTTCTGTTACTCTTTTACCCTCCTCAGCAGGATGCTCCCTTTCTCACAGCATTCACACTTTGTAGTTCACAGGAGCCATTGCAAATGAAAGAAAAAAAGTAGCGAGCAGAAACAACCAATCTAACCAAGTCACCTTGAATACTGACAGCATGATTAGGGCTGACAGAGAAAGAAGGAGGTGCAGTGTTGGGTCCATGAGCTAGCTACATAGACCATTTCCCCAGGAATACACGGTTTTACCCTGAACAACCCTGTGACCTGGGAAAGCATCATTATGTCCTCACTCAGCAGTGGGCTTGTAGGCCTAATTCAGCAAAGCTACTCAACTGCATGCTTAACCTAAAAGATAAGTGACATGTTCTACCTACTTCGCTATGATTGCACATGAGTTTAACCATCTTTGATGAATCAGAGCCAGAGAGACTGCTCAAAGACACAGTGGCAAATCTGGAAAATAGTTCAGTGCTCGTCATCCTACTAAACAATTGTTCTGGGCTTTTATTAATGTACATTAAAAAGAGAATTTGGCAGATGCGAACTAAACTATGCTAATTGACATTTTATTTATTAAAGCAGTTTTCACATAAAGGACACCCAAACATACGAACATTTGGAGCCAGACTTTGAAGCTATTTTATCCTTGCCAGTTGTAGTAATGAGTTCCAAATAGCCCCCAAAATTCCCCAAATTCTTTGGCAAAGTACAGGTCTGGATGTTCCCCATCTCTAGTGAAAGCAGATTTACTATTTTTGATTAAAATGTATTATTGTGTTAGCTGCCTGGAACGAGAAATGGCAAACGGATAACTCATTTATCCTGCCTTCCTCATTTCTAGGCTGAAAGCCTAGTTTGAGAAAAAAAAAAAGTAGAGATACACAGATTCAGATAGCAAATTCTGTTGATGTAAGCAATGGGTATGATCCAAGAATATTATGCAACCCATGCAAATCCGTGATGCACACCTCTGCTGCTGCTTATATGATAAATGAACCAAGAAACAAACAAAGATCGGAGCTGCACTCAGCCAAGCAGCCGAGAGGAAGAAGAGGCAGGTCCCCGTCCACAAGAGTTTACTCTAAAAGCTTAGCAGATAATCAGTTTGCTTGTTGCCAAGCCTGTAAGAGAGTAATAATCTGTAGGTATCATGGTAAAGTGAAGGTTTTCCAGAAAACACCATGACACTTAATGAATTTGGAAGGAGAGCTGGGTTGAGTAGGCAGAGCATGATGAACATGGACACAGTGGCTACAAAGCACTGGGAGAACATTGTGTTTAACAGGGCCTGGCATGACCTCTTTCAGTAACGAATTACTAAAGCGGGGCACAGGATGTTTATTCAAATGGCTCAATGTAAAATGCTGTGCATGCTAATAAACCTACACAGGAGTCAGTAAGAAGCACCTCAAGGCCTGGAGGAAGCAACAAGCAAAATCTAAAATGTCATTTAAAACTGAGACAAGGCACATCCAACGCCTGAAGACCAAAAATAGGATGACAGAAATCTGGAAGAGTTATCAAGAGCTAATTCAATTAAGAACAGAGAACAAGTTCTTGATTTGACTGAGTAGCTGGTGCTGAGGAAGGGCGCGAGAGGAGTCCATAAAAACAGCAAGACAAACTAAGCAGCTATTGAAGGCAGCAAGAAGCTGTCTGGCTTGCCTACCATCCAGGCTGATACAGCTGTGTATCAGATTTAAAAAAAAAAAAAAAAGAAAAAAAGAAAAAAGAAAAAAGAAAAAGAATTGTGGTATGTACAAGATAGTATCTCTCATGTTAATAATGCTGTGTGTTGGAAGTAAGGCTGTATGATGGTTTCTCTCTATCGCCTCATGAAAACATCTGAAACTCCTTAAGATAGTAGCCAGTGCCTATTAGGAAGATAGGAGAGGTTAAGTATCCATAAGACTGATGCATTAGCACACTTCAGCATAAGAAAAAAGCACCTTCAGTAAGTAGTAAAAGAAAAGGTGTTGGAGCCCTCCAAACTAGCAGCTCTTGTTCTGAGAGGAAAGAACATGGAAAACATCCTTTCAGTAATTTAAATAATTTTAGCCTTCATTAAGTTATATCATGACCTCCCCAAAAAATTAGCATAGATCAATCGCTTTCAGCATTTTACCAGTAACAGTTAGAGGGAAAAAACAAAGAAGGGGAAGAGAGAAGAGAAAACAGTTGCTTTTCTGCAGTGTGTACCTAGTGTCCACAAAAAATAGGTACTTTCATATGGCTCAATGTCTGCTGGATTCTCTTTCGAGAATCTATGATTACAGCACATGCATGCACAGTATAAAAACGCACTGGCTTTCCTCGCCATGGGCTGCCATGTATACTCTGGCACTGCCGTGCCCCTGCTCCACAGATCAACATCTCACATCAGAGCGACTTCCTGACACGATTTTAATATTATACTATTCTGAAATATAGTCTATACACCCTGCAGCTATCTAATTACACTCTTCTGCTTTCCTAAAACCTTGCCATACCATTTGACTATGTGTACTGCAGATTCCTCAGAGTAATATAATACTATGCATGTAGCAGATTTACCCCGTATACGGTTTTAATTGCAACATCAATTACTGGCAAAATTCAAGTATGCATAATTTCTCAATGTGGTTTCCTTAAAAGTTGTACTTATTATACAAAACAGGGGCAAGAAGGCTACTGCTCAGATCATCTTTTGGGAAACTAATAAGCATGCACCAACACTAAGTGAGGACAAACAGCTGTCTTTAGCTCTGGACTGCTGAACTATCAGCCAAAGCCCACAGTGGCTTGTTAGCAGAGATTATCATTGGAAAGAGCTTGCAGCTGTTCTGCTTTGCCTCCAGTAGCTGTGTGTTCACTTGCTGTCACAGTGCTGATATAAAGGCACTGCATATTACAAGGATTATCTGGATATTATGTGGGCAGACAGGGGAAAAAAACCCACCCCAAACATCTAACATTTCACATGTGGTAGCCAAGAGATAACCACATCCTTGCAAAACTGAAAAGCATAATAAAGTGCAGGTGATGAAGTCATATCCTTGCTCCAAGGGCTCATCATCTCCTCAGCATTGCTGGAGTTGCCACCTTGATCATTCATATCTAAAGGCTTAATGGACTAAACAAGGCTTAAAGACTGTGGCTAAATTCCTCCTCTTTGATCCACTGAGCAGTACTTGCCTGCAGTGTTTGTACCTCCTGATGCTAATAGGAACGCTGCTGTCACTTCATTCATGGGTTCCCAATCCTGAAGCACCTAGCCTACCACTGCTGAAGACCCTGGCCTGCCTGCACCATGTGCGTGTCCCCAGCGTAGCCCCACTGGTGCAGTAAAACACATATATTCTGAGCCAATTTTGCTAAGCCGTATTATCACCATAGTTTGCAACTGTCTGTTCCTTCCCATGCATTTGTTTCCTTTTATTATCTTCATTTCAAGATTATTTCCGTGGCTGCAGCAAACAAGGGAGGGTTACAAAGATGACATAACATTCAAGAGCCAGGGCTAACTGCTAACGGCATTTCTCCATCACCAGACTAGAGCAGCTGGAGAGAGCTATCAGCTTCACTGACGATGTGCTGATTTGCACCAGCTGAAGAGCAACTATACACACACTCACACACTTTTTTCCATCTGTCTCTCTCTCTCCTGCTAGTCCCATAGGCTCATTCAGCCCCCAAAATATTTATGACTGCAAATAGCTCTCTTTAGGTAGAACAAGATGCTTTCAACACCACATCATGTCATGACAGGAAACACAGACTTTGTAAAAATGACTAGCAATCCGGGTGCCCTGATCTCCTGTTTGTCTCTGCAAGACACTCTAAAGGCTCCAGCTAAAGGCTGAAGAACCAATGAGAACTGTGCACTTGGTATATACATTTTTAATAGAACAACAAAGTCAGACCTTTTGCAAGGTATAACGTTCAGGCACACAAGATCACTGGAAATCTAAGGTGGCATTTTTAATGAAGCTGAGGTCTGTGTATCTGCATTTATTTTGGTCTACAGACAGTCTCCTATTACAGATGAAATGCAATTGTAAAATGCAAGGCATGCATGCTTAAAACCAAACATTAGGCAATCCCTCTCTGTACTAGTTTAGCCAATCTCAGCAGGGTAGTTTTGTTTGCTCTTCTGAGCAGAGGGAATGAGGGAGAGGTGGCTGTTCCTAAACCATTACATTCTATAAATAATGAAGAGTACATAAAAGGTGGAGTGCATGAAGTTCAATGCCTTACTTTTTCAGCCATTCTGCTATATCTGCCGCGGTAGCACCATAGTTCTCAAAGTGGAACAGGAACTTTCCTTTCCTGTAAAAACAACAAACCAAAGTTTAGTCCTTTCCCTGGAAGATACGAACATGCAATTACAGTTGAGTGTGTAATTTCTAAAGTAGTAGCAAAACATAACTGACTCAAAATAGCAGATTGTAGGATATCCCCGGACATTGTATTCTTCCTTTATCCTTTCAAATTCAGCAGAGTAAATGTTCATCCCCGCAAGAACCTGAAAAAACAGAGCATAATTTTATTGATTCTTATAATACAGCAGGAACATAACTCTTAAAAAAAAATTGTAAAGTAAAAACAACTAAGCTCTGGGCAAATTCTGATTTCATTCATATTGCTGTAAAGCAAGGGGATCTCTGTAAAAGGCAGTGAAGTTTTTCTGATTTTGTGCAAGGGGGAACAGAGCAATATGAGTCTAGTCCACAGAAAGCACACACCAATCAGCTTGTCACCTCCTCCTTGCTCTGGAAGCGTCTCCATTTCTTTTTATTCATCCACTAACAGAAATACCTAAAGGGAATTCTCTCAGTCGCACTACTCATGCTCTCTTTGTGTATTTCCATTTTAAGCTACAAGCCTAACTAGATTTTTTTTTTTTTCTTCTTCTGCAAGTACATGGCTTAGTTCACATCCAAACATTAGCTAGGACACAAGAAGTTCCACCCTCATCTCTCTGGTTTCCACTCCAGCAATGAATTTACAATCTCAGCTCATGTCCAGAAGCTCTAACTGACCAAGCACTGGTGTTATCCCAGTTCAAAAATGCACTTACTGGATGGAAAGGGGAAATCAGCATTACACTGATGTGAAAGTAACACATGCCCTATTTTCATGAGCCCAGGAAACACCACATGGCATTTATATGCTTTAAATATGTTAAATTACCTGATCAGTAGGGTATAATGAAAGTTAAGAATTAACCTTGTCTTACAGATATCAAGAGCGGCACAAAAGCGTAGTCACTTTTCAGACTAGCAAGTGAACCAAAAAGCCTCTCCTTCCCTCTATCCCAACCCATATTCCACCTCCAGAGCCCTTTCACCCCAAGCTTCAGGCTCAGGGCTCCTACGACTTATCCTGTGCCCTGTCCAATTGTCTTCCAAAAATTTCTGACCCAAAAATTTGAAGATGGGACTGATTCTGAGTTTCTGTAGGTGTGGGATTCACACGGAGGTCGTTCAACCAGTAAGCTGCTGAGATACCACTTCATGATTAACTTTAATGGCATTGACAGCTTAAATCATTTTAGCAATAGGGTCTTAATCCACACACCTCCTCCTTCCCCCTCCAAAACCAGGATTTTCTTCTTCCAGCTGAAATACCACATCAGGATTTAATACCAGGTTCCTGACTGCAGCAAACTGCACAGACCAACCAAATGTGCTCAGAGCCAGCATGAAATAAATCTTAAAGCAGAAAATCCTCGTTTGAAGGTCAACCTTTTCTAAGAATGTGCTGGAAACTCACAAAAACCTACTTTGTTTTCTCTCCCCTATCCTGAGAAAGGATAAAGGAAAGCTACCTGAGAAGAGTACAGAAATAGGATTTATACTGGCTGGCCAAGTCTCTTACTTTGAATTTTCCTTGTAGTTCCAACAACCAGATTGACTTAATTCATATTATATTATCTAGACCAAATTCCCCCCCTTCCCTTATCCTCCATGTCACCACTTGAGGGTCTGTAAATGCAATAGGATCAAGACACAGCGGTTGCTTTATAAAGCGAGAACCAGATTCATTAACTAATTCCCTCATAAACACCAGTCTACCAGATTTCACATTTGCCGTGAACTTTCAGAGGATTTCCTAGGTTTTAAATGGGCGTTCCCAGCCATTTCAGATATTCTGCTACAATTTCACTGTGTCCACCCAGCCTTGCGGTGATTGATACAAGTCAGTAACTTGGATTCATTCTAGTGTTCATACATCATATGAAGCATAATTAGCAAAAAGCCTATTACCATTGGATTCGTTTTTAATGACAAAAGTAACAGCTTTAGCTGGCCTATAATCACAGAATTATGCAGTATCAGGTTGTCAGAGACCATCAAAATACACCTACTACCCAAAGCCAGGGTCCTCCCTCCATACCTAAGCTGCTCCTGCCAGATGTTTAGCTAATTTGCTTTTAGCAAATGACTGAATGACCCTGACTTCAATTTAAGTCCATTACCTCTTGTAATAGCCACAGCAGACACAAAGATCAGTTTATTCCTTTCACCTCTGCAGTGACATTTGACGTACTTCAACACTGATCTGCTCTCCGCCAAGCTACCTATAACCTAAACTGACTCTGAACCTTTCCTAGCTGGCCATGTCTTCTGGGCTTCTGACCATTCCTGTTCTACTGTGACCCCTCCCTTGCTTCACAGTTTTCTTGACGGGATTGCTCCAAAATTGGTACCTCACACCACTACTCGAAGCCTTCCTAGACCAAGTTTAATGAACAGAATAAACAAAGGCTTCCTTTATTTGATATCTGAAATAAGTGTAGGAACTTTATGCTTCTGAAGTCTCATGTTTTTACACCCCCGCCCCCCCCCAAAAAAAAAAAAGGACTAGCACCAAAGGGGGGAAGCACTTAAACATATGCTCAAGCCAGTCTTTACTGAGTAAAGCACTCTGGCACACTCATGAAGTCCATGGGCCTTAAGGAGATGCTGAAGTGCTTTGCTGACCACCAGTTCCTCCCTGCAGTGGGGCCACAGTGCGTCTGTGACAGTCACTCGCCAGAGCCCACCCTACCCACAAACCATGGGAATCTCTCGTGCCAAGGA
>NW_008825100.1:3089199-3104393 GCF_000699105.1 Pygoscelis adeliae
TTTTTCCTTCTGCACTGTGTGTAATGGAATTGCAAGATCTAAACCAAATGCAACGCTGAAAATGCCACCCTGCCTTCCTCTCAGTAACAGTACCGGGACAAGAAACAACCAGTCCCAAGAGAACATAGCAACCGACAACAGGTACAGTTCACCTTTTCATTTTTATGACTTATTAAATAGGCAATACTGTACTTCATTTTCCTGCTATATAATAGCAATAATAGTTTTTGAGCCTGGCACATCCTGACAGCTAATGACAGGTGAGATTAAAAGGCCAAACCAATCATAAACTCCCCAGCAAAGTCTGATCTGGAGGTCAACATCGCTCTAAGGTACCTCATGGATAATTTATGATGGGTATAGCACAGTTAACTTTAGAAATGGCAAACTGTGTACACATCCCACTCAGGAACCTGATTAGGTCAAATTTAGATGAACAGACTGATTTTTGTGAAAGATACGGGTGGCAGTAGTGTAATCGGACTTTCCTCTGATCTGATCCTGCACTAAAAACATGCCAGTGCAAAGAGCACCCCTGACCTGAGCTGCATCAAGCACAGGCACTGCCAGTCTCAGAGCTGTGCCACAGCCCTGTCACTCAGCTGTGCAGGATTAGCCCGGATCTACAGAAACCACTTCCAAGTGAGGAAGGAAATAATCAAGCTAGAATAGATGTGGAGTTTTAAATTCTCTGGTCTGAATTTAATAAAACGAGCTGCACATGGACAAGGAAGGGATAATTGCAGGAGAACACAGTGCCCTGCAGCATGCCTTCTCTCCACCACTACCTCTATAGGTGATTCTTTACACTCCTAATTCCTGCCCACCCTATGCCTCGCAATGTACCCGCCATGCAAGAGGGGAGTGCCTTCCCAAAGACCGTGGCGCGCCCTCCACCGAGGGGAGATGGCATTAGAGTGCTGCCTGGTTAGATGAAAAAGCTCTTAAAAATATCTTCAAGGGTTGTACCATGTCCTAATTAAATCTGAACAACTCCCACTTCATTTCAGTCGTAAGCAAACAAGGATTTAGAGAAAACACTTCTGAAAACAACTAGTTGCGAGGATGTGGGGGAGTCTGACAGTACTCAGTGCTTATGAGCAGCAAAGGCCAGAGCTGCCCTAGCGATGAACCGCAGTGCTTCATCTTTTCCTCATCACATGCTGCCTCTCCCGAGGAAACCTGTAAACTCGACAGTGAATGATCCAACAGGTAGGATCAGACCAAATCCAGCTAAAGCTATGAAACAACAATCCTAATTCTTTGTCACTCGTGTATTATTGGCATCGTATAAATTATACATTAAGCACATTATCAAACCTTGACTTGAGAAGTGCCTTCAACTTGCTTAGAGAGATCAATACGCCTTATTAGTACGAACAGGTAACTAAATTATTGTGACTGCTGTTGACGGATTTTATGATGGTCAAAATTTATTTTCATTTCAATCTGGTATGAATGCTAACTTTGTTGACAGAGCTATATTAAAACTACAAGATTTTATTAATGCTTATGCTTAGTGGCTAGGAGGATGATCAGTAGCTCATGTAAGGAAATCCCCCTCCCACGACACTGATTCTCCACTAAAAAAGTGGATTATTACTATAAGGGCATCCATCCTATGAAACATCAGGCGAAAAAACTGATCAAACCCATTATGGCAAACATTTCATTATCTTTACCAACATGAGCTCAACAAACTCACAAATTAGAAGCTAAACATAAAACTTTATAGTGTCAGAGCCCGTTTTTCCATGGCAAGAACTACACTAGATTTAAAGGGCAAGTGAGTTAACACCTCATTTTCCAAAGGTTTAAGAAGAATAAAAACCAAGAGAGAGAATCCTGAAGGGATCTGGAACAGAGTCACTCATTTCTGTTTTGTTTCGACTTGCTTAAAAATTCCCCACTTCAATAAGTATTTGTGGTTTTAAATACTCAAAAAAATAAAGTGTTAAAAGGATTTTTTAAAATTTTATATAAATCCTATCTTCTCACTTACATATTTACCCTTCAGTTCGGTGGCTGCCTGCTGGTAAGATGGCATCATTCTCTTACAAACACCACACCCTGATAAAAAAGAAATTGTGTAAGTAATATGCCAACAACTCTATTCAGATTGTTCTACAGGATCTATGTTCCAAAGCATATGAAACTACTTTTTTTTATATACAAAAAATTTTAAAACAAAATTCCTTATCTATTTCACTAAATAATTATTAGATTATTAGTTTCTAAGGATGTTACTTCTTGTTACATGCAGCTATTTTTGCATGTTTTTCATGCTATTCATTTTCATACTCATTTCTCATCCCAGTTTTGGAAAGAGTAACACCATCCTATATTCCTCAGGCTCTGAGCTGAACCCAGAGGGGAACTTAAGATGCAACTCACATTTCAAAAGTCAATGGAAGATGTCATGCTTGTGAACACAAAAAAAAAAAGCTTTGTGCATTTCTGGTCTGTAAGGGAGGGGGAAGGTACTTCAGATTCATCCCAGCTTAACAAGTCTTTGAAATTCATTTGAGACACACTTCCTAAACACATTAAACAGACATCAAAAGGTAAACAGTGCTCTGTTAATTGAGAAGACATAACTCAGAAGAAGTAACAGCCCTTGTAAGATACAATAACTTTACGTGCTGAGGAAAAGACAAACGGCAAGTGAGGAAGACTACCAATGTATAGCTGGAGTGTGCTAAAAGCTGTTTGATGACGCTCTCAAGTGCTAAGCAGATTAGCACTAAATCACCTTGTAAGCAGCAGGTTTCACCCCTGCCAAGTAAAATACATGCACGCACATGGGAAGGAGCGGGAGTGCAGACAGCATGAAAAAAAGGAAGCTGCGGCCAAGCACTTCAGACACTTTTTGTGGAAACTCTTGGGTCCACCACAGGACAGCAGTCAACATTTTTATTCTGGTGAAGAGACAAGAGTTTTGAAAGTATCTTCCAGAAGGAGGAACAGATTTTGCAGCCACTGGTTTAGGATCACATCAGCATGCCTGGGAAGAACATCCTTTAATCAGAGGAAAGAGAGCTCTTGTTTCTGCGGTCTTTCCATCTTTGATCTCTCTGCTGAAATTGCCAGTGAGGTTGCTAAATTAGTGCTGGTCAAAATGACGATTTCTTGGTGGGCATGGACCGCTCATTTGAGGCCCACTGAGGTCTTGCAGCTTCATCCAAACCACTGGACAGACAACAAAAGATACGAGTTGTTAACACCATCTCTGGATCCTCTGTTTCTTCTCTCTTCAGCAGCCTCAGGCCCCTAACTCCCCCGCTATCCATCTCTCTCTCTTCCCCTCTTCAACCTATTACTGCTCCCTGGACTCCCTTCTGGAGCACAGGCACATATCAGCCTCCTCCACCCAGCCATCACCCCTATAGTCCTTCCGTTCCCGGCTCTATTGCTGCCTCAAACTCACCGCTCCCAAACCCACTTCAGTACAACCTCTCCTACCCACACATTTCTGGGTTATACTGTTGAGGACGCTGTCAAGCCACATATATCCCTATACAGGCATAAAAGGGTAACCTGGAAAATGATTTTCTTCTGTTCTTTCTTCTTGTATTTTGACTCAAAAGGAGGGGCTTAATTAAACTCACTAGTTAACACCTCCATTTTTAAAGCCCTGTTTTCAGTGACATTATAAACAGCTCCTTTTTGTTGCCAAATCCAGACCGTCTCCCTGCAGGAGTCTTCTTTCACAGTTAACTACAAATAAATCTGAATGCCTATAAGTATACCTAATTTTTCATATTTAGTGCTGTTGGACTTTATAATATAGGTCCAAAAGTACAGTGAATGGTCTCCAAATGGCAGGTAATATCTTCTAAGGAAAGTATGCCTTTGCTCTGAGTTGTTTTACCCAGACCAAGCATTCCTGAAATATTAAAGAAACTACATTTAAGTTTGCAGTCACTTTCATCTCCCTCTGCACTGGTACGTAATGAAAGAGCCCATTTCCTATGAATCTGCCACAGTGAATCTAAAGCTCCTGCTTCCAACAAAGCAGAGAAATAATGCAGCTGTCTTCCCCGTAGCTTCCCAGACAAAGCCTCTCATGTCCTCTTGTGCCAAACACCCCCCTGACTCGCCCCTTACAAGTAAAGAAAAACAGAATTTCCTTTAGTGACCAGCCTTGATTTGCTGCTCCCAGTTATGAAAGGTAACACCTGTATGTAACCAGTAACTTCAGCTGCCCAAAGCCAGTACTTTAATGCAACTGCTGGATGTATTCTGTCTCCAGTAACAGGAGCAAGAAAAGAGAAATTGGACAAGAACCAAGTCAGAAGGTCTTGTGTGTTAAATAAAAGATGAGGGAGTTAAGAATTGCTAAATCAGAGGGGGAAAAAAAAAAAAAACCAAAAAAAACTTACAAGTAGGCTTCCTTCACAGCAGTTTAGAAAGCAGCAAAAGTATTACAGCACTGAAGACTAGCAGGTGTTTTGCCACTTCAAAAGAAGAGAAACTGGAAGGAGGAGGGTTTCTGGGGGAACGGTTCAAAGAGAACAAAGGATTAGATAAGTCGCATTTCAGGAAGAGACTCAGTTGTGGAAAACAATTATTCATGATACAGGTAAACTGTGAAAGCACTCTGCAGCTGAACTCTCCCTGAAGGGGCAATTTACAGGCAGAGCAGGCGTATCGTCTCCCGCTGATGCTAAGGCGGCAGCACTGACTGGGAGCAACAACGCGCCATGCCAGGCCACACAGGACCATCCTGCTGCAGAGTCTGAAGGCACAGAGCTGCAACTAATTTAATTAAAGGAAAAAACATTCTCTTATTGATGCATAAACTAAGTCTTGGGCAATTCTGTCCATCTTGGCAGTACTCAAGTGACACTAAAAAGGTAGAATGGCGTTTCAGGCAGTAATTACAAGAGAAAATACACTGGGAAACACAAGATAATGCTGCCATGGGACACAGTTTTAAAGAGAATCAGCCAGCAAATTGCTAGTGGTGCCTAACATCAATTTCCCTATCAGGGCAACGCTGGGAGGCTCTTCTAGCTTAGGTCACACGTGCATTCCTTTCTCATGGCTCCCCTGCTTTCCAGCTGAGCAACAACTCCAGTGCAACACTATCTTGTTTTGAGAGCTGGAAAGCCTCTCATGTACCAGTCACCAGGAAGCACAGAAAAAAGCAGTTATAAATCTGCAAAATTAAGGAACAAGCAGCCAATGCGATGACAAGATAGCAGCAATACAAGGTCAAGGTCACAAAAGAAATGCAATGACTCCAATGTGCTCTTCTCTTTCCTTCCTGCCCACCCCATGAAATCTCACTTGTATTCAAGTTACTCCTGCCAACGTGAGTAAACACCCAAGGTGCCTCCTGGATGCAGTAGGAAAGATATTCCTGCTCCTGACCACTGCACTGTTCCCTCTGCCTGCAGTTACGAAGAACAAATACATTGGGTTTTTTCAACTCCATGGTCTCCTCTGGAGATCTTTTCCTTGTGTGGAACCAGCTTGTCTTATGCTACGGCTCAAACTGCAAAAGTAAAAAGCGTGTGCAATACCCGTTTCCACTTTCAGCTCCGAACAGGCCAGAGGGCTAGGCACTCTCAGACAGATGTATTAACACTTATGCACTCAACATACAGTGTTTCTGTCTCGTACAACACAAATCTAGAAAGGACAATGGGTAAAGAAATTACAGAAAGCAGCTGCTTAAAAGAACAACAAGCAAGAATCATCATCATCACAAGAGAAAGAGGCAAGACTAGGATACAAGCAATGGACAACTAGGGGAAAACTGAGAACAGGCAGAACAACACAAGGAGTTGAATGATAAAGATGGGACAAGATGGTCATTAGTGAAGCACAGGTGAGGCTTCTACTCAGACCTGGAGATCTCTCAGTGGAGAAGGGAGAAAGAGGTGAGAGGACATGCTGGGTTACTTACAGGGGGCATAGAACATCATCAGAAGGGGTTTGTCTTCCTTCTTCAGAAGCCTTCTCAACTCCTAGTGAATGAACCAAAGAAAATAAAAACGGACCTATACCCAAAGATGCCTCTTATTATTTGTGTTACAACTTTAAAAAGTTAATATATGTATTCATATAATATACGCTCATTTATCTGAGGGAAGAGGGGTCATCTTTCCTAACAGACAAGACTTGAGTATCTTCTCCTTGCTCAATTTTAACTTGAAAGAAGATGGCAAAATTTGTTATAGATTCGAATATCTGCTAAATATCCTAGACCAGTATCTTCACTGTTGAGACGTGGAAGTTGCATGGCTTAGTTTATTCTCGCTGCAGAATCTCTGATTGGAAACTTTTTCTTCCCTGACCCATCCAAAAAGCCATACTCTAATTCAAAAAGTCAGATTCAATAATAAACAAGTTCAGTTTCCACACTATGAAACCTTATCGGACCTATGAGAAGCCATGAGAATAGATTTTTCAGAACCAGCATGATAGAGAAACCAGATGAAGTTTTCAAATTGAATGCAACCCTTGGAAGGCTTGTAATAGAGTACAGAGAGTGAACATTAAAAATTAATCTTCCTACAAAAACTGAATGTCAAAATAACTGTTTCTAATATGAAAAATGAAAGCCAGAAAATTGAAAAGGCCCTTTATGAAATACCAGCTAGAGTCCAATCAATTAAGTTTTAAAAATCTATAGACTAGAAAACTAATACAAAAGACCAAGCTGATTATATTAGAGGGAAAATAATGGGTAGCTCTGTGGTGGCACTGGCTTTAAGGTAGTTTTCATTGTATTTGCTGCTTTCCCACTTAAACGCTGAGAGGACAGTTACTGTAGAAGGTTAAAGCACTCAAGATCTGGATCCTGTTCCTTCCTGCTGCAGACTTCCCAAGACAACCTCAGGCACATGAGGGAACCCAAAGTTTAAGGACAACCTGCAGTTGTAAGAGCACCGTTGTACTCCTACTTGTATCCTGCAGTGACTGCATCTTGCAAGCTGCTACACTTTCCCCGAGACAAACAGGTCTCTGCTGCCACACCATCCACAATGTTTTGACACTTGCTGTGTAGCTGGCAGACTAATATCATGACCACATGTAAGGGAGAGGAAGGTGGGAAGCAGGAGACTTTATAGTTATCACAAGCCACAAACTTTGTCAAGTCACTTAAAAACAGTTTGGGTGCTTTAAACTTCCCTTCCAAAGAAAGGAACTAACAGTGCTTCATTAAGAGTTAACACAAACATACACACTCCCTTCATCCCATATATTTATAAAACATATAGAACATCTATCCAGCTAACATACCTTTTCACTGTCAACATGCACAACATCTTTGGCTTCGGGATCCTCCTCCCACAGCGGAGCACCTTCTGGATCCTTGAGAAAGGCCACCATAGACTGTAATAAACAGGGGAAAAAAGCTTTTAAAGCAAAATGAATGGAAACCATGAGACATCTAATCTCAAATCCATGCTGTCATGCGAACCCCATCCAATTAGTGCCTTTGCTTTTCTGCTCATATACTCATCTGCTCTAATGCAGATGAACACAAATCTCTTATTGGAGAACCAAGAGATACACTGGTGTGTACTCTCCTCATAACCGATACCCCAACTTACCAGTTCCCATTTCCACTGTAAAACTGGGGAAAACGATGTGGAAGTAGACCAGCACACAGACAGTAGCTTCAAGGATCCTTCAGAGAGCTCTTTCAATGGTACTAGATCTGCAATACTTCCACAGCTACTCCCTGGCTTAGCAGGAAAGATTTCTCTTTATGTAGAGGTCAGGTTCCCATGCCTTTCACCATATCTGAGTAACCTTTGAATCCAATAGGACTCGTTGGAGGGCACACTGACACTTGCTGTGAGCAAAAGCAATGAACTCCACACTTAAAGATCAAACTGCTTATTTGGTCAGAGGAAGAACAATGCACCAATAGTTCCCTCTATGACCCATCTACCTAGAAACTGCACTCAATGGATATTTAAGTAGGAGAGTAAGAAGCAAACATGACAAGAGAAGTGGGAAATACAAGACCCTATGACTCTGCAGCTCTCATACTCAACAAGCTGAGTACACATGCATGCATACTTTCTAACTGCTTTACCTGACTGACACGCAACCAACTATCCATTTCAGCAGACCACAGATATTCTCTTTATCACAAGGAAATACTCTCTGCTGGTTCTGATTTCAGCCTGAGCCTGAGGGAAACTCCAGCCCTCCGAAGTCAATGAAACGCTCTCCATGGATTCCAGCAGAGTCGCACTGCCCCCCATTTCCAGCTGTACATGGAAGCACAGGCTCGATCACTGTTATCCTCAGATGTCTGTGCTCTAGGAGACATAATACTTGGTTTTCTGTATTCATTCACCACTCAGATTGACGCTATTTCTTTCTCTGTGGCATTGCTTGTAGGTATGTGTCCACTCCCAAACAGGATCTCTGCCACACCAGTAACAAAATGAGGTCCCCAAGGAGCTTCCTTTATTGTAAGAGTGAGTGGATGATGCTGCAACAACACTAAGTGAACTTACTTGGAGCTGGAGCAAAGAAAAGCTTCATTAAAGCCTTTTACAGCCCATGGGATATTTACGGTATGTGTCCACTCCCAAACAGGATCTCTGCCACACCAGTAACAAAATGAGGTCCCCAAGGAGCTTCCTTTATTGTAAGAGTGAGTGGATGATGCTGCAACAACACTAAGTGAACTTACTTGGAGCTGGAGCAAAGAAAAGCTTCATTAAAGCCTTTTACAGCCCATGGGATATTTATAGAATCATAGAATCATTAAGGTTGGAAAAGACCTCCAAGATCATCGAGTCCAAC
Source organism: Pygoscelis adeliae (assembly GCF_000699105.1). NCBI lineage: Eukaryota > Metazoa > Chordata > Aves > Sphenisciformes > Spheniscidae > Pygoscelis > Pygoscelis adeliae. The sequence continues at coordinate 3,097,981 of NW_008825100.1, forward strand.
CGTCAACCCAACACCACCATGCCCACTAAACCATGTCCCTAAGCGCCTCATCTACCCGTCTTTTAAATACTTCCAGGGATGGTGACTCAAAAGGTTTCTAAGGTTTCACTTACACTCCAAGTGAAATCAGGGTTTATAGTCATTGTAAAGAATTGTGCAAGAGTAGTGAAGATAGGGGCTGTCCCTTAGAAATCTTGGTAATGGACATGGGCAAATGGTGTCTGGTTTAGGAATGTGTGTGACAAAAACCTCATCTCCTGCTCTCCCAGCCTTGCTTTCTTCATATGTGGTGCTCTGCAATGCACAATAATCTGTTGCATGCTATTCAGTAATGATGGTTGAATCTCCAGTTCTAGTACATCCCAAAACAAAGATACATGAGACAGGTAATATCACTCTTGATGGTCCCCAAGTTCTCCTCTTTGCTGCTACTGTTGACTTCAAACCTTGAGCCAATTGAGGAGCGAGAGAGTTTGGACCTTCATACGGTATATGTCACACTGGTGTCTGTAGCGGAAGGATTTATTCTGTGTTGATGAAAAACTGAGGGCTTGATCCAAAGCTCATTAAAAACACTGACAGCCCTTCTGTTGACTTCATAAAATATTGTGTCAGGTCATGAATGAGGTTCTTATAAGTAACAAAAATTAGAAGGCTAAGAAAAAACAACTCCTTACACCTCAATGTCACAGATGAAACTGTTAGAATAGTGCATAAGATTTAAGTGGGAGTGCATAATTCTCCTTTTCTTGGTTGTAACAGATAAAGATATTGAACAGAACTGGCCCCAATACTGAGCCCTGGGGAACACCGCTCGTGACCGGCCGCCAACTGGATTGAACTCCATTCACCACAACTCTCTGGGCCCGGCTGTCCAGCCAGTTTTTCACCCAGCGCAGAGTACACCTGCCTATTGCTAAAGACTGAGGCAAAGAAGGCATTAAGTACCTCAGCCTTTTCCTCATCCTCGGTGACAATGTTCCCCCCCGCATCCAATAAAGGATGGAGATTCTCCCTGGCTCTCTTCTTGTCATTAATATATTTGTAAAAACTTTTTTTGTTGTCTTTAACGACAGCGGCCAGGTTGCGTTCTAGCTGGGCTTTTGCCTTTCTCATTTCCTCTCTGCACGACCTAACGAGATCCCTGTACTCTTCTTGAGTCGCCTGCCCCTTCTTCCACAAGCGGTAAACTCTCCTTTTTTTCCTGAGTCCCAGCAAAAGCTCCCCGTTCAGCCAGGCCGGTCGTCTTCCCTGCCCGTTCTTGCGGCGTACAGGGATATTTTGCCAAAGCAGCTCACAACTGAAGAGCAGAGCTAAGTATATACTAACACACACCACGAGCATCCATCTAAAAGCCCAGGTTTGTACTCCACCTTCTCAAGAGCAGGTTAGCGGCACTCTTGGTGACACACGCCACTAAAACACTCAGACACTTTTGCCACCTCTCTGCCTTTGATAGGGCTGCTCTGGTACAACATCCCAACAGCTTATCAGCAGATAGTGGAGTTCAGCTCATTTTCCTGCATCTCAGTTGGCACTGCAAGGCTTGGGAGGATTCAGAACTTACGGCAGGATCCACTTATTGCATTTATGTTTCTGTCTACTTGCACAGCTAATATTGAAGAGATTTGTCTTATCACAAGAGGCAGCATATATTAGTCACTAGACAAAAAGCAAAGCACTTAATGTACACAGTAAGAAGACCTAAGGGGTGAGGTAATAGTGTTGGGACCACAAACACTTCAAGGAGAAGAAACGTGTTTTAATATGGCATTAGCAGCAAAAGCAGCTAGCTAGGAAAAAAAATAAAATCGAGTGATTTATAATGGAGTTACAGTTGTAAAAAGCTCTAAAACTGGAAGAATTAACATCCCAAATGATGCCCTAAGACGACTTAATAATATATTGGGAAAGGAGAGAAGAGGACAAAACAGGAGAGATGTTCTACATTTAGGAAAGCTACATCAAGTTCTGCTCGCTCTCAGTCTGCACAGACCTCAACTATACATTGGAGGGGAGGAGAGAGGGGTCAACATTTCAAATAGCTAATGAATGCGATTGACTCTGCTAGTTTCAAGAATTCCTGCATGCCAAGTTCAGTCATGTAGAAACAGATGTGGTTAGAGGATGGGGGATTAAAGAGATTTAATTCATCCAGCCTCTCCCTCTCAGCCAAGACAGAAAAAAGTTAGATGTGTAATGTCTTCTGGCAGGAGCAGGCAGTACATTGCCTTGCACTCATTACTCCATGTAGTGAAGAGAACTTCCTGTGTGCCTTTAAATAGGAAAGAACTCCCCCTCCGCCAAACAAACCACAGGACTTTCTAATCACAGAAAAGCAGTGGTCCCCGGGCTGCTGGGTTAGAAACCAGAGCAAGGTCCAGGCCACAGCAACCCCCACACTGAAGAATCAGCTAATGCTCCTGTCCTACCACGACATGCTCAGGACCTGCTTTGACCCCGCGGCACCGACAGAGCCACGTTGGGCTGTAACCCGCTGCCCAAACCCCTGCAACAGCTTTGAACGTTAAACTCGGCAGGATACAGGACATGGCTTCATCCAGCCTATGCTGCTAAAAGCAAGCAAGTTTTATCAGCACAATAGCTGGCTATCATATATGGACCTAGGTTTTAACCTGGGAAAAAAAAAAAAATATATATATACACACACACAGAAACACATCCATGTACTTTTCACTCCTTTGAAGTATAATGCAGTAGGGATGCTAATAAAGAGACTTCCCTTGATTTCACACACACCCCCCTCACAACAGCAGACTTGAAAAGGATTCAGAGTTTAGAGCAGGATCAATTTATTCCGCTAGTCTATTCCTTTTGCTAGTACTGAGCAGATTTGTACTTTAATGAGTTTTCTCCATTTCAGAAGGAGAGTAAAACTCTCCCTGTACTTTATTCTCTAGAAAAGGCTTCATCATGTAATAAACACAGCATGGATACCAGCCTTATGGCACTATCAAGGATTAGGACATGGTGTGGCTAAAGCAATGTATGAACAGACGTACCAGTTAAGATCACAGACTGATCTAAGCTTAGGTCTCTAACAGCGGCTGACTACAGATACCTGGGGAAAAACCATACTAGTACCATTCTTATATAGCATACACTGGTATATGCTCTCAATTTCTGGCAACAACTAATTAAGATTATGGACTCTGCACCAGCTGTTGTATTTGGACCTCTGTGTTTGCTAACTGTCAATGGATCTATCCTTTATGACTATCTGAAACAGTTTTTAAGACTTTTAAATTCTTGGCTTTCACAACATGTAGCTATGAGTTCCACAACTTTTTTTTTTTAAACATTGCTGTTATTTGTTTCAAATCAGCCTCCTCAAAATGCCACTGTTTGCAGCCAAGTCCGGAGAAAAAACAGGTATTCATTTCCTTTTTCAAGCTACTCACAATTACACAAATATCTATCATAATCTCCTCCAGCTGTCCTTTTTTCCAAGCCCAAGAATCTTCACGTAAATATTCAAGCCATCTGTGCCTCTGATCATCCTCACTGCCCTTCTGTGGGGGCACTACTTCTACACCTTTCACTTGATGGGGCAACCAGAATCACATACAAGACACAAGATGAAGGAACCCAATGGGCTCAGATGATGCAGTAACATTTCTTCTTCCACTCTCTGTTCCTTTGACTTTTAAATACTGTTAAACACAGGGCCAATATTTTCAAGCCAACTGCTGTCCTGACTGGTAATTCAAAACCCATTACAACAGCCTGCGTTACTCCAGCATAGTTGGAGCTCTGTCCTTTCCTTCCTTCTCATGTTCATTACCCCGCAAGTTCCTACTTTCATATTGACAAGCCACTTTGTGCTGTGAGAACCTAAACCCTTCTGCAAGGAGTTGGAAATATTTCTTCAGACTTATTCCTAATAATTTTGCAGTGCCAAACTTTGTTATCTTGCAGTTCGCCTCCCTTTATCAGATACCCCAATCCTAACACAGGTCTCAGCAGCAGGAGGTTCTGATTGCTAACTAACTTCCCCCCACTCTGAGCACTGAGCTATCCTTTTTTCCTCATTTTTCTAACAGTAAACCCACAAGGGCATCTCTGCTAATTACAGAAGGATTTAGTTACTTTAAGAAACGAAAAGCTTTTCTTAAAACCCCAAGTACACTATCAGCTGGATCAACCACATCTATGAAATTGCCGATTACTTCAGAATAATCTTTTTACAGTTCTTCAGAGCCATGTCCATCATTCTCCAAAATGTCATACATATATTAATATGTCTACTGGATGCCTTGAAAGAAGATCTGAGATTTATTGCCACAAGCTTGCTGAATGATGTGAAACAAATCCTTTAATCTCCCTGTTCTTCAGTGTGTCCACCTGTCCGTAAAATGGGTATGATACTCTGTGTAATTGTGTTGCTCTGCTGCTCGCTGTTTGTAATGTACTGGGAGATTCCTGACAAACACAGGTGAGAGAGAGAAAGAAAGGTCACTGCTTCAACAGAAGAAAACAGGGAGAAGAAGTGGTATAGAGGGAGAAATACAGAAAATATTCAGGCAGCTGTGAGCAGCAGAACAAGTAAACGCTCAGCTGAGTTATTTGACCACTGCCCAGCTCTGATGCACTGTCCAACCTGTAAATCATTAGCAGCTGGTTTCACAAGGGCAGTTAAATTAAGAAAGACTAGAGGTCCTAGAGGGAGGGAGCTTCAAAACCTCTCATCCACCCGCACTGGAATTGCACATCCCTGTCCAGAGGATGCTGCTTCCTTCTCCCCAGCAGGCAGGGCAAGAGGGAAGGGGGAAATGCTCATCACAAAACCGCAACTGAAGGAATAAATGGTATGGTTCCTGTTGTGCTATGATTGCCTCTCAGCCCAACGCCCCCTGGGGCTCTGCAGGTGCTTTCCAGTTGATCCGATCTGTAAGGAAGAATGACAGCACTAATTCCTGGTTGCAGCACTTTACGGAGGGCAGGAAAGACATTTCATGCATTGCTCATAACACGCAAATTTAGGCAACTAACAAGTCTCCCTCGCCCCACCACCCACCAAGAGGGAAAAAAATTCACCAAGTGCATTTCCTCACTAATTACAGAAGGAGCCTCAGGCACTTGCTGACTAGGCTGGGTATCTAACATTGCCCTTCCTAGTGCCAGGCAAGATTTCTACTGCAGGAGATGGGAAGATACAGAGTCCTACTCTCCCTACCTCAGGTGCATCCTGCATGACAACCCCAAGTGCAGGCTGAATGGGTGATTCAAGCCAGGGGACGCTTCCAAGACAGTCCCCCCCACCAGCTACCCCACAACAACTCTGGCTGTAAAAAGAAGGTCCAGAGCAAGCGCGCTTAGGAACAGCCACTCTGACAGACTCAGGTTCATGTAGCATCTCACACAGGCTTTCCTCCATCCCAGGCCAAACCCCTGAACAAGCTAGAAAGGGGAAGTGAAGGTAATGATGTCAGCCTCAGGTGGTTTCATCAAGCCTCCACAAGACCAGTGATGGTGCAGAGCCGGGTTTGCTGGAGGAGGAAGAGAAACGGGAACTGGGCATCAGAGCTGGCCAGAAGTCATTTCTGGAAGCCAGGTCATTGCAGGGCTGCAGCCTCACGTGAGGATACTCCCAGTGCTTCACCAGGGCTTTGCAGAGGAAGGCTGCGCACTTTCGGCCTGCTTACTGTGCTTTTAGTCCACCATTTCCACAATCAAGATCTACACATTCATTTCACGTTTCATGTCTTCTTCCTTCCATTGCCCTCACAGAACATTGCTTTCTGTTGCTTTGTGTCAAGGTTTGCAGGAGAAGAAAGGTTGTTTTATCCCTGCTGCACTCGGGGCACATCCGTAGGAACTGTGGTTCCATAATCCGACAAAAGGTAAGGCCACTCAGCTCCCTTTAAAGTTTGTAAACACACAACCTAAAAACCTCATAGAACTCCTTACCAAAATGCAGTATTCAGCTAATACTTTTAGTTATACTGCCATTAATAGCACCTTGTAATCAAAACAAGAAAATCCCTATTTGTTACCAGCCTGCAAGTTAACTCACAATTTACACTACAGTTCAACATGGGTTCAATCTTTTTAATAATACACAGTTTTCCTGGATCTGTGGTTGGCGGACGCATACACACACAAAAACCTTTAGGTCATTCTGACAGCTGTTTATGAAGATTAACCCCCTCCCTTCCATGCCTTCAGCATGAAAAAGTACCAACACCTGTTTTTAATCCACAAATGTCTCCCCCCTATCTAGCAAAACCAAAATAATAATAATCAAATATTTAAATTTACCTTCAACGTGACCGCTCTGTTATATTCAGTATGAAATGCACCGTCCCTGTTGAACAAGGAGTGGGGAATAGTGTTAACTTACAGTAACGTTGCTGGAAATCATACAGCTGCTCTCCCTCACTTCTCACTAA
>NW_008825100.1:3104418-3125300 GCF_000699105.1 Pygoscelis adeliae
GAACTAAGTAGAATTTACAGTACAGTAAATTAAGGGGGGGAAAAAAGAGTAAGGAGAAAGGGAGGGTGCAAAACAGAGTGTAAAGCAAACAGGTTTCTAGTAAATAATTTCCTCTCTGACACTTTAACCAGAGTATTTACTAAGGCATGATCTTTGGAGATGGAGCTGCAGCTGCTTGGTGTCTCTTACACTTAACAGTACTCCCACTCCTATTATTTCCAGGAAGAAAATCTTTTGCTGTCTCACTACACTTGCCTTTCTCCACTTACTTTACGAAGTACTATCTCAAGTCAGAAAAGCAAGCACAGAGAGGTGAAGCGACTTGCCCAGGGCGCATGCCAGAGGGCACGTGACAGAGAAAGTAAGAGAGCTCAAGTCTCAGGCATCAGCCCTATGCATTGGGTAGTTTTAGTCCACTGGGCATCTCTCCCAGGCCCTGCTCATGCTTTTAGTGTACTCTATTCAACAGCAGAATAAATTCACCTCAACTTCTGTCACAACACATGCTTGCAAACTGAAGAAACAGCAATCAATTTCACATGTCAAAGGATAAAAAATAAGTCTTCATGCTGCAGCAGTATGGAGCTGCAAGGAGAACGAATGGTCCTAACAGGGTCATCAACAATTAGGAACTACAAATCCCAGCCCAGCACTCACTTATAATGGAGTAATTCCACTCCTTTCTCCTTTGAATTAGGATCTACTTTCATCTTCTTGCATAATTTTCGGCTTTCAGTATCACTGCAAAAAACACATATTGGAAGAAAAATGGTTACAAGAAAGGAAATCAAATGCATTCAGTTCTGAAAACTCATTGCTGTGCTTCCTCATCAGCAATTAGTTGCAACTAACAGTAATTTAGAAGCTGTTCAGCTAAGTTTGTGGGACAAGCATTGTGGAAAGCTGCATTAGCCAATTAAATTTCTCCGTTTGCTTGGTCAGGACACAGTGAACTGTGTTAAAACCACATTCCAAAGCCAGGCCCTAACCAGTAGAAAAGCAGCCCGTTCTAGCATGTCCAAGTACCTCAGTAGACCTTCTGTCCATAGGATTAACATAAAATTTAGGAAGTCAAGTTTTCAAGAAGACCGTGCTACTGTTAGGGTGGTGGTCAAAGAGCGCTGTTTGTGAAAAGATTCAAAGAGAAAGAGCAGGTCAGCTTTTATATCTGGCAGAAGATAACTCAAAATCAAAAAGAAACATCTTCATGGTATCTCCAAGCCCAGATCACAAGTGGCTAGCCTTAAAAAGGTCCTGCAGAAAACAAAAACCAATTCAGATTTTGGAGTCCCAAGCCCAGCAACCCCATTCACTCTAGGCATGAGGGACGTGTCCCGGAGCCACAACTGGCAAGTGGAGGTAAAGACTATCTGTCACAGCTCCTGAAGAAGGAGGCACGTAAGAGCAGACAGACCTGCTGAAGGTGGTTTTCAAACTGAATGAGAGTGAATAGCTTCCAGCACTAGATTAGGCCGAGTTGAAGAAGAGAGAAGGGTCATGGGAGAAAACTACACATACATTTGCTTAGGTGAGCAGGTAAAGGGTCTTCATGGCCTAACTGCTGTCCTAAACAATGTAGAAGTGAAGCTATAAGGACACTTCAAGCTGAAGTGAATATGAAGTCAGTCAAAGACCTGGGGAGATGAGTGAAACGGTACAACTACAAAGAAAAGAGGATGATTCACATTGACAAACAGCAAGATTAAAAAGCTTGGAAACTTGTTCCCAGCAGAGGACAACTTGTACCTTTTACGCAGATAAATCAATTTAGAAAATGAAAACACTGAAAACCCATCAAGTTTAAACTGATTAGAGACACTGAGATGCAAGGGTTGCAAGAGCCCCACCAAATTAAGTGTTGCTGCCAGCACCAGTGCTAATTCTCCCAATGTTCTCCAGCTGCCTTTCTGCAAATGTGAGGAACAACAAACAGTAAGTTCGCAGTGTGCTGCAGATGAGAGTGTGCCTTTGTGGAAACTTCCCAAATGCTTACTGTAGATGGAAATGAGGAGGAGGGTGCTATGGACACATGCATCAAAATCAGAATATTATGCTGAAGACAGAAACGAGCACTTTAAGGAACTAACAAAGCATACAACTACCTCACCAGGAAGGAGCACCTGTAATCCCAACTGTATAGAAGCATGTTTATCTTAAGAGTCTTACTGAACTCATGTCAGTTCTGCATTTTCAGATCATAGCCAAAGCTAGCCATTGTAACCCGTAAACGCTTTCTTTGCCTCTCCAGGACAGAGATCTGAGCCTGAGAAGACAGTTATTTTCCTGTTGTCTGCTGCATCTTTGTTTTCCCCAGACTGCAGTGGAAGATGGAGCTAAAACATGTCATCTGTTCGTTGAGTAACGTGAACATCCCTCCTTGTAACAAAACTAGATTACGAAACAAATAGCCTGGATTTGGAGTTTTGCCGAAAAGCTGGTTTGCCACGTGGAGTTTGTACAGAAAGTCTGCAACAACATCAAACCCAGGGGCCAGAAACATCCTGTCTTCTCTCACCTGCAGTCCTCCAACAGTCCCATGGGCTAAACTTAAGCGACTCGAAGGTCAGGGAATCTCAGGAGGAGGCACCAGTTTCAGACCATCCTCCCGTCTTACCCCAGACAGATCTAGGCACAAGAAACCCTTGTGGAGCTGACTGCCAGACAGTTAACCAAAGTCAGCCCCCACCACAGTCAACATTCATAAATACTCTTCTAAACACTCCCAAATGTTTCCAGGGTACACATATATTTGTGGCTATCTCAGCCTTGCCAAGACAAATGTTAGATGGTTGATGTAAACAAGTGTAATGCTGAAACCCACCTCCAGTAACAGGGTCTGTCAAACCCCAAGATGTGCAGACAATTGTTCTGGCATCAGTAGAGGACCAAAACAGGTATCAAGACAATTCTGTTGCCAGTTCTGCCACCAATTTGGTACAACTTCAAACAATGTGGGGAAAAAAAGTGTAATTTTACCTTATGTGTCATTTAGCGATCCGGATATACATCTTAGAAAAGTTCTGTAAGGTATATAGTTGAAAAAGACTACAAAACATTATACTGAGATGTACCTGTGAGCAAGCAGCTAGCAAGTCCTACCACCCCAACTCCTACCAATTCATTTTCTGTTTGCATGAGTTTCTATTAAAAAAAAGATAGATAACAACAGCTGTTTCATTGGAAGGAAACAGGATCTAAGCCTGCCCTGCTTTCAGGATTGCTCCATTTGTAGAGATTCACGTAACTGCTTGAATGCACATCCATTATCACAGGAAAGAAAGCAGCAGTTTGCTCCAGTATGTCTCTTACCATCTAGTGGGCAGATACTCTGCACCGCTGCATTGGAAGTTTAGTCTGTTTATGCAAGCTATCTACACTGATGCAAGGGATGGAAGAGGAGCAAATTCCCAGAATAGGAAGTGTCTAAATATGTATCAGTAATTTTTTCATGCATCAGTGCAGATTTTTGCACATGCCAGACCCACCAACTCAGATGCTATACTAAAGATTCTTTGGAAGAAGCAGAAAAGGAGACGTACAGAAATGGCAGAGATGGACCCGTTCTGCTTTTTCTTCTGCATTTACAGCCAGACAAAAATAACCTGCAAAGAGCAACCTGCTCTGGCATCACTTGGTAATGACCATTATCCTTAATAAGAGTAAATATCAACACAGACACAGTCTCTGCTCTGAGATTTGTCTCTTGGATCTCAGCCAAGAGCCTCTCTCTGAAGATGAGCTCCTCAACTCCCACATGGGAGAGGGTAATTAGGCCTCCAGTTCTTACACTTTAACTATACCACTTGAAGAGGCAGTGTAAGAGTTTGTTATAAAGACTAGAAGAAGAAAAAAAGAAAAACAAACAAACAAAACCCAAAAAACTCCCACACCACCCCCAAAATCAGCACTCTACCACCCAGGCCAAGACACTCCAGATAATGCACCAGGCTCACGAAATACTGGTTTGAGGATGAGGTCAGTAATGTGCCCCCAGCAGCCATCCTTGGCCGCCTCCTGCCATTTCTGTCCAGAGCAATTCAAACCCTCACAGGTCCCTGCTCTGCTACTGCTGAAGGGTCCCCTGCTTTGCCTGCAGGCAGTCCTACAAATCATCCAGCTTTATCTTCATGGAAAATCATCCAAAACATCAACCTATTTGCAATACTACAAAGGACCTAACCAGCAGCTGCCTACATGGTAATAAGGTCAAACCTTAAGTGGCACGATGGCACGGCTTCCTTCCACTTCCACAGGCATGTTCCCCACACTCCCCCTTCCCACCAAATCAAACTGAGACTCCAAAACGCTCCTTTGCTGGAGAAGTGAAGACATATGGCAGCTTGTTAAAAAGAACGATAAAATGAAAGATCCCAGTTGACCTAACTAAGCAAGAAGTCTAAATAACAACAAAGACAAGGGTGCATCTCAGGAATACTTCACCCCTTTCCATTCACATCCCCGTCTCCTCCACTGAGAGACACTTCTGTCATTTGGGGTTATGATGGAGCTGGCAGGAAGCCCGACTGGAGCGCTCCCTGTAAATCCCTGGGGTCCCTTGTCAGCATTAGCATGCATGAATAATCACTTTGCACAGGCAGCCAGCTGTTACCAGGGCAGGAGGAGGATGAGGGGCTTGTGAAGGAGATTGGACCTCCTTTGGCTCACCACCAGTGAAGCCAGCACCTGAAGGGGACATGCCATGGGCGCTCCTCAGGAGTGGTGCAGGATGCTCTGTCTGTGCAGGGCTGCCCACAGGCCTGGGAGCTCACAGTCACAAGGATGGAGAAGCAGCGGGAGATACTGATGGCAGTCCCCAGTGGCAGGAGCAACCCAGAGAAAGGCTTCTGCAGCTATGTGTCAAGGTAATTTGGAGAGACAAAGAACAGAGGACAAAGCTAGAGAGGAGGAACACAAAAGAAGATGCAGGAGTTTGGCTGCAGTAAGTCCACATTGGTTTCTAAAAACAAAACAAGCCCGAGCTGGATGGATCCTGAGTAAGAAACAGTGCACGGAGGTGGCAGTGCAAAACACCCTCCTTGAGGCGAATTCAAATATGATCCTGGCAGGTCCTGAAGGCAGTAGGGTAAGACCGAACATCCTCAACACCATCCTCTCTCATGAGCACAAATAAGATCTTCTGCAGCTCCCTAATTATTTTCCTTATCATGTAATGCTGCCCATTGACTTCTCATCAAGAAGGGAAAACAGCCCTACAACCATATCAGCCTCTGGGGAGGAAGGATCTGGAATGACTGTCAAATCCCCTCTTAGGAAATGACAAAAATGCCATCCAAAAAAAGTTCGCATCTCCAGTTGCCAGCATGATAGCAGCGTGTGCATATGCTGTGTGGCCACGCCACTTTGATGCCACAGTGCTGGCATCTACTAACACTTTGCAATGCAGACTGGATCCAGCCTTCTTTTTCATCCATACCTACAGTGTTTCCAGGCACAAGAGAAGTAATTAATGAAAACACTGACAGCACCAATTCAAGTAACCAGGTCAAGTACATTTGCCTGCACAAAAGCTATCTCTCTCCTCTATCAGCATATCACATAACCACACGTGAACCACAGACCTCACAATCTGTAAACAGATTTTATCTTCTCTCCTATCTGTACATCTCTCCATCTGAAACCAGGGCTCAACAATCCACATAAATTATTCTTCAGCAGTCCCTTATATCACAGTTGCGCCTGTAGACCCCAAAGCAACGGAGGCTCTGTTGTATCAGTGGCTGTACAGACAAACACTGTCACTGTCCCAACAGCTGGAAGAGACAAGACTGAGCAGGTAAGGAGGAGGAACAGGCTCTGAAAAGCAGAGCAATATGACAGAGCAGAAACAGGGCTGCCTACAAAGCAAGCCTCCCAACACTGGAAAAAGCTTTGGAAGGTACCAAAGCTGTCATCTTGTTACCAGCACACACTCTCATTATTGTCTCTGTTGTTTAATTGCTTTCATTCTTTTATGTTATGGTGAAAACCATCCTACAGAGAACAACTCCAGTTATAACTTCAGGGAAGTGCAACTGCAATTTCAGACCAGCCCTCAGAATTTAATTATCAAACAGGGTTTCCCAGCCCTATGTGCAGCCTCTGCAATGCCCTCTGGCTACCTTCCACAGAATACCCTCTCCAGACAACAGACTGATGAACATCCTGAGAAAGCATGGAGTTGAGATCCTGCCAAACAACTAATTGAGCTTGTGACCCAAAAAAGCAGCAAAAGGGGTGTCAACGCCAGAAATTTCCTCAAGCCACCTAAAAATAAAAACCACATTTGCACATGAAAACCTAACCTGAAAGAAGAAGTCATTAACAGTCAGTTGTACTTAGATGTGCTCCTATGAGGTTTCGAAATCAAAAATGCAATTCATTAGCCATTGTTGGGGACAATGTGGGATTTTGACTACACTCCTTGCAGTCATCAATCCCACCCTCGAACAAGGACTGTGTGATCCATTTACACTACAGCAGCTTGCTACTTTGCTGACCAAACAAAAACAGACTGACCCCTGCAAAACTCTCCTCCTCTCAGACTGTGGGCATTGCCTTCCCATTGTCCTCACTCCTCCCTCCCAGCCCGGGGCAGCAGCCACCACAACTACTGCTGCTGCCAGTATGTCACATTTGTAAGGCTCCTCATATTCTCTAATGATCCCAGACCCTTCTGTATGACTCTCTTGAGACAGATCTGAAATCAGAGAAGGGGGAAAAAAAAAATTCACTTCTCAAACCAGCAGCCTAGCTTGCAAGAGCACTTCTCCAGAGAGCTGTGCTAAGCAGCCGCTGGACGGTAATGGCTTACATCTACTCGAACAGAAAGCCCCCATACACTGCTCACCGTGCAGACAGGCACTTTGATGCTACACTCGTGAGTGGGGTTTAAGAACCTGCAGACACCAAAATAGGAACAGGACCCAGGAGAAATGGACGCAGAAATAATCAGCAAAGGAAGCTTAAACCACAAGATTTGCCTTTGAAAACAAAGCAACATTTTGTCACCTTTCTAGGTTCCTGATGGAAATTATCTTATAAAAGAAGTAAAACAATAGCAACAGGTTTCCACAGCACAGAACAAATGAGCAGCTCAAACAATGCGGCAGATTAAAAGCTTGAATCTTTTAAGGGGTGGGGGACCATGAAAACCAAAACCAGAAAACGTGCTGCTGGAAAGAATTAAAGATTAGGATTAGCAGACTGACAGGACAGAGTCTCATCTGTATCTAGGGCCTGATTTCCCCCCTAGAACGCAGCAAAAAGCCTCCCCGTGACCCACAAGGTGATGGCAGCCTTATGCTCCAAATGCTCCCCTGGAACGTGCCAGGAATGCAAACAGAATAATCCATGCGCTGCGGAGACCCAGCACCACTCGTCACCCAATACAAACGACTCCCCATGCCCATTAGTCAATTAGAGAGGCCAGGAATCTATAGGAGTGAGATTAAAAAGAAGTATTTTCCAAAAATTAAAACCCATGAGATTAGTTCTCACTGCAAGCAAGAGTGAGCCAAAGAGCAGAAAGAAACCCACGACAAAAAGGTAACAGGTATCATCAAGCAAAAACAATTAAGGGAAAAAATTATAAGCTCCAGCCCTGCAGAAAGTCAAGACATTATAATGAACGGTACTTTCCATGGAAATACAAATTCGTAAGAGGCACTCAGCAGCCCACATACCTGCACAGAAATAAGGCGAACACATTCACAGGAGCTACCAAAAGCTTTGCAAGAACTTCTAGAAACACCGAACACTCAAACTCACTTTGCAAAACAGCAGCTTTCCTCATCGGACTCATCCAGACCTCCTCTAACTCACACAACCTGGTAGAGTTACACTGTCACACTGTCCTTACCTGGGACACAAGATGACTACCACTCTGTCTTTGAGTTCACACTAATCTAAGATGCCTGCAAAAGCAGGTTTTGAATTTATCACCCATGGGCACACAGATGCTGCAGCACATTGTGCCATTCCCCTGGTGCCTGTTTTATGACCTTTAGCTGCTATGGGCCTGGAGAGGATGCTAGAGGATGTTTTAAATGAACTACTGAATACAGGAAAATTGAGGTAACTTTACATTAAATCTTAGCTCACTTACTCTTCATTTCAGTTTGAAAAGCAGCAACATTGAAGATTCACAGTTAATGAGCAATTCTAGGCAAAACTCATGGAATACACACGGTTACAATGAAATTGAGACATGAGCCCAGGCTCATACACCCAAGCACTACAGTGGATTTTAGTTAAACACTCTGCATTTCTGAATTAATGCAATACACCTGACTAAATGGGTTTACGTTAGGAACTGAGAGCTTACTTAAAAAAGGAATTTTTCAGACTGGCATAGCACTTCCTGCATGGTCACTCTTACAGGAAAGTAAAAGGGCTTTAACGTGAATTAGCATTAACAGCGCAGACAGGTTATGATAGAGACAGGAGGAAGGCAATGAAAATCTATGCTACAAATGCACAGTTTGCCCATATAAAATCGCACCCACGCAAGGACCGCTTGCAAAGTGTTCCCGATGGACACCTGGCTTACCTCCCCAGGACCAGCTACAAATGGAGCCCCTGCTACCTCCCCGAGGCTGGCACCTAACGTTACGTGCCATCCACTCCTGAGCTGCCACTGCTGTTCGCCTTCGAGGCAACTGTACAAAAAGGCAGAAATCCCAGACACTGCAGATCTACTTGGATGGAAAGGGTCGCATCAGTGCAAGAGCAACACTCCTTTCTTCTTCCTTTTTTCTCTCTCCATTAGATCTGGTCATTTTTATTTGCAATTTCAAAGCTTTTCATCAGCTTTAAAATTCAACTACAAGGAAGGAAGATGAGTAGACTTATTCTCTTAAATAAATCCTACTTCTGATCGGCTTTATAGGAGTGAAGGTAGAAACTAAAGAGCAAAATAACACCTAATGCCATCTGTACCAGCAGCCTTATTTCTGAAATTCCTCCCTGCTATTTTAAGGCATTAAACAAATTCATTTATAATTGTGTGTATGGGTAAAGCCTTTCCCTATCAAAGCATTAGGAAATTAGAAATTTGGGAAGGAAGATTTCATCTAAAAGGCAGATAAACATGAAAATTCAGGGAAATCCCAGAAAACACAACTACTCATTAGATTTGACTCTCTCCTGAACCAGTACATGTTTAGATGTATAGCCTTGAAAAGACTGCTTTACCAGTCAAATTATGGTCTTAACCTCTATGCTAAGTGTCATGGGATTGCAACAATAACAAGTAATTATTAGGGATGAGGACTACAAGAATGACACACAAAAGCAGAAAAAGTGGGATTAAAACCAACCAAAAATTAGTCAGACATTTTAACCAGATGGCATTTCCTCTTCCTAGCAGTCTGATGTGCTAAAGCCAAGCACACGTGCTATGACAGCAGATGGAAATCACACAGCTTTGTTTATGTTTGGGACCTACAGTAAAGGGAATCATGCAAGTTTGAGCAGACAGTAATTACCCAGAGCCAAAGAAATGGGTGCTTTTTTGAAAATACCAGCCCACAATTGGGCAGGACTAATAGTCAGTAAAAAACTCAAGACAATTCAGTAACAAGAAAACCCAGGAGTGTTCACCAAATCACATTTAGGATGGAAAGAGCTAGTTTCAACCTCTTTTGCCACCTCCTCAAAACCGTACCTGACCACAATGCATTTTATAACCTGCCAAACACATTTTCATCTCTTCAAGAAAGCCATTTTACTTTCTTTCCCCTTCCACTTCACCCAAACTAGTTACACTCCTCCAAGGAACATCAGTCCTTGGCCACCCCATGATCTATCACAAAACCTACTCAAGAAGGCTAGAGGATAACTTAATATTGATTACTCTTCAAAACCAGACCTCGGGGCATCACAAACTGGGACTGGAGCTTTGTCTGCTTTAAAGACAAGCAACAAAAATTTCATCTTTCACTCAAGCAGTAATTTCATCTTATTGTGTTCCCAGGCACATCACTTTGTACTTTTTACTTGTCACCATAAGGATTTGCCAAGAGTTTCTATGAGGGGCTGTGGGACACAGAGGCTCTGTAGCACGCACACAGACTGTCTGCCTATGCAGCACACACCAGCTCCACTGCACCCCAACCTGCTGTTACAGTTAGCAGCATCCAAACTCTGAGATCGCACAAAAGGACAAGACACTTTCTTTTTTGCAGACATCCTAAGCTTTCAACTCCCTGTGAAGCCCTTCCATTTTCAAAATTTCTATCAGCCTCGTACTAAAAATCATTCAATAATAGTCCTCTGCTTGCTTACATGCCCATCCCAATAGCATCTGAACGCATTAAATGAAGAGCACTCATTTGTGCTGCTGTAGCATTTTTCCCTTCAATGTTCTCCAATCTCTTTATAACCACTGACTAATGAATCAGGCAATATTTACTCAGTTGCCTGGAAAACAGATACACCTTTTTTAACAGCACAAAGTAACAAGAAGTGAACCGTTCAGAGAGCCAGGAACAGAAGCTGGGACTCTCAGCTCCTATTAACGTGTCATCTCCCCAAACACGAGTCTCAGCATACTTGCTCGTAAGACAACTGATCCATCTCTCTGGGACACTCTGAAGATTTACCAACCTGCAACGTTGTGCTCTACCCCTGCTACCAGTTAGCCTCAACTCAGAAATGAAGCACCAGGTATTGCAGGGAGGAAAGAAAGAAATAAAAGGTAGCAGAGAGCGCTGGGTTCAAACCGATAGCAACAAAAAGTAGCCATCACACAGAAGACTAAATTTTACCAGGCATTATTAATTCAATATTCTGTCATCTCTCACACCACTGTTCATTCACCATCAAACGCCTCAGCAAGGACTTCCTAATTAAAACATAGAAAGGCTAGAATAAAACATGGTTTTGTCACATCATTTGTGGGTCTTTTATTCACAATTGAAATAGCTTCATGTTTAATTGTGTACAGAGCCACATACGCTATCTCAGCACACAGGAGCGAACAGTGACCACTTCAATGCTGCAAGCAATTCTCATGCTGCCCCTTCATCTCTAGCAGGAGGCACCTATCCACCTGCGCAAACTGATTGAAATCTCCCGCGAACAAGGACCTTATCTGCAATACTGCACGCAGAGGCGATGCCTGCGTGTGTTGCGCTCAGCATGGCCCTGCTCCAGCATGGCACTTAACGCAAGTGAGCCTAACTGCGCAGGGAAGGTAGGTACCTGGCATTTCCCAGCCTTAACTCTCCTAAGCCCAGGCGCTCTGGGGACCTCTGCTATCCTGCCGCAAAGAGACAAACTAAGCGGCAATCTCTTCTACTCCACACTAACAGTCTCGGCAAGAAACCAAGTATTTCACCACATTATGCTGAAGAACTAACCTCCCTGGTCTCCCTGAGACCACTCAACCTGGAACTGAAAGCTCAAGTCTAACCTCTGTCTCATACCACAGACCTAACAAAAGCTGAGGCCACAGAGCATGGTTTCCATGTAAGCCAGAGATTCAGGCAGCCTGCCTCCAGCCACAAACCTGCACGCTCCCCTCCACTGTATGAAATACAGAACGTACTGCCGAGACTTAGCAATCCATAATGATTTCCATCAGTGGAGCAGTATGTTCTTGCTTTCTCCTGAAAATGAGGGAAAGAAGGGGGATGACAAGAAACAAAAAAAGCACCGCCAATAAAGAAAAAGAAGAGAAAAAGACTGCCGTCATCGCCACAGGGAAGCAGAGACACAAACCACAACTCTGCATGTATGCCAGCCTTGCCAATGCTTGGATCTGAAGGCAAAGAAGTCCGCTACAGCGGGATGTGAAGAGCAAAGCCAAAATTCCCTGCTAAATATTGCTGCCAAACAAGCCATTTCATGTCAATATTTGTAAAACAAATTGAGCCTGTGCTGTAAATATCCCTGCATCTGTGCACTGTTTGTTTCGGCATGAAGGCTTGCAAATAGGCTTCATAGCATACTTGCAGTGGCAGAATAGTTTGAGCAATTCTGGTAGGACTCAGCTGTTCAGGCCCTACAACTAGCCCTTTGTGACTGGTGGCAGATGGCACTACTGCAGCCTCTCTCATATTATCACTGCCATGAGGTGGGCAGGAGTTTGCAGCCACCTGTATATACAAAAAAAAAAAAAGGCAAAGGAAAAAAATCTTTCAAGGAAAAAAAAAAATTTAGAAGTTACCTCAACACTACCAGATTGATTTCAGAATGCTTTAAAGGTTTAACAAGCAAAGCAACCACAAAACTTGGTTCAGGCTCAAACCATTTGTTTTTTCGCATGCATCAAGACCTCCTTTGCCACACGCCAGTCTTCCAGTTCACCTTGCCCCATAAGACAAGTTCACAAATTCTGTTATGACATCACTCTGCAGGAGGGAGTGATAGAAGAGACATCTCTGACAAATACCCAACTACAGTTGGACGGATCATCTATTTTTTCCGGGTTCTCCCCAAATGAGTGATCTGAAAGGAAGCACTGCTCAACCCTCAAAGAGAGAACTACAGCTACTGCCATATTACAGCACCCTGTCCACTGCCTGTCACTTGGCAAGTGGCAATCTGATTGTAATATTACTGGCATCAAAGCAAATTTTGGGAACCTACAAATCTATTCCCAGGTCTCCCAACCTCTTACAGCATGACCTTCACCAGGCTGCTTTGCTCTCTGGGAATAACTCACCTTTCATTACGCATAGAAAGCTTAACTTAAATATTTCCCCACCATGGTCAGAGGAAAGGCACTGCAAGTACCAAGCTTCCTATGAAACGTACTAAAGCACTACCTGGAGGAGACTTTAAAATACGTTTCTTGCAAGTAAATTCCATAACAAAGTTTGGTTTAGATGACAACATTTGGAAAGGGAGAGCATATTAGGGTTTGATGAATTGAAGTTTATTTTACAGCAAAACCAAACACCACATTTCCCTCCCCATCACTTACAAACTCAGGAGCAGAGACTGATCTGTTGAACTAAGTGCCAAAACATCCCTGGATTTCAAATTGAAGTCCTAAACACTGAATCTTTCCTTCCCCAGCCCAGAACTAAAATAAATCCTGGAAATGGTTATCACTTAGTTGTATTACAGCAGCATTTTGAAGGGCCAGAGGAGCAGTCTCATCATTCCAGCAGTTGTACACACGTGCCACATGCATACACACATGGTAAGCAGTAAGTCCCCCAACACAGAAGTAGCCTAAAACGAGAGAGAAACAGAAGACACAAAAAGGTAGGGACCACTCCACAGTCACAAACAGGGTCAATTAGAAACTAAAGCCAAGAAGCTGGCCCAGTATCCTATTTGCTAGCCATCATTACTGACAACCAAAAATTGTTTATCAGTGCTTTCATCAGAAAAGGAGACCGGATTTCAGAGGTATGCTAGATCTCCGCGCAACCTTCTCCTCATCAGGGTCAATACAATTTATTTGCTGGCTTTTCAGCAGGTGGGAAGTGGTACAGGCTTCACTGACCTCCGAGGAGCAGCCCTGCTTTCTGCCAGCAGATGACGTGGAACACTGTCCCCATCAGTTGGGCAGAGATTAAAGCATCTGTGCATTTGGACGAGCCCAGCAGAACGCAAACAGAAGGCAGAAGCAGAGGACTCCACAGGAGAGATACCTGCCTGGTGGCAGGGGGAGAGCCAGACAGGTTAACCAACAACAAAAGCACGTTAACTCTGATTTACCAATGACTTATTCTGGGTCACTGCTTGATGGATAGAGGTTGGTTTCGAAAGTATAATTTTAAGAGAGCCACATGATTTTCAGAGCTGACTTAGATTTGTGCACAGCGTACAATTTGTTCATACCATGGCAATCCACCCAAACACACAGGTAGGCAGCAAGCTGTTCCTCTGCAGTGCAGGAAGGGGAATTTGCCACCTGCAGGCAAAGCTCTCAAAGCTGCAGAGGCAGAGAGGCACTACGATACACAAGCTAAAACCACAAGCAATGTGTTATTGAGCAGAACCACAGTGGAGGCTTTCACATCTGCAAACCAGAAAGTACACACCTGTTCATTCCTCCCCACACAAGCAACCACTTACAAAAACAAGTTTCCCTGCTTTTACATTAAAAATTGCCATGAACCTATACAAACACAGAGGAAGTTCTTTAAAAGAAAGCACATTTTATTGAGAAACACAAATGGCTGGACACTTCAAAACCAAGCAAACAGCCCTACTGCTTGTGCAACATTTGCTGTCGGAGCAGAACTGCCTTGCCCTCCAGCTGAGGCACAACACGTGGGATTCCTCCTCCCCCAGCTTGTGGGAAAGCCAGAGCAGTCAGAGTTTCCATGCTACGTGCCCCCCATGAAAGGCGATGCTAGCTGGGGTCTCCAGCTTCAGGCTCAAAAACATGCTGTCAAAGAAGTGACAACAGCCATAAGGAAAACATGATTCCCCACCACTGGTCCAAAGGAAGGGAGGATGGTAAGATGTAGGCTCCCTACAGCTATGAAGAAACTGCACAGAACGATGTGGGTTCAGTTACAAGCAAAAAGTTTCAGAGCCATCAAAAAAGCTAAGTCAGCAATAAAAGCCAAAAGGGGAGAGGGAAAAAGAAAAAAGAGAAAAACAGTATGACACATACCCACAGTCTATCCAGCTTATAGTACCTCGTCCTTTCACCTCCTGGGCCACATTGGACAGTAACCTGAGTGAGCTTTCTGCAGCAGCAGCTGGAAAAAAAATAAAATAATAATAAAAATAAATCAGCAACAGCATCGTTACTCCACTTAGAAAAACACAATTGTGCATTCCTTTGTTCTGAAGCACTGGAAGAACATTTTGTCTAATTTGAAGAAACCAGTATGAGAGGGATCAGTAAAATCTTCTGTAAACTAGAAGGAATGCAGGCTGCAGCTGAAGTTGGGTGGCTCCTTCCCTCCACTCCCCTTAAACAACACACTGAAATTCATACCTCCAGGCATGCTCCCTGACCTACATTTATGGAGCTATACTGTGTCCTCTCCTGCAAACCAGCTTCCATCCCAACACTGCCTTTTTCCTGTGGCTGGGCATTAACCAGTTTGCACCACTGTCTGCTAATTACAGCAACTTCATTTAGGACCTTCATCAGCTGTAAGGGCAAGTCATTTGGCATCTCTGACCACCTCAATTCCATCTCTGTCATACACAGAAAATAACACACTGTTATTCTCATAATAACCCTGGGAGATACCGAAACCAACAGTCATGAGGAGCTCAAAACTATTAGCAGAAAGCACCCAGAAAAGGTCCTTCCAAGAACTGGCTGTATTATAAATACCCAACTGAGATTTTTATAATGCCATGCCACATGTGTAGATTTTGCAAAACACTTCCATTCCAAAACAGTCTTATAAATGGTATTAAAAATAAAAACAGAAGAAAAACGGGACAAGAGCTCAGGAGAGAAAAAATATAGAGGTTCAAAAAAGTATCAATTGCCAAAAAAATCTAACAGAAACTGCTTCCTGCCTTGAAAAACAGAAAACAGAAACCCAGAGCCTCTTCCAGATCTATTTAAACTGCTGCTGCTCTGCAACTACTTCAACTAACTGAATATAAGAACGGCTATATTGGGTCAGACCGAATGCCTCTAGAGACCAATATTTTGTCTCCAACATTTGAGAAAGTGAAGGCCTATATAGGTCAGAGAAGACAAGTAGAGCCAGTGGGTAGTGATAGCCCTCTCAAATAATCTCTAAGCCTCCAAAATTTTTATCTCAACAATCTCCTGAGCCAGAAACAGCTTCTTTGTATTCGACAGCCTTTGCTTGGGCCTGATGCCATCAGAGACACCAGCCCACACACGTTAGCTCTCAAGAACTCTCCTATACTGATAACATGCAACTGCCACCTCTCTCCAACACAGGGATGTAGACATGTGGGGGAATTCTTTGCGTGTACTTCCACTTTGAGTGGAACAGTTTGACAAACACCCCAGCAAAAATAAGCATTCCAGATAGGACAGACTTGTCCCAGAAGACTCACTAGTTGAGCAGCCCTGGCAGGATACCCAGCTGGTAGAGTGAACTAAACATCTCTTGTACATGAGGACATCTCCTGAAACCAATGAATTTTCTGCATGAGATAGAAATACTCATCTAGTTTTGCTCAGCTGAGAAGCAAAGCCTTTGTTCCAGCAGTATGATCAGGTGCTGGCCAACATCTCATCACAGCTGGGGGATGTATATCTGGGATTAGAATTGCACCTCCAAATTCCTATCTTTTTTCCTCTCCTCTCTTCCTGTATGACAGTTAGGCAAGAGATTTCTAATTGTGCAAGGATCGCTGTTCTATGAAGAAACATTAATCCCAGAGTCAGCTCTGCATGCAATGCTTTAGACTGCTAAAACCAACCAATTGAGTAACAAAAACAGAAAAAAGACATCTCCACAACACGGCCTTTGAACAATGCCCATAGGGCAACATTTATTTGATGAGTGTCAGAGCTGAAGTGTTCTGGTTGTGCTTCTAAAAACGAAAGCAACCACCACTTAAAATATTAAGCGTAAAAAGAAAATTTTCCCTTTAAAAAGCTGAATAACGCAGATGTCTTTTTTTACCTAAAGTGTTCCTTTCAAAATCAAAAAGCGTTAGAAACTCTTTTATGACTTTCGCTTTGAACCTGTTACTACAAAACCTTCTGGCCAAGTTTGAGCGCTCAAAGTTCCCCACTATAGCAAAACACAAATATTTTAACAAAAATTAAGTCACATATATCATTTTAACTGTTTTGGATAAAGCATATGTTTAGGAAACAAAGTTACTTATCTGAGCATCTGCACATTTTTGTCTGCAAAATTCTCTGATACTGGCAGGGAGGGAGGATATTGGGTCACCACATACCACTCCAATTTGCCACACTGTAAACCCAGAGCAACTCTACCAACCGTCACTGTGTTTAACTGAGATAGGACCTTTGCAACAGGTGAGAAAGGGAGGACCCAACCCCCAAACAAAGCATTACCTTGTATTGCTTGCCTGCAGGAAGGAAAAGGAAGCAACAACAAAAGCAATACAGCACTAAGGAAAATCACCTTAGTGACACATTTCACTACTTGCTGTCCAATGACTTCCACATCCACAACAGCATTCTGCACTTGTGTATGGAGCTTAAAGTTTGTTTCTTCATCTTACATGGTGTCACACAAAACAACACCAAAACAAAGACGATGACAAAGGAGAAAAGGTACAGCAGGAGCAGAACAAAGCAAAAGGAAGAGCAAACAGACAGGTAAGAGCAAGAATGAACAGCCGGAAAGGAGAGCCTGAATGAGGGAGAAGACAGCAAAGAGATTCAAGGGGACAGGTGGCATGACGTGAAATGAGCTCCCTCTTACACAAGCAGCTATTTTTTTATTTTTATATTTTGTTAATTAAAGTTGAAAGACAACCATGGGACACCCAAAGCTGTCAGAAGTAACGATGGATTGATTTCAGTACTGTAACTATTCATTAAGCTTTCAGCGTCACCAGGAAATCGAAACTTGCAAACTGCTGTGATAAACACACCAGAAAGCTCTGGCTGATAGCTATTATGAGCAGCCAGTTTTGGAGACAAAACCAGAATAAAGCACACTTTTGCCAATGTGACAGAGCAATTAGAAGACCAAACTAAGATGACTCCAATCTTGAAACATCAGGAGCCTCTGAGTTAGGACAAAGGACACTGGTCCTGAAGAAGCCCTTGTAGTCACATAAGGCAACACTGAACAAAGAGCAAGTAAGGGCGAAGAGCTTAGTCACCTGAGCATGTACACAGGCAACCGAACATGCACACAGATGTTCAAACGCACACATCTTGCTGGGCACAAAGAGCTGTGACATCAAAAAAAAACAAAAAAGAAGGACTTACCAGATTTGGAATACAGCACTAGTACGTTATTCCGTGTCCTGAGAAGCTTCTTAAAATCCTTGTGGTCACTTATTTTTTCTATCAGTGGAGACACCTTCAACGAGTACACAAACATCGGCAAGAATGCCTACAGAAACACAAAGCCAGAAACATCAGTAACAGCTTCCATGCTGAGAAACAAAATACAAAGACAAACTGCTTTTGAAATTGCCTTAACCTTTTCCCATAATCTTGAGACATGCTGCCTTAAATAAACTATCATATTGATTTGGTCAACAAAAGCAAAAAAAAAACCCAAACCACCCACCACTATAAACATGACTTATTGAAACTGGACCAATACCACTCCCAGCAAGCATCCTTAAGTGGAAAGATAAGATAAATACAACATCAAGAAATACGGTTTTAGTTAAGAAGCCACCGCCTTTGAAACTTTGTTCCCTAGTCAGATAATCAGATAAAAATTCTTACGTAAATTTAACATACTGCAACAAGAGAAGCAGCAAATTACGACTTCAAGAGCATTCTTGCCCCTAGACCTCGGAATACTCTGCAAACTCGGTTGAGTACTTTGATACCGCACAGAAGACAGTGAGAGCCATGAAGTTAAAATAACTAACCCACAGATACAGAGCAGATGAAGGAAATGAAAAAAGGATTTGCAAGTAACTCAGCATCCGTATCACAGCACTAACCACAACCCTTTCCCACACGCCCTTCCAAAGTGGAATGGGGCTTAACATTTCCCACTGGCCATACTCTACCTTACACACACCCTGGTGCCTTTGCCACAAGATCAAGTTTGGCTTCCACTGGCCACATGGAAGGCACGGCATTTAACCTCTCTGCATCTCAGTTCTGTATCTATGCAAAGAAATATTTTTTTTGTTGCATCTTTTGGTCTATTTACATCATGACCGCTCCAGAGCAAAGTCTGTCTTTAATCTTACCATAAAGTAAAATTCCTATCAAAATACGACCATAACCTCAGCTGGAGCCTTCACTGCTCATTTGCACTGCAATAATCTTCAATAATAATAATAATAACCTTATCCATCATGCTATGCTGCCTCCCCTCTGCACTGTACTGAATTCATACTAATGGAATGATTATGGGAAGCTTAGCTGGAGAAATTATCTAGTTCACATTCACCTTACAGTAAAACTTAACACTTAATTGCTTGGGTAAAAGCTTTAGCTCATTTGCCTAACACACAAGAGGTTCAACGTTTTCTTAATTACAGAACTAATTTTGATCATGTCTCATTCCAGCTGGGCTGGAAAATGTGTCCAGGGTGGATGTGAAGAAGTAAGAGGCTGTTGTTCCTGCATCCCATGTATTACAGATTGCAGCATTCAAAACAAGGCACTAAGCCAATCAAAGTCAGAACACGCAGCCCCAGGCACTACACTTCATTACAAATTCAGCTATTTGCAAACACCACGTCACTGAGGCACAGAAACAAAACCTGCACCTACAAAACATATTTTATAAGTGCCAGAAGTTTTTACATGCAAAAAGGGGAGGAGGAGGTTTGGGATGCACAGGGTAGAGGGGAGAGGCTGAGCTGAAATGGGGGTCATCCTCAAAACAACCTCAGGACACGTTTAGGAATTTAAAGTTACTAGAAGATACACCTTTAATATAAAAGCACGACAGGCCGCGCAGGCTTAAAGTTAACAAGTTATCCCACTCCGCAGGCAGGATTCCCACCACCGAGCCCTGCTGACCAGATGTCTAACTGTAAGAAGGGAAAAAGCACATTTGCAAGTCAGCCCCTACCTTCAGCATAAATGTCTTTGATGCTTTAATTCAACCAACAGACTCGCATTCTTCTAAATCAAGGCGTCCAGAGCTCAGCCTTCCTACTTCAGGCTGATGCATGTGAATCATTTGTGTATTTTCTGAGATAAATACATGGTGTTGCCAATCAAAGTAGACAAATATAGCTGTGCTAAGTGGGGTGACACATGCAAATTCCTGCTCAAAACTCATCACAATCAGAGGCTGTACAGGAGGGATTAATCTAACATTGACTTATGAGCAGATCTCTTTAATCCTAAGTATTTTTTTTTTTAACTTTTTCCTTCACCTCAATTTTTTTAACTATCCAAGTGTCTTAAAGTTTCACTTACGTCTTGAGTTACAGAAGGCTAAACCTAAACTTCACTGAAACTAAGGCTGAACACAACGGAGGAAAAGTGAAACTACAGGTTGCTTCTTTTAGAAGCTTTCGTTTAGAAAACTGGACTCAAATAAAGATATTCTAGCCTATGAACTTACTGCAAAAAAGAAAGAATTGGACTAAAAAAGCCACAAAGGCCACTTTCCACATGACACCAAATGGTATTATGAACTTTGTTTAAAGCATCTGTACAGTTTTACCGACAGCTTGGAAGCACGTGTATTTCATGTCTTTTCCAGATGGAAAGGCTGTTTAGCCAATTTCAGTGAATTTTCTTTTTCTTTTTTTTTTTTTTCCCCCCCTCCTTATAATGGCAGAGTAGAAGACCTCTTGAAAAATTGGATACTGGAAACAGTGACAGCTTTAACTACTGCCTTGTTGGTGTTGCCACTAACAGAAAACTCGCTGTGCTGGTGGAACAGCAGGTGCTTGGAGGGAGAAGCACGTCACATTACATATATCCACTGCTACTTTGCCCAATTCCTCCCCAGGTATCAAATCAATACATGTTACCCATTTTCCTGCAGTTTTACTACAGCAGCTCTCGCCGATCCTTTGGTTTAGACCAAAACCCACTGGGAAAGGCATTGTGCATACAAGCACACCAGTCAGCCCTGCCAAATAAATCATCATCTCCCTTTAATTAAGATTAATGTTGCAGCCTTTCCTAGTTATAAACCCCAAAAAGTCCAAGCTGAAGGCATCAAGTTGGACAGAAACACCCTGCCTGCACATCTAAGGCAGCCGCAGCAATACTGGGAGGTTATCCACTGAGCTGAAAAGTTCACCACCTCCCAATACGTATTTGCACTACACGGTCTTTGCAAACTGATAAGTAGTTCCACACTCTCCAGCTTTCTCCT
>NW_008825100.1:3125319-3133808 GCF_000699105.1 Pygoscelis adeliae
CCAGGAATAAATGAGAGGCCAGTTTATCATTAAACCTCCCAAAGAACCTCCGCCTTCACTACCAGCTCCACTGAAGGCAAGTGATGCTGAGCAGTCATTTTTACCCGATGCCAGTCCCAGCCACAGGGCTGTTTTGCCCTGCTCCAGAGCCAAGGCTGTGATGACCACACCAGCAGCTACAGCCTCACCAGGGCTACAGCCAGTAGTTGTGGCAACAGCATGAAATTAAGATGGGAAAAGAGAATCCTATGGAAGCAGTTACACACTCCTCTTCTTCACAGAAAACCAGGCTCATATTCCTGCACAGCCCACAGGCAAAGCGGCAGCAAAGACAAGGCTCATTTACGTGTACTGTGCTATATGACTTTAATTGTGAGATATGACCCAGGTAGATTTACTCCAGACGTTTTGCTGAAGTCTTTGCAGGAGAGCTCATCAGCCAGGCACTGCCTGATCAACCATGTTTAAATCCAGATTTCTTATTTAAATCCAGGGCACAAGAGGAGATGAGCTCATATTAAAAAAAAGAAGAGGTCAAGAAAGGTGACAGTCCCTCCTGGGCAGGAAGCCTCTTTTCATATGCATCAGGAAGTGCTACATTCACATATGGAACTCTATAAATAAGAAACAAGCTAAACTCTCTTGTCATTTGAGCATCCTAAAGCTTTAAAATCTATTCACAACCACCGCTGAAAAGCTAAGAAACACTCCAAACATTTTTCTCAAGAAGCTGCCTACCTTGGTACCCGTTAAAGTAGAAGGCATATTAGGACCAACACATGCAACATCTGTGCCACACCTGCCCTGTGACAGTTATGGTGACAAGAAATTGCAGTAAAACTGAGGGAACGTCTATTTTATTTCATGCTGTGTTTGCACAGTGCCTAGCATAAAGGGTCCTCACATCCACGGCTGGCTCAGTGAGCTGGAACCAACACAACAGTCACCTGGTGTTCTCGGATGCAGGAAACTTTGGTGGAGACCTTCAGAAAAAGGCAGACTACACATGGCAGACTATGAAATGCAAATCTGGTAGCACTTCTAGTCTGCAGATTTTCCCCAGCTCAAGATCTCAATCAGAATTTATTTTCACAGATTTTTTTATGGCGTAGGTCACACACGAGTCATGTGATTGTAGTGTCTGATCTAAGATGCATGAAGGATTCTCAAGTCAAATATAGGTGAACCCAAACCCTCAAGACAGAAAATTCAAAACTGCTGAGAGACACTGCTATTTGACTACAAGGTACAAAAACACGTGTGCTCTAGCTCTGCCTCTGCTCTTCAAATCAAAGTATGTATTTAAATATATGATCTTGCAAGCAAGGTGGAAGAAGTCTGATCAGTGAGAAAAGGTTTAATTTTCCTTTTTTCCCCACTCTCCAGCAATTCCTTGCAGAGCTGCCAAACATATGCAAGCGTTAAAGAGCAGCAAAGCACTCAACAACCCCACTCCCTTAGAATTAGTACCCAAGAAACATCTGAGCTTTCAGAAACCCAGAAGCAAAGAAAGTTACAGGCAAATAACTATTTACTAATTATAGTTCCAGGACCGACACTATTGAAAAATGTGGTCATCCCTCAGGCCGTGTTTTCTCAAAATCATCAAAGATCTGAGAAAGCAGAGTTTATTTCTCAAGTTTTTACTCTTCCCTGAATCTCATTTCAGAATGAAAAAAGGAATATCTTTCAAGCAGCCACAAGAACGTATTTTCATAGTTTACATTTATTATTCAAATTAAATGTGATGAATGTTTAACTGCTGTTCCCACAGAACCCAGTTCAATTTATAAGTTGCTCCCCACAAAAGCTTCATGACAGCATGGTCGTTTGCTAAGGATAAGCAGCGTGTCTGGAGAATAATTTTTTTATTTATTTAAGTCAAGGGCAATGAAAACACATGGCTTTAAAAACAAGAAAATACAAATCAAAATTAAATAAGAAGGCACTATCAGAGGAGCAGCATTGTATGCTGGGCAGAAAAACTATTTCCTATTTCTCCTATTTCCAGCTCAAGAGCATGAAAAAATACATTTCCCTGGACACAAATTATGCATAAAAAAATATAAATGGATACGTGGCTGAAATGCTGCTTAGGTGCCTGAATCCGTATGTCAACATACAATTTTTATGTGCACACTAACACTTACATATATAATTAGGTAGACAATTTGCGCACTATTCATCAAGAATAGCTGGGGCTGACATGAACAACACTGATTCCAACACAAATGCTGCTTGGCAGCGATGCAGTCTTACACTTGACCACAATTTCAAAAGCCCATTTTTCAGCAAGACTTTGACTTTGATTTCTGTCTTAGCTTAACCGCCCACTGATGTCATTCTCGTTTTGGGACAACAGCATTCAACCCACTGTAAGTATGATCAATGAGCGACCCTGTACATATGAAACAGATTGTGTCTGACAAGGCATTTTATGGGAATCTAGCTGAAGAGCAAACCTGCCTCAAAATTCCAAGCAGTAATGGAAATGACTGAATTTAATTTCATAATTAATTTCTTCAGGAGGGGACTAGTTCACGTTCTAAACAAGGTCTCCCCTGCTACATTAAAATGGGGGGGGGCATGGGACAGGGGACGGATGTGAGATGACATAGGCAAGAAATCCCAAGAACAAGACTGGATCTCACCTTCCCTTTCCTACACAGTTCCTGAAATGAACCTTGTGGCATAGAATCATAGAATCATTAAGGTTGGAAGAGACCTCCAAGATCATCGAGTCCAACCGTCAACCCAACACCACCATGCCCACTAAACCATGCCTAACATAGTGCACACTTAACTTCAGAAGGTGGATTTGAAGGAACATCTCTGTACTGCAGTGATTGAGGTTTGTAGACCTGCAGATCAGCTGGTAGCACGGCCAGGTCCTGGGCTGCAGGCAGTGTGCACACACTGAAACCTGGTCTAGTTGAAGATGTCCCTGCCCATGGCAGGGGGGTTGGACTAGATGACCTTTAAAGGTCCCTTCCAACCCAAACTATTCTGTTTTTCTATGATTCTAAAATACCAGGTCTAAGTCATCACCAGGCAAGCACAAGAGAGAAACAGATCTGTTGCTCCCTTCCACCCAATTTGTTCTCACTTAAAAATACAAGATGTTCAAATCCAAAGCCCCCTTGTTTACAAGAATCAGTTTGACTGCAGATGTTTTATCTTCCCTGTTCATCATACAAACCACTCTTGACCTTGTGCAATATTGCTTGCTTTTCACTCACAAGCCCTCCCTCTGCTGCTTATTTACATTCAGGGTTGTGCTGCTTTGATCACAATGAGCCATTTGTAACAAATGCCTTCCAAGATGGACAGTGGTAAGTAGGACAGTCCCCTGTTTTCATTCATGATTAATATCCAAAATAGCTGTAGAAACATTTTAATCAAATCAGATGAGGGGAGACAGGTTCTCTCTGTTACCCAAAGGTACCTCAAGGAAGCCTGCTAAGAATTTATTACGTGAATGAGGGGGGAAGAGAAAGGGTAGCACTTCGGTCTCAGACTTCAGGGCTCACAACTGAAGTAGCCCCTGCAATCCAGCTGGGACCACAACATGATCTTCTCCCAACCACATCTGCAGGGGTTCCCAAACTGCAACCTGCTGAGGACCCCCAGCACAGAGGCTGCAGCACATTATCTGCGACTGATCCAAAAAGCCATCTACGGGCTCAGTGGGGAATGGTGACTCCAGCCCCCACAGCAACACGGGATGGCCAGGTGAGGAGCGCTCCAGCAGACACACCGAAAGATCAACAACTTCTGCATCGGAAGACTGACAGCATTAGAAAACCATGGTTTTGCCCAACAGATTTACATTTGCAGACACTCCCACTGGACACTTAGTGGTTTTTGTTCATTTCCCATGAGCTCCATGGAAGAACGCATTCTTACTCAGTCTATAACCCAGATCAATTAACTCTCACCTCCAGCCATTCAAGGAATAAAAAACCCAAGCACTGCTGACATTTTATTGTAGTGGGTCACGTCTGCAAGAGGCAAGTGTCACATCATCTTTGTTCACAAAGGAAGGCAAATTAAAATCCTGACAGAGTGGCTTGGTATTCCTTAACTTAGGCTGAAGAATGCTACAAACAAGGCATTCCACTTAACGCGGTGCTTGCTATGCTCACTTTCCAAATATAGAAGATAGCAAAAAATACCATGGAGACGTCAAGATTTGACTAGACTCTACTGTTCATATTGTTCTTAAACACTAGGTTTTAAGGAGCATAAGCTACAGGCATAATAGTCTATACTGAGGGTTGTTCTTAAGGGCTCTGTGTAGCCAGTTAATTGTATGGTTTATCACTGGTTTTCAAATGCTTAGTGAATGAAAACCTGGGCAACTATTTACTAATTAACAACTGACTGCAATAGGGTCAATTACTAATGCTGACAAAGAACTTTCTCCTTATTATGAATGTGAAGCAGTTCGCTCTCTCTTCAAGCCAGGCATTGGCACAATATATTAAACAGCTGTTGATGAAATCATGTTTCAGATATCACTTCTGAATGAGCACATTTGGATGACTTCAGAAGCTAAGGGAACAAGCAAAGCATATGCCACATAATCCCCCTCTAAAAACTGGGTTTTGAAGAAGTTTAAAGAAGTATCACCTACTCAAGAAGCACGTAGGAGATGCTATAAAAAGACAAAACCACTATTAATGGGACTTATAAAGAAGAGAGGCTGAAAAGTGACACTTGAAAATCCTTAGCACTTCATATGGCACTTGTTATCTTCAAAGCATTGCACAAATATTAACTAATTAATCCTCACATTTTTCTGCCAGGTGATAGGAGATGAAGTTTAAATTAAATAGCTGGAGTAAGAGTCACACAGAAGGGAAGCGATCTGCAACAGGCAAAAGGGAGGCAGCATCAGAGCAAGCCAGCATGCAGCTGATCCTAGAGCAGCGCACAACCACACAATGGTGTGCCATCTCCTGCAAAGCGAGGAAGGGGAGAGAAAGAGACTATTTGCAGTCATCCAGCAAATATGCTATATGACTACAAACCCAAGGACAACAGACAGGACATCATCAAGGCAGCCACAAATGAGATTACCTTTGTTATCTGTATTCTGCAAGCACACAAATCACAGCGCCCTCCACCAATGCTACCAGCTACTCTCAGCTAGCAAAGTGCCAAAACTTAAGACCCGCTTTGCTATCACAATTTTTTGCCATTCACAAGCTTGAAATGGTGGCAAGGGTCAAGGTAAACCATAACTTACTTCCAAAGTGACCCTGTCCACATCAAGAAATTTAAGGCAATGCTAGTTTGTGACTCTGGTTGCAAATTGCATTGAGTTTGTCCATTCACAGACCTCCAAACACAACTCTGAAGAAAGGTGAGTCTCATTACCTCCATTTTACTGAAACGAAGGACTCGACGAACTATGTCACCAAAAAGCAAAAGAAATGGTCAACAACAGAACAAGCACCTCTTCTATCACCAATTGCTCACGACATTGTGAACACACCCCTGGGCAGAAACACCAGTTCTGATGACCATGCCACACTTGTGGCAACATTCCAGGCCCTCTGAAGTAAACAGGCACTTTGGCACCAAAGCCAATGGATTCAAAACATCACTCCATAAGGTATGGAGTTGAGTAACAAAAACAGTCCTGAAAGCCAATGTTTGGTTTGGGAAGGGCATTTGAGGAGACAGAGCATAGCCCACGTCACAAGTTTTACAAATCCGTATTTTGAAGAGGGAACAGACAAAGTAGGAATGGTGTGGGGGGACAGCGAGTAAGGGATTTGCCTCTGCAATACCCCCCCCCCTGACTGCAGCAAAACGCTTCCCAAAGCAGCTCCTGTAATACAAACAGTAACTGGATGGGAAAAGGCACTCCCAAATTTAAGCCCAAATGCCACCACGGGAAACAGCACCTGAGCACTGCAGAGGAGAAGCAGCACTCTCACACCCTGCCTGCAGTCTCACTGGAGGCAAAGCCACTGCTGCCATGCTGCAGGGCTACTTGCAACACAAAGAGTGAGCCACAAGTCCGTGTCAGTGCTCACCAGTGCATTGCCATGACATTACTGGGACTCGAGGAGCTGGAAGCCTGAAATGTTCCTTTCAAGCCTTTCTTTGAAGGCACCGGGTTTGAATGGCACCAGGTCAAGAAGCTTCCCAATGGCTGTAAGTTGGTCACACTCTCTTGACTCAGTTTCTCTATCATCAAGCCAACACTCAGAAGACAAACTGACCTTTGCCACGTTGGCCTGAGGTAACATTCATCAGTATTTGCAAAGCAAACGGATCTCAGATGCGTTATCCTGTTGGAAGCAGTAGCTGGCCTCTGCTATGGAAAGGTCAGTACCTGCCCTCTGCTATGGAAAGGTCAGTACCTGCCACACAGAAGGAAATGCAAATCCACCTTGGTGTGAAACTCCTTCCCAATGACTTTAACAGTAAATTCAGTCCTTTGAGCGTGAAATACAGTCAAGGGCTTGACATACCAAATAGGGAAGTATCTCTAAAGTTAAACCACAACTTCCCTATAACTCTCCGACTCATTCAAGAAATAAAACTTTATAGCAGGCAGAGATCACTGCAGTATCTTCCTCACGTGTGTGTCACGTTCACAGTGATGCAGAAGATAACAACTTAACATCTTCCACTAGAAGATACTGCGTTTTCTTCCTCCAGCTTTGTAGTTTTCCTTTTACAAACGCAGGAAGTCTTACAGAGACAAGGACTTCAATTCTCGGAAGTCACCTCCAGTTTTGGGTCCTACTTTAAAAATGAGCCCTATTTTTCAGGAGCACTATGCATCCACGATTCTAGCTGCTGCCAGAGGTGCAGTGCAAGCACTCAGCACTTCCGGGGAGAGGGGGGCGGGAATCACGTTTGGGTACATAAAAAAAGGACTGGCTGGAAGGAAAGACAGCATTCTCATTAACCTCTGTCCTACCAAGCAGCTCACTGACTTTGCAAACATTGACTCAAGAAAAATTTAAAAGCAGGTTTTGCAATGTCACAGCTGTAGGCTAGTTTTTTTAATCCTGGCGTACAGCGAGTTACATATTTCAAGATGAAAAATCGCACCTTCAAGTGCAAGATAATGCAAATTGGAAGAAATAATTTAAACTACTTGTACACAGCAAAGGGGAAAGAATTAGCTGAATCAACAGCTCAATGAAGACATCTGCTCAGCATGCAGCATCACAGAGCAAATAAAATGCTGGGGCAAATTAAGAAGGGGAAGAGAGAATAATGTGGATAAATTATAATGGCTTCGTATAATTTCACTGACAATGGTAGGCCCACTCTGCTCATCTCAAAGACACCAGCTCTGCAATACAAAAGGTCCAAAGAAGGGCAACTTAATAGTTAGGAACAACAGATTCATTTAAGAAAGCTGGAAAAAAAAATCTTTTCATCTACAAAAAGAAATCACAGCAAAATACTTAGATTAACACAAAATGAATGTTACAGTAAGATAAGGTCTGACAGCCGCAGTGGATATAGAAGGAAATACCACAAATAACTCCACATGTTTAGTTATTTTAAATGAAGGGAAAATTCAGTCCACTTGTAACTCCACTTGGTCCACAGTATATACTTAATCCAAGGAATACACTGCCACAAGTATCACTGAGGAAAGTACTGTGTATATTAAAGATGAGCCACAGGGAAAAAGAAGCCACATTAAGACCCCTCCAACATTTTAGGAAGAGTTCGACCTGCCTTCAGTTTCACTTGAAATCAATAAATAAATTGCTGATAGCAGAGGTCTGTGCTTCTAGACCAAGCTTGGCATAAAACGAAAATTGTGCAGGATGCACAGCATTCCTTTTCCCTCCTCCTGAATGAGCTGATAGCTAGGCCCCTGCCAGGGGCAAAAGGCTACATCAGACAGGGCCGATGCTTTCTGTCCCACAATGGCAATTCTAATATTAGTACAGAATAAGCACAGGGCAATTAGCAATTCCACACTTGATTTGTGTGAATTAGATGAGCACTCCTAGGTCATGCATTTCCAAATACATTTCAGATCACACGTGCGTAAAGAAATTAACATAATTTTTCATTAATTATTAACTCTATTTGTA
This sequence comes from Pygoscelis adeliae, assembly GCF_000699105.1. Lineage (NCBI taxonomy): Eukaryota > Metazoa > Chordata > Aves > Sphenisciformes > Spheniscidae > Pygoscelis > Pygoscelis adeliae. Next base: position 3,133,404 of record NW_008825100.1, read on the forward strand.
CAGGCAGAAGGAAGAACTGTAGTTCATGCCAATAAAGTAAATAAAGGAGCACTTTAAAGCATGCCTTCCCCAATCTTTTTGAGCTATTTACGCTAAATTCTGTGGATAAAAAAAGAAAAATCAGACTTTAAAATATTTCTGTGAGTCTCGGAGTCTCCCTGAGGTAAGGAGTGTTCTACTTAGTGTAATTTCAATGAAACATACCCAGATCCTCCGGAATGCACTAAGATGGAGAGCGCCACATTTGAGGGACGCGCAGGCAGGGGCGGCAGGACTGCCCACGGGCGGCAGGACTGCCCACGGCCACCCGTGCCCGCGCACAGGTGCACAAAGCCGAGCGAGGCTGCTTTGCTGCGGCAGAGCCACCGCCGAGGGAAACCCTCTGCCGCCGCGGCACCGATTTTC
>NW_008825100.1:3134530-3148154 GCF_000699105.1 Pygoscelis adeliae
GGCGAGCCTCTGCCCCGGGCAGCGTGGGCAGCTCCCGCGGGGATCCGGCGCGTGGCAGAAGAAAACAAAACCAAAACCCACGCAAAAGCCCCCAGAGCGCTGCCAGCAACCACAATTAAAAAGCAGTCTCCGTCCAATTTGTTTCAACAGAGATTAAAAAGAAAAAAGTTCCAGCTCTTCCCACTGGCCTCCACTCTAGGATTCGTTTTTTGTGCCTCCACCTCTCTCCCAGTGTGTACCTCACTCTAGAGACCTTCTGGCAAATAACCTCCTTCTTGATGCGTTTTTGTGAGGGTCTTTAAAAGCTTCTGCTGGTCTTAGATCTGGGGTAAGGGGTGAATAAGGGAACAAAAAAAAATAAGGAAAGGGGAGAGAGAGTTAACTGGAAGAGAGGCTTAGAAACTAGGACCTGTTCTCCTTGTAAGTTGTTCCCGCTTGCTATCATTAAATCCTAAAGAGAACCCCTCTTTATCCTCGCGCTTCGGCAACGATGCTGAAGTACAAGCAAATAAATACACTGGGTCTGACCAGGATCAATTTGTGCAACCTCTGTTATAATCATGCTACTTGAATGATTGCTGCATCCAGACAAACAAATCAGTCTGTGCCCCTAGTTAGGCACATTCAGTGAGCCAGCTCTGCCTCGCAAGGACATCCCAGATGTCCTGCCAGTAATCTTAACGTCAAAGCAGGTCAGCTGCATTATAATTGGCTTCCCACAAACAGAAGGGACCTTCACCTACCGCCCAGTGGCCCTACGAAATTATTCCTTGGCTCACAAACATCAAAGGAAAACCAAAGGCATCTTTTCGCGTCTGATCCTTACAGCTGACTGTCACCTGAGCATTAGACGAGAGGTTGGCTGCAAGGGAGCAATTTGTAGATCCATACAGCTGACTGATCATTTCAAGCGGTGATCATGAAAACTGATTGCCACTGACATTAGCAAGTCCCCTGGCGGAGATGTAATTTTGCAAAGCAGAAACACACATAAAGTTATTACTATTAACATTTACACTTTTGTGGCATCTTTTGCAGCAGAACCAGAGCACGCTTTTCTCAGTCACAGCTGGATAACCTTTAGCAAATCATTTCACAGTGCTATGCCTCACTTCCCATTTGCAGGAGGCCTCGGTTAGCCTGCCTTAAAATGGGATTAGCAATCCTTAGGCCACCCTAAAATGCCAGTGAATGTACACATGAGGCACAGCCCAGGAGCCGTCAGGAGTTTGTGATGAGGAAGGATGCGCAGCTGGAGAGAGACTTAGGGAAGGGAACAAAAAGGTAGGAATCTTTTCACTCTACAGTGAAAGGACCCAAAACAAAACACCCTTTGTGTCAAATATCTGTACCCCTAAAGCATATGCTATCTGCACTGCCACTTCTGACTTGCCGTCCGTGCTGACTGCACTGGGATGGATGGAGGGGTGCACTGTACTAGTCACCACCACTGCCGGTGCCAGCTTCCCAATCTGTAATAATCAGCCTGCTGGCAGAAGACTCCGGATCTCCTGTTGAACCCCATTTCAAATAAGCTACCAAAACCTGCAGGAACGGGTAACCTCTTCCAGATGCTGTTCACCTTCAGATCCCTAGCCTAGAGCTGAAAGGCTTCTGCACACAACTACCCTGACTCACCCAGACCTCTAATCTCAGTTGGATATCCAGGTCCTCAAAGACTGTTTGAATCCTCCCATGACTCTTTTGTGTAGAAAACTGTTGTATCTTCTGACGCTTCCCATCACAGTTACCAGTATCAGGCAATGCAAAAGTAACCTCAATGTGGTGGAATTTCTGTGCTGTGTCATCACCGTACAGGATGTGCTGCCATTGTGGTAGGAAAGGATAAAACTCTGGGACATGGTTGTTTTTCACAGGGGTACATTTTTATCATGATGGCAAGAGGAAACGTTCTCAGGAAGGAAGAAAGAAGAAAAGAAGACACGCTATTTCAAACTGTGCTCCTGAAAGGTTATATAAAAAATCCAGTTTGGGAAGCTGCAATTCTCATATACAGAAGAATATAAAAAGGATATCCATGTGGCAGCTACAGCTTCTTTCTTTCAGTTTGGCTCGGTAATTTGTATTGACATGACAGGCATTGCCAAAACTTAAGAGACAAGATCACTGAGCATCTGTCTCGGGTCAAAATAATATATCAAGTATCAGCTCTAGACAAGGCTTTACACAGTGGCAACTACTTAATCAATCCAGTTGTGCATTGCTAACAAACTCATTACAGTTGTATCTGAGCGCGCCACTCCAGCATCCCAAGTTTTACCCTGTATCTGTTTGGCATTTACATCATATGCTGCTTGCTTCTCTGTAATTGTAATATTTGTATATCGTACCACAAAACACTGTGAAAGCATTCATTAATTCACCGCTGAGAAGCAAGAAAGAATTACTGCCCTTGGATTATAGATCAGAAAACAGTAGCAGAGAGATTATATGATTTGCCCAAGGCTATAAAACCAGACAGTTTCAGATCACGTTCATTTCCAAAGTCTGCACTGGGTCTGCTAATCCTTACTTGTCTATCTGTATTCAAACACCTCTTTTACCAAGAATAAAATACAAAACTGGACTGACAATAAGTATGCCTGTAAGGAATTATGCCTTCCACATTTCCTATATGTTGCTGCTTTATTTGACAAGCTTTATCTTTGTTCTCTTTTTAACCTGAACAAGTCTCTGGAGGCCTCTTACAAAAGGTAAAATAAGTCACCTTTACCACAAAAAATGACAGCAGAGCAGACAGAAAAAGATACAAGCACTTTGCAAGCCACGCTGAATCCAGGGGCAACACGGTCTACACTGGGACCCGGAACTACATGGCATTTGCCCAAAATGAAAGCAGGATTTGCTCACTGCCTTAACTACATCAAGTTCTCCTCCTTCCTTCCAGCAACATCTCTTCCTTCTTTATTTCAGCTTCAGCCAACTAATTTTGATCTGCAGGCTTATCTCCTGTAAGTTTTGTGACATCTGTGTCATGGCACTGATTGCATCAGCTGAAAAGAGACATATGAGCTGGTTGCCATCAACAGATTGATGGTATCGTAGCCCTCGGCTCCTCATGACCTTTCCTACAGCTCTTCAGCACATGATGAAAAGGAAAAGAGACAGGACCAGCCCCTATAGGACTTTACATGGGAGTAGTCTCAGAGAGGAGGCACAGCTGTACATTGCTTTTCTCCAGCTGACATCCATCAGAGGGGAGAGCCTGAAGGCGGCTTTCCACTCCTGCTGCCTCTTCAGCACCTGGTAGGAAGGCTGCAGATGCAGCATATCCACACACATCAGCTAACAAGTTCCACAGAAGATTGTTAGCACACCAAAATAAGGGATATGAAGGTGCAGCTGTTACATAAAGGATTGTTTCTTAGGTCAAACATTCCAGTTTCATACTTTTGCATGAACTCTTTTTAACACTATTTTGTTAGTGACAGAAATACATCATGAGTCTCAAGGGACTGCTCTCTGTTATGTAGCTGTGACATATCCATGGTTTTCACCTGGTTCCTTTGCTACAGAAAATGGGAATGGCATGGAGGCAAGTTCGGATGGAGTTTATAGTCTGAATGCTTTTATCCTCAGTGCTCTGCAAGGATGCTGTACGCAGCCATATAACTCAGTGCCTCCATTTTCTGCATCATACCCCTTTACATTTCTGAGGTCTAGAAGGACTGTGGACTTTTTGTACAGACCTTGCACAGCACAAAGAAGAAATACACACACGCTGTGTGCTTTCATGGGAATTTTACTTTTGTACTTCATTGTTGTTGTTTCCCGCATTCTAGAATCAAAGTACTTCTGGACCACAGGTAGACGGATGCTCTTTATATACGAGAGGAAAAAAACAGTAGCTACTGCAGGAGTCAGTTAAAAGTTGAGAACAGATATTTTCCAAATATTTCTTCCTAGAAATTTTCCATTACAGTTTTTATTGCTTTCTTTAAGTCTGAGGTCTGCATGCCCCTTTACATTTAAGTGGCCCTACTGTTAAGAACGCTGTCATTTCTTTCACTGAATCTCCAAAGCTGGATATAATGTGTTCCTCAGTACTATAAAAACCTTCTACAGTACGAGCACCTTGCTGGCAGGTAGTAGATAATTTGTCTCTCCCAGTTACCTGCTGAGAGAATAGTTTAAACAAGATTAAAACAACCATTGGAGTCTAGCTGTTGTGCACTGACTGCAGCACTACTGCATGTTTCCGAAGTACTGCGGTCAAGACAGTTTTCCAGTGATTTGCAGAAGCTTTACAAAATATTTGCAGGCTGTTTTACCTTTACTGCATCATCAGGAAAGTGTTGAACAATGAGCTTGTGAAGAGGGCTGAGATCTGAATCTGAATTCAATGCATAGCCCAACCACAGGTTTCCTGCATGAGGATTTACATGTCATATGATCTGGGGGGGCTATGTCTCCACCTGTAAATCAGAAATAGGTGTATTAGTGAAGTTTAGCTAACACCCCTTGGATTGTGATGACACCTACATACCCTAGTAACAGGGGCCCAGCTGGTTATTTTAGAACAATATAGGTCTCTATTCTGCTGGCAAAATGTTTGACTTTAACATGCAAGTTCACATATTGAGACTGATTCTGCCATGCTGTCCAGGGGTAGCCTCTCAGTAACAGCTAGCAACAGAGAAGTAGATGGGGCTTCTCCTGTGAGTAGAGTTATTATGCCTTTGATCTGGGTATGCAAAATATTCATCCATACGAAGGACTGAATATAAAGATAGGACTATAAATATATGATCAAAATACCGTTTGGTGTAAAACAGTGTTTGCACTACTGGCCTCAGTCTTCAATGGAGCTGTATCCATCCACAGTGGCTGAGCATCTGTCTCCATATTATACCAAAAAATGTATTAGCATTCAACCATCAGCATATATTTGCTGCAATGTTCTACTAAATTATTTTTCATACATCTATCCTATGAGAATATATCCAATACAGCCAATATATACATATTCAGTACTTTTCCCTCTCCATATGTAGATAGATTTTATATCTACTTTTTTACACATGTACTTTTTTTACACACACACACGCACACATATACATGGCAGATATTAAACAGATGCTTTGTGTGGATTTATATGATTTTATATAATATTAGTAAATATCCAGTCAATATGTTTTTTTCTCCATTTTTCAGTTTTCCTGGAATTAGTTTGTGTGATTAAGTACTGCCTGTTTGAGCTCAAGATCAGCAGCCACAATTAAGTGTATGACTATGCAGACACTAGCTACTACGTGCAATACGGCAAAGTTTAGTGAGAGGGATTTTCTTCCTGAAAGACCTTGTCTTTGCAAGGGCCACTACTCACAGCCATATGAAAGAAGCTGTGCTGTGGTGAAGCTAGCACAAAAAACCCCCAACCTTATGATCAAATCCTTTGGCTTTCTGCAGTTGTGCAGTCAGAGTAGCAATTTAGCAATTCAGTAAGGAATTTACCAGGTCCTTAGGATTTTCTCTCTCTAAACCTCCTTCCTTCCCTACATATTGCAGTAACTCATCTTCTAGTAGGGAAACACCACAGAGAATGCTGCATGGGAAAAGTGATTGTAGAAGAAGCAGGGAAGCAAGTGGGAATAAGACCTTGATCCTAAACTCTTTGAAGGTAATGGATTGACTTCAGCAGGCTTTGGCTCAATCCGCAGCTGTCAGGGAGAAAAGTCAGTAAAGGAAGGAGGAAAAACAGCTGAGAAACTACAGGGAAATGAAGGAGGTAGAAAGAAAAAACACTGAAGATAAAAAGAAGAAATCAGAAAGGGTAAAAGGTAGAGTGCCAAGGGAAGAGAGGCAGAGGAGAGCAGTAGTGGACACCGCTAAAACATCAATAGAGAAGAGTGAAAAAAAACAACAGTGAACAATCTGTGAAATGGATTGTGCAGGAGGCTGATTTGCTCCTGGTTTTTAAGCTGCCTGTCTACATAGCACAACCTCAACATTGCCATGACTGAGGCTGCAACCACATTTACCTTTTGATGTTCTTTATGGCATTCCCTGCGTCCCAGCTCCTCTAGTCAGCCAGGCCAGCACTTCTTCGGACAACACCATGGCTCCCAACTGCTGTGTGCATCTAGGTTTCCTATACAAGGAGGAGTCTGGTGTGCATCTGGGTCTCACCTTGAGAATGGAGTTGACCCCCTGCAGAAGTCAATGGGAATGGAAGGAGCTCAGTGTCAGAGAAACATGCAGTCTTGCCTCTTCCACCGCAGCAATGAATAGATCATTTAAGGTGGGTCTTACAAGCACAAGATTGCTTGGCGGGCCAAGAACAGGAGTTAGGAGACCTAAATTCTGTTTCAAAGCCCTTTCACGAGGCTCTGGCAACCATTAATAACTCCATAAAGTATTATTCTTCCCATTTTCTCCTCTTGAAATATGCATAAGCCTGGTGACAGCTGGTTACTCAGCTGCTGCTTGTGAATCAGTGAGATTTGCAAACAGGTTCCACTGTGAAGCCCTCTGGTAAGGTCTGTGTTGAGAATGAACCATCATACTAAGATTTGGTTGTTCTCCCAGATCTTCCTTTAAGAATACATTCAATTTTTTAAGATACTTAGCAATACCTCTGCATGGCTCTAGGTACCATAACACAATAATGAAATCCTTGCAGCATTATAATGACACTGGGAGACAACTCTGACAGCCAGGTGAATTCCTGTCTGTATCTTCATTATCTAGGGTATCTTCATGCCTGCCTTCTCAAAAAACCTTATCAGACAGATGTTTGCTGAAGCTGAAAAATATTTCTCTCCTCCTGGGATTCATCCTAAGTCTCTGGAATTGCAGTATTGCCCTGGGACAGCCAAACAACACAGTTCCCTGGGATCCAGAAGAGTGATCAGGAGCTCCAGATGGCATCTCTCCTCCCCTCGCCTCCCCGTGCCTTTGGGAAAATGCTGAGCAGAACAGCCAGCCTAAGACTCCAGCCAGATGCAGCCAAAGCCAGGATCTCTGCACACACAGGTAACAGTTTGGATTTTGGACAGTAGCATCTTTGCCTTGACTTCGTTTTTGGCCTTTTGGGAGCACATAGGCTGAGAAGTACCCCCAGGATCAGATGAGAACTAGAGTGGATCTGTGGGAGAGCAGGCTGAGCAAGGAAACATGACCAGGAACCAGTGTGAAGGGCAGATATAAGAGAAACTGTGTAGGAATACAGCTGGGGACAGTGGGCAAAACTCATGGGTGGATGAGGAGTCTGTGATTACATGAGGACACTGGGGACAGTCTAGGACTGAATGATAGGTTGAATGAGAAAAACTCAACTGAATTTTCAAAATTGGTGGATGAAGCTTAAGGTAACAAGACAGGATCTAGTGGGACAGAAGAAGCTGTAGGCACACTCTGCCCCAGAGCCCTTAGATTCCCAGGTTTCTGCTCTCAGTAAGTATGTGCCTCAACACACTCTGATCTACAGGTGGCAATTTGCTATTTCTATGAGTTAACACTGGTGTCTCAACTACCAGGATGGGAATGCTGAATTTTACTGATGTCAAAGATATAATATAACCTGCAAAACAGAAATATTTTTTGTCTGGATTGCTTTTTAAAAAAACCTAGGAAATCACTCACACACAAACTCTGTTTGGAGGGAACAAAGTCACTCACTCAAAAGTTAGGAGATGCTAGATTAACAATGCTTGAAATACTGTACTAGCCTCCTTGAACATGGTTTGTAAGATGGAGTTTTTAACTACATAGTTGTTTTTTTCCCAAAGATTGCCTAACCTGTTTGTTGCAATAGTTGCGAGATGTATAATTAAAGGAAGGAGATAACTGGAAGGAAAAAGATGGTCTTATCATTAATGCAATGTAACCTCTATAACATTGGGCAAACTGCTTAAATGAAAATTTTCCCACATTATCTCTAAATGTTCACATCTCTGTTTCTGAGTATCCAACTTGGTATCTGATCAGATTTGCAGAAATGCTGAGCACTCATAAGAAAAACTGAATTCAACAGGAGCAGTGCAATGAGTACTCAACACCCTGTACAGCTGACTATTCTGAAATAGGAGATCTTAGACAGTTAGCCTGTACACTCAGAATAGGAAACTCAATCTTATATTCTCTATCTATGAAGTAGAAGGGCATCCTCTTTTGTGCTACTATGTATTGGAAAGACAAACGTATCAACAGGCATGAAGCACTCAGGCTCTTTAATGATAAACAACATACAAAAGACCCTGTGATAAAAAATATAACTCACATCAAAGGAAAGTCTGACTAGCATACAGTAAAGAGGCAAGGGGCATATACGGATCATGGAGGTTAAATCAAAATATGAAGAGCTACGCATGTACTGAGTACCATCTATGTGCACTGAAAGAGGAAGGGGACTGTGGAAAAAAAATATGGTCAAATATTAACAGATGCCTGTTTATCTAAGAAAACAGTTTTGGAGGAAACGAGCAGTGACAAGACAAGAATGTGTTCAAAAACGTTCTGTCAAGCCTATGCAAAAATGTGTTAAAGACCTATAAAATGGAGATAATGATACTTCTTGCTAGTGAAGTGCTTTGAGAACTGCTGGTGAAATCTGCTACAAGACTTAATGCATTTTTCTTTTCACAGAAACTATAAGATCTTACCGAGTCACTCCACGATAGCTCAAAGGATGGATCTGAAGACAACTGCAGTCAGTGGGAAGTTAGTTAATTTCAGGGGTTTTGGAGCAAAATCCATGAGCCATCAAATCCAGTTTAATTTTATGAAGTGACCTGATGTCATGAGCTGTAGACCCTAGAGACAAAACCATGGAGTTGAGGTTATCAGGGTGACATAAGCCAGGATCTGGGTTTGGTTTATTTTTTAAACAAGTTGCATCTTGGCAGCAACCCAGAAAAAAGCAATATCTATAAAAAAGTAAGAGGAAGGATAGCATGGTAATAAAACAGCTACTAAAACTAGATCTGTGCAGACAGTGAAGTCTGTGAAATATAAGAAGGGGACAGCACTGAGACACTCATAAGGCATTGTCCAGCTGAACTAGGGAAAAGCAATAGAATGAGGTTTAGCTGAGGCTGACGGGGTCACCTCAAACACATTTCCCCACGTGCGCTGCAGAAGGAACATAGCGAAACGGCTGCTTTTTTTCCCCTTCTGTCAGTTATACAGCAGAAAAACTGAGCACCTGCTGAAGGCGCTTGTCAATGACAAGCAGCAAATGGTAGTACTAAAAGTGCAAGCCAATGCAGCAAATGTGACCTAAGAAATACAGGCTGACAGTGAAAAATGCTGCAGATTTGAAGTGCGCCATAGCTCTCAGTTTATGAAAGCAGCATGTTTGGGCAGCTAGCATGGGAAACAATGATGGGGTATGTGTCTGAGATGTTACTGTGGAAAGACAGAAAGTGCAAGGTCCTAAGCGTCATGTAGAAATGGAGTCTTACCACTAAAGTGAAAAAAAGATAACCAGATTCCCCATTTTTAACCTCTTGTTGCCAAATTCCTGGACTCTGCTCTAAGTCTTCAGCTGGACACACTGTTCCCAGCACTGTCAAAATACTCCTTAACAGGCCAAGGAGCCAAAAGCTTCCACCTCCCACAGGCACAAGATCTGCTGCACTGTGAGTTCCCATGTGTAAGCTTTTATCTCACTTTGCACACATTTTATCTGAGCCCCATGCCACTCTGTGGAAGAAGGCTACATATACACTAGTGCCATAAGTAACAGGGAGTTACTGTTACTGCAGCTGGGCTGCAGCTCCTCTGTGTAGGTGAGGATTTGATAGACCAGGTGTGCAGGGCCCCCAGAAGTAAAAGAACCCAAGATATTTCCTTGAGTTGCTTATGCTTAAAGCCTACTCTGAGGGGAACGTGAGCAATCCTGGATTCAGTGAATTTGTCTAAATGAAGAATTACCAAATACTTATGTTCTTCTAGTAAACTTCCCAAGACGAGAGGTCTAAGCTATAAGCTCTTTTATTCTGTTGTCATCTCTTTGGAGGAGGAATCCCCTTTTCATTAGATAGCATCTAGCACCATGGTGTTCTGATCTGATTAGAAGCCCTTCTAGTGTATTGCACTAGCCCATGCTAGTGTATTGCAACGTCGTTATAGTAATGTGCATTTTCCATTTCTTCTTGATTCGGTCTTGAGATGGTCGGAAAAGACAGAAATGGAAATGTTCAACAATGTGTGATCTATGGATTCTTCCTTACCACAAATCTCTTGGGTTTGTGCTTTTCCCTGTCACGTTAATATCCAATTGGTTATGTATTCATAAATGCCAAACTTTTAAGTGGGAATGGACTTGTTTTAATATTGTCTACTTACAGGAAGAGTTTAAAGGCAAGGACTTTTTCTCTAATTGGCATATAGACATATTTTTTTCATAAGGAACATGGATATGTTTGGATTACATAAATCAAAACACTCAGCCATCTGTACCACAGGAGGGACGATACGACTTATGCAAAGGAAAATCATTGCTCTCAAATGGGCTGGAATCACAAAACCACAACTTTAATCGAAATCTGTTGGTTATATGCTGTGTTAATACTTAAATACTACAATACATGCAAGCAAGATTACATAATGAGACTCATCAAAATAAGTTAATTTTTCTGCAATGTCAACTCATGTTCCTTGGTTAAAGCATGTTGTGTGGAAAAAGCACAGCTGACCTGATATGGTTTTGCTATTGTAATTGTATTTACATATTGTAGTAAAATGTCATTTTAAATTTCCTTCTTTTGAAAGCTGTTTATTGTTTTCCTCTTATCGTGGGGACAATACTACCACAAGGCCTATTTGATTTATAATTGCATTTTGGCAGATGAATTTGTTAACATAAATATCAGATTTATTTGCCCACATTACTAGTAATATATTTAAAATAATTTAAAAATCCACTTGACCTTTCACTTTTCATATGTTGCTAAGTTCTGAGTTTCCTCATACACTTCACCAATTGTATGAATAAACCAGCTTCCTTCCTTTGGAGTAATTTTATGTTTTGTGTAATAAGCAGTGCAGAGAAAATAAATGTTCTTTGTTTACAAACAACAGAGTCCCATTCAAGTGTTAAACAACTGTTATTAATTATTTACATTGTGATAGCTCTGCAGAGACACCATCATGGAGCATGGCTTTATTATGTTAGCTTCTATACAAACATAGATGAAAAAGATGATTGTTACTGTTCCTCATAGCCAATATGCTAAGTTGCCTGAGGTAAAAATGGTTTGTTTATAAAAAGCAGCAAAAGGGCCTGGATTAATCTGAACAAAAAAGCCTAATTGTACTATTAAAATAATTTGTGGTTGACTGTTAAAATAATAGAGGGATCAGCTATTCAGCTCTTCAGAAGGGCCATTAAAAAAAAGACTAAAGAGGAATCAAGATGGTCGTGAAAGGAAATATGCTAAAGGGAGTGAGGCATTTTTTAATGGCTGCTTCCTCCATCACCTTCTGTGTGCTGAAATACACCAGTGCACTACTGGAGCATCAAAGTCAGAGCAGACCAGGCTGTAGAAGAAGACCTAGATGACTCATTACTCTTGCCAGCTTTGGCTAAAACCCGAACAAGCACCGAGTTCCTGTTGTTGCTCTTTCTTCAGGATATTTTTTCTTTCCCATCTATTACTTCTGTATCTTTCTCTTTTTAGCTTTTTTTTAGTAAGGTTCTGCTTAGTTGGCCAAGATCACAGGCCTTGTTGCTATGACATTAAATAGGTTGAGATCCCTGCATTCAAAATCCTGAACCTTATTTAACTTTTTAGGACTGGTCATGAACACACTTTTTATTCACTCATCCCACCAAATTTAATATAAGATTGATGCAGGGAGCTCACAATCTAGAAGCATTACGCTAATCTAAAGTTATAAAAAGACTATTATACATTCTAATTTTGGACCCAGAACTATTTGAAAGTGTTTCTGTTGTTAATAAAATCAGCATCAGTAGGTGTTAGATCCCTTAAAAGATTGAGGTTTAAGAGACTGATGCAGGAAGTCTGTGGCGTATTAGGATACTGAAATCTGTAAAACTACAGGCTAGCATTCTAATTATTGGATTACCTTTCTTTCTCCTATCACATTGCTGTTTCCAGCAGATTTGATTCATTATCGTTGCTTCATTTTCAGTATTATGCCAGTTTCCTGGGCAGCCAACACAATATACTGGGTTCCTCTGAATTCTCCAGAAGCAACAGCCTCCCACAAAACCCCACTCCCTTCAGAGTGCCTATTTAACCATGAATTTGTATGTCAGGAAAGCAGTCAGGCATGCCTTTTCCTGTATGCTTGCTAAATGATACTTAACCTACTGTGCTAGAATCTAGAGAAGATTGTTTTCTCCTCTAGACTGTTTCTGAGAAAAAATTGTTTCCTTTCTCTCTAAGAGGGTCTTTTCCATTAAGCTTCTGGGGAAGCAATCTCTGCTAGAAGGCATGATCATGATCATAAATGAATCTCAGCACTGCAATTCATGTATGAGAACTAGAGGGAGCAGCCCCTGTCATTTAATCTGATCCACAGGGGGCTGAGAAAGAAGCAGGCAGAAGCAGTGCCTGCTCAATTTATCAACAGCAAATCTGGCAAAAAAAGTACAGTCCTAGTCTGGTTTTGGTGGAGAGCTGTGCTTTTGACAGAACTATTTTAATTAAAAATATTTCTGGTCAATGGTACTTGTTTTCTGCAGAAAATTGCAGCTGAAGCAGTGATCATAACCCTAGCTATTTCAATTTTGTAATATTATTGAAGTCTTTCATATACTTACCTTGTCTTATACTCTTCTTTTTAAGCCCCTTGGTGAGTTGTGGCCATATGACTGCTGCGATGCACCATTTCCCTGTACAAATAAAGTAAAAGAAGGGGGGCATATTGATCTACTTATTTATGACAGGGAACCCAACCTACAATGAAGAATACCATTTTGCAGCACCTGGACTACAGTTCCCAGCAGGCAGCGCAGCTATGTTTAGGAATCAAAATATTTTTCTTTTTCACTGCCATTTCAGACTATTCTGTCTAAAATGTCTCCTTAACTGTCCATTTTCCAAGCAGCTCGAACCAAGAATCCTCAATGAGACAACAGAGAAAATAACAGAAGAGAGACCTAGTTAAGGAAAAAAAAAGAAACCTAGACTTCCAATTTTCAGATGTCATCATCTTCTAATGAGTTTATTTTCTATCATGTGAGGTACTTAGGCTGATTCTTCAGAAAAATTGGAAGTTAATAATGATCAATCCACATTTACTCTGCACATAACTGTAGGGGTTATGATGCATGGCATAATTGCAGTGTACTGAATGTTTCCCTTTTATGGCTGGCTGCAGAGACTGTAATAGCCTGTTACTCACTTCTAGGTAAAGGAGTTCCTCCTTTGGTTTAGGTGGCAGGAATTTATGCTTCTGCTGCTGAGATTTTAGAACTTGATCCTGACTGGCAGTTGTAGACAGCTACATTTAATTATCATACAAATGACATTGTTTTGTCTTTCTCCTTTCAAAATGACCCAAATGCACCTGACAATAATACTGTATCAAACCAAAGATACTCTTGGAAAGGAAAGAGTTTTCCTGAACGGTCATCATGCCAAGGAAGAATTTATCCCATGCTTTCAGTGTTCTTGTTTGTTTGTTT
>NW_008825100.1:3148165-3156901 GCF_000699105.1 Pygoscelis adeliae
ACATGATAAAGAAATAGAGAAGACCCAAGGTTAGATCTGGAATAATTCCAACACCAGTCCATCTCTTATTCACCAATTAATTATTTATCTATTTTCCTGAGAAAGAAAATCAACATGCAAACAAAATCAGGATGTATTATGTGTATTTACAAGCAAATGAAACACAGGAAAGATAACAGAAAAAAACAGTATATTTAAAATATTCTTGAAGATAAGACACCAAGGATAAAGCGAAATTTCATTAATGTATTCAAGTACATTGGCCCAAATCCATGCCAGCTATTAATCCATAGCTTACAGATTAATTTGTTTCACTGTTATTTAAAAACAGAACAAAACCTGACTCCGGAGCAGTTACAATGAGCTGACAACCTCAGCACAGAGCACAATGTACTGGATTAGACTAGAGAAAACGCAGTTAGATAGCTGCCACCAAAAAGAAAGGATGAGCTTGTAACTACGGTTTTAGTGCACGACTAAGAAGAGCTGGATTCACTTCTTGTGAAAATCATCTCCTCTCTGTGGGTCTGTTGCCTGATAAAATAAATCTATTTTTGCCTTTTTGCATCATGAAAACCTTCAGTAAAGACATACTGTGCCATCATTTGAGACCAAACCTAGGCCTCGGAGAGCAAAAGCCATGTACTTTCTCTGCTTGAAGGACAACCCATGCAGAGACCAGCCTCACTCGTGTTTACCTGGGTGACAGCTCTGGCCATTTTAGCCAAAACATGGCTAAATTTCGAAGAGAAGAATACTGTTATCCGTGCTGACTGACAAAAAGGATGAGCAAAACGCGCTGGAGACGCCCCGCATGAGGGTATACCTGAGCTGGCAGGGCTGCCCGGCCCTGACGAGGAGCTGCTGGACAGGGGAGGCCGCAGGGCGTCTGCCCTGAGGCGGGACCCAGCCTGGCGGGCTGCACGTGTGGTAATGTCTTTTCTGGTGAAAACTGTGAGCTGGGTGAGCTTCCCTCAGCCTGCCCAGCATCCCCTTTACCTCAGGACTTGGCATGGTGTCCTCATGGCGCTGCGCGGTGAAGGGAGAGCAACCATCAGCAGGGCCGGCAGAGCTGCGTCCTGGTGCCATGTCAGGAGCTCTTCAGTGGCTGTCACCTGGGAGGAGGTAAGGCCTGGAGGCACAGGCTTCAGACACCTTTGGGAGGATAGGGAGATCATGGTGTTCAGAGCTCCACATTTACATTTATAACTGATTTAGAGGACCTATGAAAGGGTTTCCTGGGTTTTTGGAGGGAAACTTGAGACTGTCCCTCTCTGGGCGGGCACCGGGTCCCTGTCACCACTCACCTGACCCAGAGGAGGTTTCATCAGTCGTGAAGGGACAGAAAGATGACGGGACGCTGCTGGGAGGGCCGAAGGGGACAGCACTGAACACAGCCCCTGGAGTCCAGAGGTCCTGAGGGGATCAAGCCCTGCTTGGCAGAGGAGCTATTGGAAACGTCCTGCTGAGGGCAACAGTCAGCGCTGAGGGGGCTGCCAGGTGGCGGAGGGGGTGGTTATTCGTAGGAGGTTTCTGTGTGGATTTCATAAAAAAGGTTTGGGGAGGGGAAGAAAAAGCCAACTTTGTGGTGCTGCTTCACAAGGAACGGGTGCCAGGGAGCCATAAGAGCTGGTGGCTCCCTGGGGCCTGGGGGCGGCAGGGGCTCCAGGGGGTGGCAGGACATGGCCTCCCTGCTAGGGATCAGGGCCGTGGGGGGCAGCCCGGGGCAGCTCCAGCCCCAGGCATCGGGCACCTCCCTGGGGAGTGGGACCCAGCTTGGTGGGACCCATAGGTAGAGCTGTGGAGGAGCTGGAGACTGGCACTGCTACGGCATCACTGGGCAGGAACTCAGGGCCCTGGGCTGGGCTGGAGTGGGGTCTTGGGCCATGGGCAGGTGGGGGGAGGCCCCAGGGGCTGGTCACGGCATTCAGGCCTAAAAGTGCACTCAGGGTCCTGGCAGTAGGCTGTATGCTACTGCAGTAACTGGACAAGAAATGAAATTAAATATCAGAGAATTCCGCAAGAGGAAGCATCTGATAAAAATAAGCATTTTTACTGGGCATGTACTTTAGCCATGGAACATATTGTCACAGGAAGCCACTGAGGCCAAGACTTTAAAGAGATTGAAGTGGGTTTGGTCAGTTATGTTATAGCAAGATTGCCCAGATTTGGCATAATTTATGTCAGATTTCAGAGATATTTTAAAGCGTGTGCTCCAGGGAAGAATTGAGTCTCTCAAGGGATTAATTTGAGATTTAAAGAAGAGAAAAAAGTATACGTATCAGATGATGGCACTGCCCTCTTAAGCTACTATTAGAGAGGATACTGATCTGAACAGATTGCCAAGTTGATAATATATGACAATTCCTATACTCTAGGCTGAGTGCAGCCATGAAAAACAATAGCGTGTGTGAAGGGCATGTGATTTTAGATTTTACAAGGGCTACACCAACTTAGCTGCTGACAAATGAAAGCATATCTGACCTGAGCATCTTTCAATCAGTGAGGTTCCATCCTTCAGGAAAGAGGAATAACTGACAAAAATGTTATTGGTTCCACAAATTAATTCAGGTTTCCTGCTCTTTTATCTGGTACATAGCCTTTTGTTCTCTCTCTCCCCTGCTCTCCCTTTTTTTTCTTGCATGCATAGGAGACAGGAATCGTCCATCACTTAGGTAGTCGCTTGTACTTACAAAACCAATCCAGTGTTATAACATTTTTGATGACATTTGAGAAATCACCTCTGGATGTGTCAATGTATCAGCACAGCAAACAATAATCAGGGCATGGAATCCTGTGGCAACTCACATATGAGTTTAGACAACATCCATACAAAAGTTACAGTATGTGAACATGGAAAGAAAGCTGCCATTCGTACCAGCTGGCCTGCTGCCATTCCCAGTTTGAGCAGCAAAATGTGGTTCTTCAAAGTATACAGACTACAGTTTGTGACCTTAAAGAATTCCTGGGTGAGCCTTAAAGAGAAGGTTGCATTAGTTGTATCATGCCTTTCCCATAAAGCACACATCTGTGTAAAAAGTAATAAATTAGAAACATATTTCTTTATATACTTTTAACTCCTTTCTACTTAGCAAAACGACCAACCACTTCAGGAGCTATTGGGATCCTTTTGCCTACCACTGAAGTGCAGTCATTTCTGGGCTGCAAACCAGCAGCTGCTGCATTATCCACTATTGAACAGATTGAACATTGTGTGTGAAGAATACTATCTCTTGCTGAAACCACATGGCAAGTATAACCAGTGAACTTCAGGATTTTCAAATATTGTATTGTCACAATCTGTGCCTCAGATCTTTCATGGATTCTGTTTTTCCTTCCAGTGTCCCAGTCCTTTTCTCACTATTTTTCCAACATGCACTGGAGCTACTATAAAAATAGTTGAGCAAAATTAGAGTCACTATAGGAAACAATGTGAAACTGAGCTTCCTTCAACAGGAGGTGTGCATCTGCTTTGCTGCACCCCGTCATTCAGCTTTCTCTTGATAGAAGTGTTGGGACTTTACACTTGTTATTGTGGACTCTTTTTCTGTTGCATGCAGACATTTAATTTTCTCTCCAGGTCACTCTGCATGTTGGTTCTCTCGTCTCACTTGTTTGTTGGCTTCTTGTTTTCAGCATCGGCTGAAAGTTTGCTCATAGCTGGATTTTCATCGGAGATACCTGACACAGAAAGACATCAAAGAAGTATGCTTATTTTGGAATCTAGCTGGTCCAAAAAAAAACCAAGAAAAAAAGAAAAAGCATTTGGAAATCTTAAATGAATCTTGACCTGACCTCCAAGCAGCAGCAAGACATCACAGCTCTGAGACAGACAGATGCTTTACCACTGTGACAGCAGGGGTTTGAGTAAGATTATAGTTTCAGAACTGCTGTGTTTGCCGAATCAGCAAAACTGACTGCCTGGAAACTGAACTGCTAATTGCTTGAATGCCTATGCAAAGATCTTGCCTGGCTTCTTCCTGCTATTCAGAGGAAGAATTAAAGCTGGATTACAGATGAAAATCTGGATTAAAGGTAACCTGAACTTTCACAAAATGAAGACCTTCAGCTGCTCTTCACAGTTGGCTCTATCAAAGGATGTCAGTATTCAGACCTAGCTTTCAAACACTCCCAAACTTTGGCAGCTGAATCCAAATTCTAACATTGTTATTCAGGCTCATCAACCGAACACCTTTGAGTAACTCCAAGTGGGTATAATGCAAGACATGCGGTGAGGTAGAGGATGTGTGTTTCAGTGCCGATCACTGAACTTCAAGAACCCTCAGTACCATCATTTGTAGTAACGTGGCACCAATCTCCAAAACTTGTTTTGAATCGTGCCATGAAAAATTATTGGTACTTAGGCTGCATAATCTTCTCCCTTGTTATGTCAGGAGCAAATGACAGTTTGAAGTGAGTACTGCTGCTTCAGCTCAGCATCTGATATGTTTGCTTACCTGATGCAGTGTTCTTAGGTGGTGATTAATGAGAGCTCTTGAGTCAGAGCCTATAACCATGATGAGCATTAACAGGTAAACCTACAAACAGTAAAGGATAAAGCTCCTGAGGGAGGAAAAAGTACTGACTGGTATCTCAGTCTGGCTGCTTATATATTGGTCCCAATCAGATTGTTCAGAGGTTGTTACATTTCAACCCAAGCCTCTTAAAGGTCCAAATACATTTATTAATGAGAATTAATGTTTATAGCCCAATCCGACCCTACAGAAACCACAATTAGCCACTTCTCTGATTTCATCAGACCCAGGCAGACAATTCATGTTGGAATGCTCATTTTCTTCTGTGGCAAAATCAAAACTGTCAGCAGTATGCTTCTGTGCAGAAACAAGGAGATGCAGAAATGCCTGCAATATTAACAAACCCGGTGGTAGCTCCCTGTTTGTTACATAGGGAAATACCAGTAAGAACGCCCCAAGTCATCAGTGCATTTAAGCACCTGCCTACCTTTAAGCAAGTGCTTGAGTATCACTGTCATTCCTTGAACTTTAATTGGACTTTGGGCCACTGTTCAAAGATAAATCGATATTTATGTTCCCTGAATACCTGAGATGGGCTTGCTCATGACTTTTTTGCTTTGCTGGATCAGGGTTTATAACCCCACAAGTTGATTTCTATCCTAGTCTGTCTAAATATTTCAAGCACATATACAAAAATAAACCTAATCTTCTGCCAATATTCCACCTCTCTGGTCTCATGACATCCAGGACACAAACCACTGATCTTTCCAATGATCTGACTTACAAATCTAGTTTTAGAAGGCACCGGCAGCTAATCACTCCTGCAGTTGGAATACCTACATTACTGCATCTCTGTTGCATGTGACTAGCTTGGAAAATGAAGTTAAACTTGTACAGTAGAAGTAATTTAATACATGATTTAGAACTTTAACCATCTTACTACAAATTAATTTGCATGCCTGCAAACCTTTACTTGTATGAGTAACCCTGTGTGTTTTGATGAGGAAGGAATATTAGTGAGGTTTGGCCTGCTGACTGTAGAAATGATTGTATGGTAGATCAGTGATAATATTTTCGTGAAATGTAGCAGTTCCACTCATTGTTCAGGGGAAAACAGTTTCAGTTTTTCTGCCTTTTTTCCTTCCCTATCACTGTTGAATCTCACATTTTTGAAGAAAGGGAGAGGAGAATCAAGCCTCATATATCTCAGCCTATTGTGACAATCTGAATATAATATATTGGCAATCACATAATCGATCACACTTAGCCTGATTACCTACTGAATGAAATCATAGCTGAGATTTAGACAGGTCACTGCTCTAATAAGCCAATTCTGTTGACCCCTGACAAAGCTTCAAGCACCTTTAAGGCTGATGAAAGGGATACTTAGTATCTTATAGAACTGGATTTTATGTTGTAGATTCATAGAAAAATTTAGCTTGGAAGGGACATCTGGAGGTCTGTAGTCCAACCTTCTGCTCAAAGCAGGGCTAGCTTCAAAAATCAGATCAGGTTGCTCCAAGCCTTGCCAAGTTTTGAAAATCTCCAAGGCTGGAAACTGAACAGCCCTTTTGGGGCCCTGTCTTGGTGATGCACTAGTCCCACTGAGATGATTTCTTTCCATATTTCCAATCAGTATTTCCCTTGTTGCAGCTTGTGACTATTGCCTTTTGTTCTTTTGCTGTGCGTCTCTGAGAAAAGTCTGCGTCTGTCTTCTCCAATAGATTAAGGTAGTGGAAGGCTGCAATTATATCCCCTCTTGGCCTTCTTGTTTCCAGGCTAAACAAACCAGTTGCCCCAGCCTCTCCTTGTACATCAGGTGCTCTGGTCCCCTAACTGCCTTAGCAGCCCTTCTCTGGAGTCTCTCCAGGTTGTCAGTAGCTGTTGTTCTGTGGGCCCCAAACTCCAGCTGTGGGGTTGTTCGCTCAGCCCTCGGCCTGGCCTAGCGCATGGGGTACTTCAGACCCCGTGCACGGCTTTGCATTTGCCTTCGTTGAACTTCATGAGGTACCTGCTAGCTTGCTCCTCCAGTTTGTTGAGGTCCTTCTGAATGGAAACCCTGCTCTCTGGTTTATCAACCACTCCTCCAGTTTGGATGTCACTTGAGGAGGTTGTGTTGTGTCTCAGCATCCAGGGCCATATGGCATAGCAGCAGGGTAACATATTGACTTAGTCAGCAAGTGATAATTTTCAGCTTATCTGGCAGGAATAGAATTCTTGATAACTGTTGACCAGAATTCATGGAATATTTTTGGCCACTAGACTAGACTGAATATACAATATACTTTGCAGCTCATGTTATGCTAATTAGAAATATATATAGCAATTGTATTTTGATTATACATATCTAAATATGTTTTTATCTAGTAAAGGTATTTCTGATGGACAACTTTGTGTGGAAAAGAAATACAAAATAGATAATAAGTAATATATAATTATATATATATATATAAAAAAATGGGAAGTGGTTGGAATTATCTGAGCAGAAGAATTGTAACAGCGCACTGCTCAGTGTACCTGTGACTCAATACCTGACTCAATACCTTACCCTGCCTGCTCCAACCACCCTGATCTGTGCTGCTGCACTGCATGCCTTCAGAAGTCACTATGAAACTCTCGCTTGCTTTGCTGTTGTGCCTTATATTTGTGATGCCACCACTATATGTTATGATGGCCAAGCTGAAGGAAGGATGTGGTGTTTGGAGAAGAAGTTAGAGGGTTTTTAATTGCTGAAAATGCAAAGCAGAAAGCTTCTCTCTTCGTGCACTAGCCCACTCTGCTGCAATCATTTTTCTTTATTGACATCCCTGGCTGTGCTGGCGAAAGGAAGCAGACACTCTCCGATAGGAAGCAGTGCAGTGTACAGTCTAATGCGACAGTGTTCTTAGCTTTCTGTTAATGCAGCGTTTGCGGTATCCAACAATCTCTTTGCTAAGGTACTGCAAGAAAAAAGGTAGCTGTCTCTTCCAACTTTTTTCTTTTACAAAAACAGGCCACACACTGTAGCAACATCCAACCCAACCTCTTCCTGGTGTTTAGGTTTATCAATGATAAAATAACAATGAATATTCATATTCCACATATTACTAGCTCTTCTTAGGACAGCTCAGCCTAGGCCCAAGATTCCCGTTCATCACAGAACTGCTTCCACCACCCTTCTCTTTTGTGTGGGAGAGAAGCAGCCACCTTGCCTCAATGAATCAGGCAGTGAAGAGGGCAGAGAGGGCTCTCTGTGGGAGACCTCCATCTCTTTATACTTCACAAGGAGGTTTCCCTAATGTGGGGCCTTCCATTGCACTGCCCAGTCACAAAGGGGTACATTGCAGTTCGAGAGGGAACATGGCTACAATGTGCAGATCTAAGCTATATCCTCCTAAAGTAGCAGGCAGAGCTGTTAGGTTTAGCGTTACATTTCAGGTTTGTTGTTGAGAAATGTCTCAACCTGTGAAACTGTACCTACCCTGTCTAGGAATTTGAAACCATGTTTTCCCAAAGATCATGCATCTGCCTGCATCAGTTCCAATGGGCCTATTTCTTAAGAGAGGAAAGACTTTGTCACTTGGTCAAAGCCATCATAGGTGAAGCTACAATACAGTTTCTTTTCTAAGACCTTATTTTCAATACCTGTCTGAGAATCTGCAAAATGGAGCGTTGAAATTTAAACTAATTGGCCTCTGCCTAAAGATGAAAATATGCTTTTAAAAGCAGTTCATATTTTGATTGAGAAAACTAAAAAAGTTTCATTTAATTTTTTTTTTTCCTCCTGACCTTTTAGTTTAAACAGCCCTGCAGCCAAAGTGGGTGAGATTCAAAAGTCGGTTGGTTTTGATTTGAATTATAAGCATCTGAATATAACACACTGAATAGGTACAGTATGGTTTTTAGTTAAGTTCATTAAAAACATGCAAGTGTGGAAGGACACTGTTTTAACTGGGTGCTATGAACTTCTTAAGTCCTCAGAATGGCTTTCCAGGTCCTAAGTTCCAAATACTACAGGAGAATTACAATCTGCTGAACAGATACTCAGTTTGACCAGCACGTTCACATTCCCACTACACTGAGAATTGCATTTTCCAAACCAGACACTGCAAGTTGCATTATCAACACATTGGTCATCACATAAGTGGGTGGAGGAAGGAATGCTAATACTTTCAAAACCTGCTCACATTTAGACCCAGACTTTTCAGTAGAGTGCAGCTCGCCGGACATAACAGTTTGTTGCGTAAGTGGACCCCTGTAAAGATTTTTAATGTAGCTGTTT
>NW_008825100.1:3156924-3159250 GCF_000699105.1 Pygoscelis adeliae
AGGGAAAGATACTGCAAAGGTTGTAATGGGAACTCCCAGTGTTGAGCTCATCTTTCAGCTGAATTGCCTAAGGTTGCATATGAAGTCAGTAGATAAGCTGTCAACAGTCCTGAATTCACTTTCCATTCAAATCTGGTTCTTGTGCAGAGCGTTCGGTGAGATGTCTGATGTGCCAAACAAGATGTCTTTAATTTAAAGCTTAAGTCTAATTGTAAAGGTACCTATACTCCCCAGGGAAAAAAATCCCACTTGCATTTACCAAGGGAGTTTTCAGTCCCTTGGATAATATATATCTAGGAGCACCATAAAGGTGCTCAGTGCTCAGTTTTACACTTCCAGTCTCAAGGCTCAGAGCTTGAGTTAGAGGAGAGGGGAAAGCAGTTTCTGATGTAGTATCAAACCTCCTAATGGTGTTGTTAGAAACTAATTTTTCACTGCTCCTTTTATTTGCCAACAAATAGGTGACTGCTAGGTGCTATATAACTTACCGCAATGTGGATGCTTACTGGGCAATGACAAGTGTCTCAGCTTAACGTTCCCTCCCTCCTGGTATATCATATAGTTAACTCAACTTCTATGTATCATGAGTCTTTGTCTGCAAACAGAGAACTTTCTACTTCCGGGAGACTCAGTGGGAATACTCAGGCCTGCCTCTAATAAGTATGATGACATTTGCTGACTTCGTCATGTCAAGTGACATATGAAAATTGGCAATTAATAGTACCTGGCTTCAGGGGGAGAAACAATTGTACATCACTTGTCTGTAGGCAGCAGAGGCTTCAGATGTAATTCTCCGAAAATAAAGCAGTTGTCCCAATTTAAGCTCATTTCATTTCTTTCCAGAGAAGTGAAATACAGTCGCTCCAGTGATAGTGTCAAGTCATCCCTCTGTATTATTCTATTTGTTCCATCACAGCCTCTTGTCTCCAGGGAGCTCATTTGTATTCTCTTGCTTTCAGGTCATCTGACTCTTAGTTCATGTCATGGATTTAACTTTGCCTTCTCTTTAGTATAAATTAAAATGTTACTGTCGCCGCCAGACTGAGCCCGGAAACCACAACTGTGACTATTTAGCAAGCTATTTTAAATTCAGGAAAAAAGCCATGTACCTAAATATTTTATGGCTAATGGCCATTTGGCTTCAGGTCTAGATCTCAGTATTGAGAATAATGCTTACTATCACTATTGCTGCATGCCACTGCTTTTGAGTATTTTCTGATACTGTATTTAGAAATGCATTTTTTCCCCTTTTGAGAAAACATTGCACCATCTAGAAGGGCAGTTTGGGCTCCAGTTGCGTCAGTCACTTGCATCAACATGAAGATGTTCTGCTGCGTATATTTTGACTGTTTTCCTCATGGCAACCCTGCTTCTCCCCTTGCAGTGCTACGGGCAAATAAAAACTTGTAGTCGGCTTCTGAAGTGATTGGCTGAACATATGTGCCCAGCTCTAAATTTAAGCATAATTTAAAATTTTTGCCACTGATATATCACTTTCCCCTTCCCTCAGTCTGTGTGAAATGGTCTGGCCATCTACAGCAAAAGTACTTTTCTAATGAGACTGCTACTACTGTGGAATCGTCGTCCAGAGATCAAGCGTGAGTGAATGTTGGCGCCTAGCCTCCAGACGATGAGGCCAGAGTCAAGATTTTCCTCCAGATCTCCGCCTAAAGCATCTACCAGTAAAGCTTACCTGAATGCCCATAACAGCCCGGGTTCAAGCAGGTCTGCGCAGCCAGTTCAGTCATAAACAGATTGATTTTCTGCGTGCAGATGCAGACTAACACAGCCTACTCTGGTTAGCCTGCAAAATGCAACGCTAGCTGCGATTTGAGGTACTATCTTTGGATGACCTGACTCACAAAAAGCCTAGATCTGGTCTCTTCTTACCCCACAGAGCTCTGCTCTACACTTGCAGGTCCTTGTCCTTGTCCCCACCAGCGCCCAGCAGTACCCGTTACCCTGCCGCCTTCTGCCCTATAGCCCAAAGTCCTCCCATCCCTCTGAGTTTTGTTCCTCCTCCCTGCAGCTTGCATCTCCGCTCTGTTCAACTCTCCCCCGTGCCTCTCAGTGCTCTGCACCGCTGTGTTTGAAGGCAGCAAAGGTGGCCCCCTGTTCTCTGCAGGCAGCGGCACTCCCTCTTGCACAGGCAGGGCTCTCCAAGCAATGGGTTTTACCCCTACTCCCCACAGCCTACACTCCTCCAGCCAGCTCCCGGGGAAGCGGTGCCAGACCTCCTGCTGCCCAAGCCGCCGGCTGGCCGCGCAGCCTGCTCACGCGTGTGCCACGCAAACGCACACCGCCTGCAGGCACCCGCGGGGATCGG
>NW_008825100.1:3159474-3161385 GCF_000699105.1 Pygoscelis adeliae
TTTGGTGAAACTGCACTTTGCGCTGGCTAGAAACGACCCCCAGGGAACACCGCGTCTCTCCCTCACGCGGGACTGTGGGGACAAGCCAGGAGAAAAGCAGAGTAAAGGGGGTTTCTCCAGCAGAGGTGGCTCTGGACAGAGGTGCGGTTCAACACCTCTGCAAACAGCTGCGATGAGTCTTGCCAAGAGCTTGGTTTCTGCCAAGCCCAGAACAGGGACCTGGTACATCCTCTCCCTAGCGAGGCTTAGGATTTGGAGACTGAAAACAGATCGTTTGATATAGATCACCTCACATGCAATACCCTGACTTTTCCCATGGCATGTCTCTCTTTTTCAAAGAATCTGAACTGTACCGATTTGCATCACAAGCCCTTTACTAAAAGGATTTGAGTAGTTTCCCTGTCTGGCCAGCAATTTCGGAGATATCATGCTGTGTAATGGCATTAGGGTGTCAGGACCTGAGTGTCCAAGGAAACATTACAGGACTTTATATGCACCTTTATTCATGGGTCTGAGCAATGCATGCACACACCTGACCAACGGAAGTACTGCCAGCTTTGGGGAGGAAACAGTAAAATAGTAGCAGGAAAATGCTAGAAGATTTTAGGGCAAACAATCTTTTCTTTAATAGAAAAGTGTTATCCATTAGATCTTTAAATGTCGACAGATATTGGAAAAAAATCTTAGTTTATATGGTCTCATGCTACTATGCTCAGTGCCTCATCTGCAAGTCTTAGGAGGAAGAAAGGTTGAGCTGAGTCTTCTGGAAATTACATGTGTAGTTGTGGCATTTGGTGAGCTGTTTTATTCCTGAGGCTTAGATAACCAAACCACCCGCTCTACAGTAAAACTGAAAAAGAAAGCAAATAGCATCCCAGCACAGCAGGAGAGCCCTGCACCGTGTTCTGCTTCGAACACCCAGGCTGCTGTACATCATTATTTAAAATTTAATTTACTAAATTGAAAGATATCATGCTGCATATTAGGGAAATGGAGGAGCTTGACAGTTATTTACTATTCATGTGTAAATTAAGACAGTACCCTAAGACGATGCTATCACAACAAATGAGCTAGAGTTTTTTTTTTTCTGTAGGTCTTCAGAAGAGATGAGGATGGAAAAAGAGGGGCAGAGGTGATGCCACTGTGCATGGCACAGTCTGCTCAGCAGCTTCCAGGCTATGCCTGACTCAAGGCTTATCTCAGAGTTTGAGGTTTGAGTAGAATACGTAGCCTCATTGCAATTATTTTTTACTCATTACCTGTCCTCAACTTTCCAGTGAGAGTTTTAAAATGGAAATCAGATGGAAAATGCTATACATATAAATAATGTATTGACTCTTTCATACAAGCTGTATCCAAAAATGTGTTACTGCATGAGTGGATGTAGTGATATAGTTACTTAATTAAGGAAGAACTGAGAAATTAAGAACAGGCAAATAATTACATATTGTATAATGATCATTGCAGTGGATCTGTGCTGTTACTTCTCCGAGACGTGAATTGGGAGAACACCCACTGCCACAATTGGCTGTCATAGCACTGGTGAGCCATCATACAATTACACTGTTTTTATACAGCTATAACATACTGTCAACATGAATGACTGGATCAGTTTACAGAAGAAAAAAATCCCAGTCTCATTATATACGTACTCATACATATGCAACGGCATCAGTGCAGGCCATTCTATCTGGGGATTCAGCTGATAAATAACTGAGGCTCTTATCTTGCGATTTGTAAATGTCACCAAACCAGCCCAGATGTATTTTTATCCTTGTACTGCCAGGCTGCTTGTCCAGCAGCAGAGATCATACTATAGCTTTACGCGCTTGCCGCTAACGGTGTACAGGCCCTGTGCATCGCCGCGGGGGCACCGCGGCACATCAGCCACTTGCGAAAACGCGTTTGATG
>NW_008825100.1:3163782-3165434 GCF_000699105.1 Pygoscelis adeliae
CCCAGCTCTCCCTAAACCCGCTGAGCGGGGCTGTGGCGAGAGGGAAGGGGGTGCAGTGGTGGGAAGCCGGATAGCCTAGACGGAGGGATATTAATGATTTTTTTTTCAGATGGTAATTTGTCTTTGTGGTAGGGGTGGCCCATTAAATTTCAGCTCACGTCCTGATGGAGATCAAAAGCGAAGGGGAGAGGGAAGCAGAGAGCCTTGTGCGGCTCCTTAGCTCCGTGTATTGTTAGAAACTTGGCGGGGGGGGAGGATTCCCAGAAACAACCTTTCTCGATCCAGCTCCAACACCCACACCAAAAGTTGGAGATCTGTATTTTCCAACACTGCCATCTGCTCCCCGGTGCTGCCCGGGAGCACGCTTACTGTTATGCCTCAGAGGAAACAAACAAAAGGTGTGCTTGCCAAGTCGGTACTGAACCTGTCTGTTCATGGGCTTTTAGGTGGAGTGTTAAGTATGGAGGAGTATCTATGTCCTAAAGGTTCACTGTCCTCTCTTGGCTCAGTTTAGACTCTTAGATAATTTCCTGTCCTTAAAAAAGGTCTCCAAACATGCCAGGTCCTGGGGGGGGTGTGTGGTTGTTTTTATTTTTGGTTGGGTTTTAATTTTTTTTCTTTTTTTACCTTGAACTATTTATGTATGGATATATCAGTTTGGGATCACAGTAAAGTTTAATTTTTTGTTGTGCAAGTGTTCCCTCTCATTACAGAAAATATTTTATTTTCCTAAATTACAGTCTGAGCGGTAAGAGGTTAGCTCTCTCTGCCTCTGGATGGGTTCAGTGGTAGGCTGAGACCCCAAGCTGACTGCACTGCGAGCAAAATAAAAACCAACTAAGCTAAAAGTTATAATGGGCTTTGATTCTTACTGCTGTTTGAGACCCGTAGAGATCCTGGGTGAGTGAAGGCAAGGAGGAGGAGTGAGAGTAGCTGGAACAAGCTACTCATACAGAGAAGTGCTCTCTTGATTATATGTGTGATTTGTAAGCACCCAAGGGAGAAAACTGGTCATAAACTGCGGAGAGGGCAATGGGAAGAAGAAAAATCCTGCTGATATTCAACCAGATTTTTTAATAGAGATTTCATTTTTAAACAGCCACTTGAATCATCCGTATATTTTTTCATTTT
Source organism: Pygoscelis adeliae (assembly GCF_000699105.1). NCBI lineage: Eukaryota > Metazoa > Chordata > Aves > Sphenisciformes > Spheniscidae > Pygoscelis > Pygoscelis adeliae. The sequence goes on from NW_008825100.1 coordinate 3,164,914, forward strand.
TTCTCTGTTTTGGACTAAAACTTTTCTGTTCAGACTGGATTGGATGATAAGTAGACTCTGCAGTAGGCAGGCTATAGTAAGGGATCTCTGCATTTTATGTTATGCCTCTTGCGTTTTCAGTGAAGTGGAGGCAATTTCTCCTTTTTTTCTCTCTATCTTGCTTTCTTTCCTCAGAGAGATTAAGTTTTTGTCCTCCCCTGTCAGGGACATGTTAATCCTGAAATTATGGGGGGGAGAGAGATCCTGCCATTCAGAATATAGATATTTGCTTTGTGCGTCCCCCCCAGCCTGTTAGGCTGATGGAATTGGCAGTGGCTGCCCTCCGTGACCTCCCTCCCTTCCCGCAAAGAGCTGGGGCAACCAAGGAGGAGAAAATGTGCAAACTCCAGCGAGTGAAAAAGCGCAGCCCCAGAAGACAAAAGACTTGAACAGAGAGATGTAGGGGGTGACGGTCTGTGTGGGGAATGACTTTTAACAAGGTGGCCCCGATCAGTTCATATAGACTCAAAAAGATGGCATGG
>NW_008825100.1:3165481-3193106 GCF_000699105.1 Pygoscelis adeliae
AGCCTGATAGAAACTCGTTTCAAGTGGTGCCATGGGATTTTAGTTGCTTTGCAGTAAGATGAAACTAGCGCCCAAACAAAATGGCTTTGGTCGTCCAGTATGATTGCCCTTTATTCTCCAGGCAGACAGCTGACGTGGGGGAACATACTCCCAGACTTTATGGTCTTTGCTTCTTACCTTGGAGTCCGTTGTAAAAGTTCTGCTCGATTTAGGCTGAGACATGATGGATTCTTGTTAGAGGAAATGTTCCTGGAGAGCAGTCTCACTCTGTGATATTAAACATGGCTTGAACAATGTATTTCTATTTTAGCCAGGATTAATAATGATGTGAGCAGTCACGCTAGGGTTAAATCAGACCATCTGCATGAATATGTTTTCCTGAAAACGAATACCTGACATGAAAAGTTTCTGTGTGAAGTCTAGGCGATTGACTTGCTGTTTGGCAAAAGGGGGCAGTATCAAACAATAGCACAAAGCAATCCGCTGTGCGGCTGCCTTTCTGCCTTGAGTACTGATGTGTGCTGTATCTACTGGCATCTGGGAATTTAGGGTGTTATCCGGCAGCCCTTATTCAGGTGATTCCTTATAAAGACATCAGGGAGGGTAATTGACTGCGTAAAAGATGCAGGATCAAAGCTGTCATTGTTTTACTTCATGGTTGCATCACTTCCATATGCTGGTTTGACCAGTAAAAGCTTGGAAATTAAGGACAATACTGTACGATTGCAAAGCTACTTCTGTTCACATTAAGTAGGCTGACAGCAGTAACCTTAACCTGTTCTTACTCCACTGATTTTAGGGAGAGCATGGTGAAGCCCTAGCTTTGGATTGCTGTTCATATAAATGCCCTCCAAGGAATTGTCATCACTGTTTTCCATAGTAAGAAAACCAAACATTTTCTTCTCTAAATTTAACTTTCTTTGAGAACTCATTCGTTTCCAGCCTAGAGAAATATATTGATCCATCTTATAAAATATTGGTTTTAGCATGCATTTAAAAGCCTTTTCACCTTTTATTTATTTATATGCCTGGAATCATTAGATTAGCATTTCTTCGTTCATTTTTTTCTGAGAGCCATGGGTAATTTTGCCGAGGGTCTGTCATCGGGAAGCCATGCACTGGACTCCAGCTTCGTCAGGTCTCCTAAGTGTTGCTCACTGCCTTCATGGCAAGAGCTGCAGTGGCAAGTGCAGACCGGCCCCAAGAGAGAGGGGAAGTGGTGAGGAATAAGGAGTTCATCGTAGTAATGTGAAGATGTCCCACTGTCAGGGCAGTGCCAAGATCCAGAGTTGAGGTACAGTCTAGTGTGAAGTCTGCAACTGGATTTGCCTTGCTTCAGATCATGCCCAACCGGATCATTTCTGGTGTAAAACTGAAAAAGGGAAATGTAATCATCTGCAGATAGTGGTGGAGACAATTCAAAACAGTTCTCTAGGGGTGAAATTCATTGGTGTTCATTGTGCAGCAGATAGGTAGTATCAAGTCATGCTGAGATTGCAAAGTCATTCTTAAGTGATGGACTTACCTTTTACAGACTGAATACTGTGAAGGTGAGCTGCCACTATTTTAGGTTGAATCCTTGTGATTTAGTCCAGGAGACAAACCATGGAGTATTACAGCGCTGTCCCTGCTGTGCCTTGAAATGGGCTGCGTCCGAATATGAGTGTTGTTGACTTTGAGGATCAAGTCAACAGTTCTTTGTTATTGTTCTGTTGCCTTTTTTTCTTTTTAAGGAGGAAAAAACCAACTCACTGAAGTGAGTGTGTCAGCTAGTCTTATTGTAGGGATTGTTCGTCTTGCTTTTAGACTGTGGGTTGCCGACTCCTCCAGCATGCACAGTACCAGGACTTACCCCATCTCTGTCCATGGTGGCAATTTTCATTAGTTTCAGTGGGAGCTGTCTGAATATGAGATACAAGACTTCGACAGGTATTTGAGCCTGCAACTTGTGTGGACAGTGCCTTGCTTGCTGGAGATTATTCTTCAAGCACCGTTAGTCTCAGTATTTATTTCACCTCAGTTCTCATTGTTGTCCAAAAAAATACTGCATGATATCAGTTATTCCTTACCCCAGGCTCAAACCATGTGAGCAAAGTGCAGCAGAGCTCCGACAGCACAACTGTGACTTTCAGTATGCAAGGTCTCCTTGACTACAGTGCTGCGACTCCCAAAGTTACCTCTGCTTCAGCACTCATATAAAGCACAAATTTTTAAGGTCTGCACAAAATCACTCAAAGTGATTTTCTGATGATGAGTGTGTGAGTGGTGATACTCTGGAAGTATTACTGTTATCAAATATGTATCTACAAACCAAATGGGTTTGTTTTGTTTCAGAATGTAGTAAGTCTGGGAGGTAATTTGCATGTGAAGGATGTTACCAAGTTACAGAGTATGACTCTGAACTGGTGACAGGGCTATTCATGTGCTTATAATTAAGCATATACCAAAGCACTGTGCTGGTTAAAGACTGGTGCTCTTTATTTACTTTTTAGTGAGCTTTAAATGAGATCATAAGTAAACATGCTGATTACTAGTCTTAATCCCCAAATCAATTGGAACACCTTGGGAGTTTATAAATCATCTGTGTAATTTCATTGTTTTTCCGTAAGGGGCCATTTGTGGAGACAGCACAGCACAGCACTTCCCAGAAGCGGCTGTGAAGGAGCTTGATCTTACAAGGTGCTACATGTTCTTCATTCTTGTTAACGTGTCTCTGGGAAACAGCACCCTACATGATCAGACCCTGATAAACACAAACCGTAGCAGTGTCTGACCTCTGTGGGTCACCTGTTTTGTTGAGCAGGCTAAATGCTTATGGGCTTGCTAGTCTCAATATATAACGTACTCCCTATTAGGCTGTTGCTGGAAGCTAAATAAATTGCAGAGTGCCAGTTTCAAAGGTTTGACTTTATCCATTGTGCAGCAACACGTGACCAGCTGGGACGTAGCAACCTGCGGAGAAAAACCATAGTCATAAGTTTTATCTCTGCCAAATATTGTGCTGCACTCAAAAGCTTAATCATAACGTCAAACCCATGAGGCAGCCTCCGTAATTGGGAATAGCGTGTGAGGATCTGGTGATGCCAAATAGATCCTCCGCTAGCCTTGAACCCTCTGTGCTATGGAGGACATACCCTGATGCTGGATATGCTCAGATGTTAAGCAGAGATGCTGTCTGCAGTCCTGCAGAGCAGCCAGGCTAAGTCCCACATAGATGATCTATAAGCCATTTGCCATTTAAGGGTTTGTAGCTTCTGAAGTTTGTATATTTTGCAGATTGCTTGTGCCATAGTCTTCAAAAACTGTTAGCTTTTAAGACAAGCAGATGGCTTTAACAAAATATATTTGCTGGCACCTGGAACAGGTGGATCTGGAATCAATTTATGTGGTGTAATTTTTTCCACACCCCTTTTGGAATAATTTTATACCCTGGAGCCACCTAAGATGCTTATTATGTAGCCAATAGGGAACAGCTTCTGTCTGACTGCGTAAGATTTTACACATCTTTTATAGCTAATGCCTAGATTAAAATGCAAAATTTAGTGCTGGGAGTGCATGTGAATTTGTGAAACTCCCTGGAGAAAATGTGGGTGCATGTATCAGTGAATGAATTATGCTCCTTCATAGACAGAGAGGGCTTTTTTTAGTGGAAACGAATGTCCTGTGTTCAGTGTTTGTCATTTTAAAAGTAGTATTTTTCATTTCAAGTGCAAACCTTGTGCAGGTTGCTGATGTAGAGTAAAAATGAAAAAATAGCTTTAACTTTATTTGAAAGGATAACAATGAAAATTTCTTACGTGGTATGAAAGTGTCCTGACTCAGAGATCAAGTTAGTGTTTCCAAAATATGGCTGTGACAGTTATGACTAGTTACGTGAGAAAGAAGAAGATATTGCCTGTCTTCTCAAGGGGCAGGAAAGAAACTCCAATGAGAACTTGGCCACATCCTCATTCTTGCAACAGAATTGGGGCCAATGAGCTTACCTGGCTGTGTAGATTCTTAGTAACTTCAAAGAGGTTTTGAGTGGGCACTGGGACCATCTGCACAACTCAAGAGGTAGAATTAGGAACTAAATCTGGGAATACTTTGGGGCCAGCCTCTTAAGGGAAGAGGATGCTGACTACGGATGGCCTGTTGAGCAGGTTTAATTGCTTTGCTGTGTTTCCTGGCCACGTGGAAGTTGTTTAGCCTGCTGTTTCAGCTAAAGGTTCTTTATTTATCTCCTACAATGCTGATTTACAATAGATCAAAGATGAGGGGAAAAAAAATAGGAAGACAAGAAAGGAAGGGGTAGGAAGTTCACTCTGGATAATTCAGTTTGACAGGATAATATAGTAAATTCAAGAATGTAGAGAGAGATGCGTTTTGGAGCCTGTATACATAATGCAGGGAAGGAGAAATTGGCTAGGTCTCAAAAGTTTGTTAGAGTGATTACAGATCCCCCTGCCCTGCCTCACGTTCCTTTCTCTGCTCTGTCTTCCTGATTGAAGATGATTGTCTGCCAGAAGGAGATTTTCAAACACATGGTTTGGACAGGGCAATCAGTCTATATTTATAAATCACTTAATATTTCACACTCTGACCTTTTTGGGGTCCGCTCCACATATGAAGGGCATTTTCATTAAAAATACAAAGCTAGGACTCAGTTTCTGCCTGTGTCCAGCTCCTCCAGTCTAAGACAGCTTAGCTTTTAGTTGTAATTGCAGCTAGTAACCACCTACTTAAAATAAAAAACAGAGGAAAGAATATAATTAGTGGCTTGTGGTAGGATAAAGATACATATTTTATTCAACATGAGCAAAATAGGACTATGCACTGTAACTATGCGCTGTTCTAATGCTGATGAAGGATGATGTCAAGTAACACATAATACAAATTATGAAGAATTCCACAGTTCCTGTTTTGTGAGGATAATCAAGTGATATAATAGTACAACTTACCCTTATTTCTGTTTTGACGACCATGCTCAGCAGTCAGAAGTAATAATCATCAGGGAGAGAAACTGAGGCATAAAAGGACTATGGCCTGGACAATTTTGTTCTCATCTGTTAAAGATATCGTGAAACATAATGATGCAGATAGGCGCCAGGTAGGATTGCCAGCGACTGAAATCAGTACGAATTGGACTTTGAGGTCTGTGAAAAGTCTGGTCTTACGTGACTTGCTCAAGGTCATAGAGTGCATTACTGGCAGAGGCAAGGTTATAACCCCTGAAAACACTTATTCACATAATACTTAATTCTAAATATGTAGTTAAATCCTATGAATTAAAAGTTTCATCTCATTGCTTTCCTGTGTCAGAGCCCTAGACTTGTGCCTTACAAGACTATGCATTTATCTCCTTGCTAAGCATTGCCAGTAGGTACTTGATCGTGCAAATCCTTTACTCACCTAAGCCGTTCAGTTTAAGTTAGTGTGACTACAGTTTGGGAAAAAAGGTACCCTGATCGCATGTGCACAATTGGTCCCAACATTTTGACGATGGAACTGGGGATCATTCCTATATTTTGTATTTTTATATGCACACACGGACATGCATCTATATAGATTGAATTAAAACAAAAGCAAGTGATTAACATCTTTAAAATTTAACATTTCCCCCCCCCTTAACCCACAGAAATTGTTCCTGAGACAGTAATTTACTAGATACCTTCTGTATTTATCTAGGACTGTATATCAGAAATACAAACCATGATATTGCTAATGCTATGTGTTCCCTCTAATGGGTCTTTGAAATATGAAAGCAACTTATATTTGGAATGAGCTTTGCACACCTCCTTGTCTGTGGTTGCTTTGCAAAGCCAGGCTTCACTGCTTTGCCTTGGAGAATTATGAGTTTATTATACTCCTGGAATGCTAATAGCACTTCATTTTTTCCCTAAATTTCTTCTTCATATTTATTTATTGATTCTTCATTTGAACACAGTTTTGCAGATAATGATGGTACTACTGAGAATAGCTGGTGTGAGTTAATTTTAAGAAGGCTGAAGTTACAATGCCATCCTTCCTTGCCAAGAATCTCTCTGTAAAGTTCATAAGCTAAGGCATCCAAAATGCTAAATTAGTTAAGACGGCAACTGGATAAGATTATTCCCAATGTTATATTTGATTCCTAGTCTCATAAACACAAAGTGTATCAGGAATGACAAATCTAAATTTAATTTTTCATTGAAAACTCATTGGCAGATTTTCAGATGATATACTTTAAGGAAGCGGTCTTTTCTATGGTCACTTGGTCTTTACTCAAATAAAGAACATCATTGACTTGTGAGAGAACTCACGTGGACCAGGTTTTTAGCATTTAACCCTTTAGTTTACATTTTACTTTTGATTCCTGGGGTTCTTCCCCATCTAGTCTCTCTTCCCACAGTGACGGACGGTAACTCCAGAAAGGTGCTTTCAGTCATTTTATGTGTCTTCCCTGAAGGCACAGAACTTCCCTGAGCTGATTCATGTTCAAACTGGTCAACTATTCTAAACAAGCATCCAATTTTGATTTAAATATTTCTGAAGCAAGAGAACATCCTGCAATTCTTGGTTAAGTGTTTAAAATTCAGCAGCCCTCGCAATTATGTTGCCTCTTAGTTTCTCAGTTGCTAGGTTCTTGGTCCTGTTATGCTCTCATCTAGAGAGCAGAGCATCACATTTTCTTGCTGTGGAAGTACTTGTGAACTGCAATCAAATAATCTCTTAATTCCTCTGTGATGTTTCAGTATGATACTGGCTTCTTCTGTGTTTTTTCAATCCTTACTGTCTGGTGGCTCTTCTCTGAACGCTTTCTAAGGATGCTACTGGCCAAAGAAGACAGTAGTGCTGACAGCTGCAAAGGTTTGAGAGAAATGGAACAGCAGAGATTGCAGAGCAGAACTGAGCAGATAGACAGCAGGAGATAAGGACTGCAAAATTGGAAGGCAGAAAATAGGGATAGTGGCATAGGAAGCTCTTGGCATGACGAGCCTGGTGTGATACATGCCTGGTGAAGAACTGGAGTAGCTGTAGTGGTAAAAGGCAACAGCAGGTTTTTACTGGCAGAGGAGGGTGGCTGGGAGGTGGGTAGGGACTGCAGCAGCAGCACTGCTTGTAAATCAGAGCAGCCTTATATCAGAGGAGCTCTCTGCGGGGAAATGTCAAAACATCTGTCTGCACTTTGCCTGGGCATAACCAGACTCTTTCACTCGGGAGCACTGCAATGTAGGCAAAGAGAAAAGACACACTTCAAACTAACTGAGGGCAGAGTTCAGTTTGAATTTCTGGTGAGGAAGCCATTCCGTTCCTGCTAGTGTAAGATCTGAGCCTGCAGAATAAAACTCACTTTTGCAATCTGTACAAATGCACGAAGTGTTAGTCATTTCAGTGAAATAACCTGTGGATGAGAATTTACCGGCCTGAGTTTTTGATTGCTAACACAAGGCAACCACTCTTTAAACTATTTCCAAAAGTTACTCTAGTGTACAGCTGGGCTGCACTAACCTTAACTGTGATACTTGTGGTCTGAGAGGACTAGAATCTTCCCATAAGTAATACAATTTCTGTTTTTAGTTTGGAAAGATGTTATCATTTAATGAAAACTCTTTGTTTTCTGGCAGCCTACTCTGCTATCCATTTACAAAGCTGTCAAAGGACTTGGACATCCATGAAAAGTGCGAGAGCCCAATTCTACTCACAGATATACTAGTGCAGCCTCATTGAAGAGCTGCGGTTGTGCTTGACTGAGGACTAGTAGTATGAGCCCCAAAACTCAAAAACAAGTTTGTACCTATGGAAAGGGATTGCATAGGGATAGTATTGGTCCAGTGGCACGCTCCAAAATTAGGTCTGCAAGATTATGATGTTGCAAAACCCAGCACCAAGAAAAGCATTTCCAGTTTTAATTAAAACAAAACCCAAAACAAGAAGATCTCTATTTCTCTTGAATTTTAAGCTTCCCAAATGTTTGAGCATGAAATGCAGAAGTAATTGATTAGAAACAGAAGTAAAATAATGAGGCTTGCTTTTTTTTTCCTTTCCCAAGCTGATTCAACTGAGGAAGGAAAAAAAACCTCTGAAGTTTGTACTTGGGTTGAGTAAGACTTTTCTCCACAAATAGACCAAACAAACTACTGAAGTGCTTCAGTGAAGTTATCACAAAGACCGGAGCCAGTGGGATTATTTACATGGCAGACTTCTACCTGGTAGAATCAAGTGTTTAAATTAATAGTGTAAAGAATTGGGAATAATCTGATGTCTGCAGTTCTAATGGTCTAAGATATCTGTAGAAGAGATAAGGGCCTGATCCTGCACCAAGGGACATCAGTAGCAAAAGTTCCATTTATGTAAGTTAAAATTGGATTTTTCATTTAGAAAACCCAAAAAGTTCACGTCTTGCAGTTCTTATCCAAGGACTATTTGCTTTTGAAATTGGCATACTACCTGAGTCAGGGCTGCATGAGTTGGCCCCAGGTTTTCAACCTGACAGTACCTCTTTAAAATGCAACAGGATAATTTAGGCATCTCTTACGTGTTTTGAATAGCAGAGCTAACATGTCTGTCAGTTACAATGACTTGATAGACATGATTAAAAGGCAGGAGATCAGGAAAAATGCATGCTTATCACAGCCAACCCTCCCCGATGAAAAAGTAAGTAAGTGGCTCAGTGGCATACTTGCAATTGAGGTGTAACTGAAAGCATTTTTAGACATGTGCTTTGTAGACTGCTTTGAAATGGTGTTTTCTATTATGACCAGTTTCTGGAACAGATTATCATGATTGTAGGAAGCACTTCAAAGCAGATTGATGTAGGAAGATCTTTCCCCGAAAACTTTGGCTTCTCTGTAAGACAGAAAGCTACAAATGTGTCTGCAATCTGTGTTGTTTCAGCTACAACAGCATTTATTTGATAAAAATGGGCTGCTATTAATTTCCAAAATCCTACAAAGCACTTTGTATTTTGCTGGCCCCTCTGTTTCACAAAGGGTTTCAAAGGTTGTGTTTCCTTTCTCCCATATCCTTCTAAATTTCTGGTTTGTATTTTTTAAAGGCTGAGATTTAAACATTGTAATGAAATATTGAACTGCATCTGATAAACAGTCAGACACTAATTTAATATATCGGCAGCCACACTTTCACAGAACAGATCTTGATGCATCATCTAGTCCGTTCCCTGACCTCAGGCAGCATCAACTATACCTCCACCATTCAGCTGAACACAGGCTCAGCTGAACTCAGCAGTAGCTAAACATTGATAGGAACTGGACATGTGCTTAAAATATATTAATCTCTGAATTTTCATGCACAAGACTAGCTATATTCCATTTCAGCAAGGCTCCTAAAAGCTCCACTTGTAAGCTAAAGTCTGTAACTTTGAGAATTGAAGTCTTCTACATACTTGCAAGCACAGGAGCAAACGGGAAAAGCCAGCTTTCTGGGTGGTATGAAACCAGGTGGTTACAGCACATTGAAGTGTAGTGGGATGCCAGTAAATTCTTCTTGTTTTTCAAGGATATTGGAAAGGGAGGAAGCTTGTGCAGAAAATGAAAGGCAGTGGTAAGAAGAAAGACAAGAATCAACTAGAACTGTCTTGCTCCGCTATATTTAGTAGCACATGTAGAAGATAGGAAGAAGAATTTACAAAAAAGTTGTGTGTTATTTTGTGCCTTATCCAGCTGTAATATAGCAAACCATTGCATCATCCTTTATGATTCCTAAGTGAACAAATTTCCTTTTTGCCAGGGAAGAAGTTGAGGCAAAGAGAAGTTGAGTCACTTGTCTAAGCTCGTAGAGGGAGGCAGTGAATGAGAGTCCTGCAGTCACAGTCGCTTTTTCTTGTTTGACAGCAGAAATATGATGAATTTTTCATGTTAAAGCAGAAGGGCCTTGAAATAGTCCCTGCCCTTTCTGGGAAATTATTTTTTCCTATAAAGCAAGGCCAAATCCTGTTGATGGATACCTTATGAATACTTATGGTAACTGTTAAAAAATACATTTTTTTTTTAATCCACAGTGTCATCAAATGAATAATTCTGACAAATTAGTTTGATACCAAAATATTGCATTGCTTTTTTCTGTCAGCTCTTTCAGTAACTAAAGCAATACACTCTGTATGCTGTAATCCATGGATTCAGTTCAAAGTTGCCATCTCACTGTTTGAAGCCCCACCAAGACCTTTTCTTACTCTTCTGCTCAAGTGTTTGTCACCTTCCGGAGGCTGGGGGTCTGTCTTGTTTACTGAAGAAAACAGCTGTTGGCAGTGAGACTCTTCCACACAACTCATGTTGTAGGTTGCCTCTTGCTTTTCTATAGCCACACCGTGTCTGGTGGTCACTGCAGAACGCAGGAACGCAGGGGCCTCATACGCTGCAAGTTCATGTATCATCACTCTTCAGCACTGGCCTGCTCTGCCTTGGCTCATGTAAGAACTCTCTTTGTAACTATCCTATGTGGCACTTCTTTAACCTGTTCATCCTCACTCACACATCACGTCATTGTTTAAAAACCTGCTTTATTCCTTGCTCAAGGTGCTTCACTTCTTTCTTGCTCTGTTACTTAATTCCATAGAATTTATTATTTTAGTCTAGAATACAATTTATTTATAAAATGCAGTGAGTAAATGAAGTTATCTTATGCAAAGGACTTATTCTGGTTCTTTTTGAAAAAAATGCAGATCACTTTTAAATAAGCTTCTAAAGCAGACAACTCTGTGAACCCTTTCTTATCCTTTCTTTTCTCCAACATAGAAAATGAATAGCCAAGCACCAATTTTGCCTGTATTTTTAGTGAGCATAAATTAATGTACTTAATATGTAGTATGCTTCTTGCATCTACACAAAATTAAATCCTATTTGTTCTTAGAAACTATTCATCTAGTGTAAACCTGCTTCCTGAGTAAGTATTCGTTTAATTAGTAGAACAAATAGATTGTGGGATTTGGAGTTAATTATCACAGCATTCCTTTCCCTGATGTCTGCTTCAGATCTGCACAGTGGAGAGGTGTGCAATACAGCCAGGGAACACAGCAGCAAGCTTTTCTGCAGTTTGAAAATAAATACATCTTATGAATACTTCACACCTACGGAACCCTTCATTTGGGGATTACAAAGTGCTTTGCCATGCTGCGTGGGTATTATTTATTTCCATTTTAGAGGAGGATAAAGCGAAACAGGGGGAGATTAGGGCCCATATGCAACATCCCCATGTAGCATTAATAGGCGTAGCCGTACTAAGATGTATATGGTTGTATGCTACTCGTGTAGAACAGCAGAGGACGTGGCTTTTCATACTGGCTAATGAGGTACAGCCTCCATTTTTGCATGCCTGGTTGTGCATTTCTGGTCTTGGGTGTCCTGAAAGCTCAAAGCAGATGGAAGTCATGGAGAGTTAAAGACACTGGGGATCTCGGAGCCGTGCCTCTCCAGCAAGGCACCTCATTTTCAGATTTGGCTGCTGGTATTTAGTGGCTTAGGACTGGGATATGCAGTCAGTGGCAGAGCTGAGAGAGGAGTGCAGATGTCCTGCTGCCTGGCCTTGCTGTGCCAGAGCAGAACGATTTAGTCACACATGCATATCCTTGTCTTCGTTGCACAACTCATCTAGGAGGTTGGAAGCTCCATCTGAACAAGCACGATAGCAAAGCCATGTGCATGTCCTTAGTGTTTCTGCATTTGCCTCTGGGAAGGTGTGTGTATATGTGGGTGTCACTGTTTCAGGATTTTTTATGTTGAGACTATATAGGAATAATTCCCCAGAAGTTATGGGAGAAATACATTTCCTGTGAGAGGAGTGTTTAAGAGTTGTCAGCAGCTTCATGTTTCCTAACTGCAGGGTAAGGAGTTTCTGATAGGGAGGGTAGATTTTGAGCTCTGACTTTCTCCTGCTGAGTTAATTAGCTGGAGTTTAAAGCACTTCCTCCCCTGAGCTGGAGTTTCTTATGTGGGAAAGAGAAGTAAGAGGCCATAGCCAAATGAGAGCCCCAATTAAGGACGCAGGTGAACAAGGCTTGTAAATGGCTGTCTTGAGTCTGAGCAGAAGACCGTGTCTGCCAGTGAAATACTGTTTGGACATATCCTTAATGGAAAGAAATGGTTTACTGTGGAGTCAGCAGCCAAAACATCCTTTCTGCTGTTAAGAGTGCAGCATGCTACATGTGCTGCGCTTCCTCCTGGCTTTGCTTCGAGATAGCGGGCAATGGAGGTGGCATTTAGAGGAGACTTGGGAATGTCAGAGCTGAGAGGGGCAACTGGATGCTGTGTGATACGACATTAATGGGGACAGCTCTTTGCACCTGTTTCTCTTTGGATGGGTTAAATTCATAAAACCATCCCCACTCACACAAATACTGACTTACAAAAATCCTCTTTTCTTACAGTTGCTGTTTTCTTTTTTTCCTCACTGGAGCTATTAGATGTAGCTGAACCTGGTCAGATAACGGGACTGTGAAGGAACAAGTATGTCGCTTAAACAAAAACATCTTTAGCAGCTAACAGGTTTAGAGTTTTATTTCTCTATGCACTTTAGCTCTGAAAGCTCAAGGGCTGTTCCTTCATGGCTCTGAGGGCTTTATTTTAAAAACAAAGGCATCAACTGCCCAAGTAAGTACCTAGGATGTTGGTAGCGCTAATACAGCCTGTGCCTTGTCAGTTAGTGCAGGTATGCCTACCTGTGCAGTGGTTGCATCTCCTGCCTGTGGTGGAATGATAACTAAAGAGTGCCTTTATGTGGTTTAGTGTAATCCTCTTAACCACAAGAAGATGTTCTGACTGTGTAATACAGTATCCGCTCAGGGAGTTAGCAGGAAATACCTATTGCCATTTAGATTTACATCCTGGATTATTGGGCAATAATTTCCTTTTTGCAGGAAGTTCTAACTCACGCAGAGGTCAGATGGTGCAGGACAGGAAGTTTAAACCAACTCCAAGAGGATGTCTGATGAGTGCTCTCTGCCTCAGCTTTCCACTGTGAATGAGTATGAGAGTACATGTAATCTGTTTTGTTCATTGAGACCAAAAGTTCTTTTGGGATGAGAAGTACTCCGTGGATAGTAACTTGTGCCGTGCCACTCATGTGGAACCTCTACCTGTCTCTGGAACACAAACAGCAGTGGGAATCCATCTGAAATCCAAGTGCCTTGTGGTTTAAATGCTTTGTTTTGTTATCTTTGTTTTCAGATAACAATCTCTTTGGCTCTTTGAGGCATTTAATGAAAATTGTTTTAGGGGGACTGCAGTATCTTAGAGAGCATTGTGTGTGTTTTTGTATAGTTAGGAGTTGAAACCATACCGTACAGCTGGAGCCTTAGCGTTTTACTATGCTGTGACAGGTAGCATCGATTTTACAGTTAGGTTAGACTGATTTCAAATGTTCCCTTATTGAGTTTATTGGCACCTACAACTAACAATGTTAAAAGGTTAAATGGTATGCATGTTACGCTGCACACAGCCCAAAAATTTGTTTAGAGAACCAAAACAACGTCTTGTGACTGGTCCCTTCACCCTACAAAATTTCTGTGTGTGGATGTCTAACCTTGATGAGGTTGTTCAGGATCACTGGACAGGGTCTTCTTACATTTGTTCTGTGCCTCTTGTGGAGAATATTTCTGGCTGAAAACTGAATTGAAGGAAGGGCAGAATGGGCTCTTGAGCTGAACATAGGTCAAAGACTCGGAGCATTCCTGAAACATCTGGGAATGATGTGGCATCCATGGCTAGCATCAAGTCCTGTTACAGGCTTACTGTGTGAATATGAGCATGTCCCATAAACACTGCATGCTTCGTTACTCAGCCCCCTTACAAAGCAAATAGTACTTCACAGAGATGCTGTGAGGCTTCGGTCACTGGGATTTGTAAAGCTCTGGGAACACTTAGTCTGGGCCAGCTACAGAATTGCAAGTATTAATACTGCATGGAGTCAAGTAATCCTGTATAAATGTCACCTGCTTTGGTCTGTGTTAACAGTTAGAAAGGGACATGAATTGACTGAGAAAGAGACATGTGCTGTGATTGCTTAAATACAAACCTGGGAATTGGTAAGTTTTAACTTCTAAATTCATCCCTACCAGCAGGTCAGTCATTGCCTTGGGCAAACAATGGGAAGTCAGTATCAGGTTTCTCTGGTGAAGTAATAATGCGCAAGAAAAAAAAAAAAGACAGCATTTTCTAGAGTTGTGAGAATTAATCAGAGATTGTTTTAAAGGATTGCCTGAAAAGTGCTATATATTTTAAATGGTTTCCCATCTCTGCATATTAGTTGTATACATAGGAAAAAATCAGTCTGAAGCACAGCTCCCATTTGGTGATTTCAGTTTGAAATGACCCTTTCTTTCATCAAAACAACAGAAAGGACAGATGTGTGCTATTAAAAACAAGATGTTCTTGTTCAAACTGGCAGCATTATCTCTGAAACCCACCCTGCTGGAGCAGTGCTTGCAGAAAAACTAGATTCCCACCACTTAGCTGCTGCTAACTCTTCCACTTCATTCCCCAAATTACTTGCAGAACAGCTGGCATTAGCCACCCTTATTTCCTTTGATGCAGGAAGTTTGCATTCCCTGTTCGTAGATTCCTCCACACCTGTGCTCCCAGTAACAAGCAGTGATCAGCGGTGAGTCACTTGACACACTGTGTGGCTAGTGTTGGCTTTGCTCCTAGTGACATGTGCCAGCCTGGGTGGAAAAAAAAGAAGTTAAAAAAACATAGACCCCAAAGGCATGATAACTTGAATTATTTCCCTTCACCCCCTGCCCTCCCGGAGTGGAAATCCAGCTTGCGTATGGAGTTCATGAACTGGAAACAAGCTGCTGACTCTGTGGCTGCTGTTGGCTATGATCCTCCAAACCTCAGCATTCGAATTGAAAGCCAGACCTCTCCGGTGCATTAAGGCTCACACACTAGCTTCAATTGTTGAGCTTCCTTTCAGGACTAGAGATTACAAAAGAGTTGCCAAGGCTCTCTTGTCAGTGGTCCATGTTCCCGTGATACCCTAGCTAACTTGACTTTGAAGTGGGCTGCAAATGAAGATGCTCTCCATTCTCTCCTCTACACGTGCACATTGCAAGAGTCCAACTGCCACTGAATTCCCGTCGACTTGATCAGTTGGCACCAGCTTTGATGTGGACTGAAATGCCAGGAGCAAATTGTCTCTTTAGAACTACCCTCTAAAAGTTACTCAAGAAGTTAAGCCTAGAGAAAAGGAGGCTGAGGGGAGAAGACCTCATCGCTCTCTACAACTACCTGAAAGAAGGTTGTAGCGAGGTGGGTGTCGGTCTCTTCTCCCAAGTAACTGGCGATAGGACGAGAGGAAATGGCCTCAAGTTGTGCCAGGGGAGGTTTAGATTGGACGTGAGGAAAAATGTCTTTACTGAAAGAGTGGTTAAACATTGGGACAGGCTGCCCAGGGAAGTGGTTGAGTCGCCATCCCTGGAAGTATTTAAAAGACGTGTAGATGAGGCGCTTAGGGACAATGTTTAGTGGGCATGGTGGTGTTGGGTTGACGGTTGGACTTGGTGGTCTTAGAGGTCTTTTCCAACCTTAATGATTCTATGATTCTAAGTTACTGTATTTGTTCCTCCTGAGTTTAAAGCCTATGAATTGGCTATGAGCCTCCTGCTATGGGCCTGATCCAAAGATCACTGAAATAAAAGGAGGAGGGTGTCTTAAAATTCCTTTGGATCAGGCTGTCTTTCAAAGATACTTGTCCTCTCTTCTAATCTGAACCAAGTATTCTTGAGGACACTGCATATCTTTTCTGTTTCAGAAGTTTTTGCATTTCACTCCTACTGGCATGCCCAGTTCACAGTTCCTCTCATTTAGTGAGACTTGTGGTCTGTAGAAGCAGGTTGGTTTTCCTTACTGCATCAGACATGGATAGCTACCAAGATTATATGTTAACAGAAGGTGGAATATATCAATGTTGTACAACTGAAGTTAGAGCCAATAGCATATTTTACCTTTAAACTAGTGAGTTTACCAAAGCCAGTATTTTTTTAAGCTGAGTGGGGACTGTACATCTGTTGTGGTACAGCTGGAATACACGTCGTTAAGGGCAGGGTGCCCTCTCCAGGGCCTGGGTGTAGTGCTTTATATGCTGTCCACCTGCAATGGACTGTTTTCACTTGGCTGCACTGAACTGTGGTCATGGTTGAAAATAAGCAGATTTGTTATTTAATACCTTTGGCAGTCTGACAGGGAGTTATAGTAAAAAATCTAGAGCGCACTTGTTTGGCATCCTGTTCCCATCAGGAAGGGCTGGTGTAACAACAGATCCCTGTGCTTGTCCTCTTCTGCTGGGGGTGTTATACCTGCTGGAGAGAGAATGACCTCTAGGGTGTTGCTGTTTATTGACACCAGTCTGCAAAGAATAATCATAGTACCACTGCTTCTCAGAAAGAGCCTTTTGGCCTTGGCTGCCCTCTTTGTTGAGAGGGATGAAGACAGTGTTTTGTAGCCTGGAGTTCATGGGTTCCTGATGCAGGGAAGTGCTGCTCTGTTAGGCTGTCCTTAGAAGTCATGGATCTGCTCTGCTGAATGCAGGAGGGCAGGTCTCTTCTGTTTCTCTGTCAGAAATCCCCCCAAAGGCAAGAGCAAACTTCAGTCGAATTGCTCCTCTTACAGGCTGGTAAATTATGTGGCTCTTTTGGCTGGAAATGGGCTGAGCTCCAACCTTTCTCATGCTGTTTGCCCTGTAACCTCTGTTCCTTTCCTGATTCCCATCTGCATTGTCAGAAGTGGGCAACCTCCCGTCTGTCGCCGGCCGGGCTGCTGTCGACTGGGCTGCTGCCCTCCCGGCAGGGCAGGGCTCTCCCCAGCCCTGCATGAGATGCTGGCAGCTCCCTTCTCTCCCTTTGCCCAGTCCCTGCAGGCTGTAGTGCTTGGATGTTGTCCTTTGCTTTCATCTTCATAACCGTACCTAATCCAGTGATTACAGCTGTTTGCGTTTCACCAGAAAACCTCCGCAACGGGCTGGTTGGGGTGGTGAGGGAACAAGGAGTTTTCAGCCACTCCAACCTTGGGCTGAAATACACAGACTTTTAATGACATTTTCAACTGAATGCTAACGGTAGCTGTTTATGAAGCCAAGAATGTGTCTCTTCATGCCACTCGAACACTTTACTGAGGGTGAGGGCACGATTAGTCATTCAGCAGGCAAACATCTGGTGCTTTTGCGTGCCCTGCAGCTCTTCCTAGTTAGCAGGCCTCACCTCAGCCTGGCTAAGCTAGGAATGTGTTAGTGCAGGCATTTTAATTTTATGCTTTTAACCACCACCATAAATGGGCAGGGGATAAAACTTGGTTGCTCATGTGGTCTTTTCCAGTTCTGTATCCTTGTATTTCTAGATCCCAGCTCATTCTGGACAACAATTTATCTCTCTAGGGATGTGTGATAGATAAAAGAAATAGGATTTTCAGAGCATTTCTAACCCATTAACTCTGTCCTTTCAGGCAGAATAGAAGTCAGAAAACCAGGGAGAATAAAAAATGCCCTTATACAATCTCTGCTCCCTTCCTCCCCGTGCTTGGCTTCTCTTCTGAATGCCAGAGTCAACCTTTGAACACAGGCAATTTATGGCTGATAGTTGAATCCTTGCAAAACTTCTTCCTTTTGTTCCTTTTCCCTGCCCTTGTTTCCTTCATCTCTGGCAACCCATCTAGGCTTTTAATTCTAGAATGACAAGTTTCTTTGTTTTCCACAGTTGCAGAAATGCCCTTTTCCAAATGCCTCTCCTTGTAGCCCACCTGCAATAACTGGCTTCTTCCTACTCTTCCAACTCTTAGCACATCTTTTGTCCTGTTTGAACATAAAACTGCTCACTTTGTCTTTTGTTTGTCTCGTGTCTTCTTCCAGAATCAGTATGAGATGTGCGATGGGCTCCTAGACCATGTAGTCTATGGCTGATGCAAGGTGTCTTGAAGTTTGGAGGCTAAGCTGAAAGTGCATTACAGCTGCTAGGAATGCAAACAGTGTTTGTAGGCAGAGCCCTGAATTGCTCCAGGTATCTCAGTAGATCTTAATCACAACCTGTTTTCTTCATGCAGTCATAGCTTCCAGGCACACTCAGTCTCAGAGAAACATGGTGCAACTGCTCTGTTGTTTTGCAAAGTGCAAGGAGAATTTCTAGTTAAAGTAACCCTCACCATCATTTAGAAAGTAAAATCTCGGTGGTGAAAAGGCTTCACTGCACGGTATTTCAGTAATTGCAAGGTCACAGATATAGCATATTGTACAGGGAGAACTCATGCTGTCTCTGTTGTGTAACGTGTATTTATGGAGACTAGTAAGCAGAATGGTGAGGGTCTTTTGACCTTTTGACCCAAAGAAGAATTATTAGTAAATCATAAGCTAATTAGAATTGGAAAAGGGCTGACAGCCTATCCAGTTCATCCCTTGCTAATGTGGGATTGTTCCCTACAATGCATTTTCTGCTGTTGGCTTTAAATAACTAAGCATCTATTGCTTCTCTTGGGAAAGTGTACCATTCACCAGTAGTGAACTCTGTCTGACAGCCAGCCTAAACTTTCCTTAATTTCCTTCCCCTTCTCCCAACTAACTCTTTTTAGATTTTTACACTTCTCCAGTATTTGTAGATAGCTTTGTTGTTACCATGTCATGTCAGTGATCAATGACCAGTGTAAGCTTCATTCTTACACATGGCTGTTTATGCTGGTTCAAGTTGCACTCTGGAGATGTACACCTTCCGGTGCCACTAATTAATGCTCAGCTCAGACTCCAGCATGTCCTTTGATAAAGCCTCTTGTGCACCTTATGTGCTCTGAATAAAACTGTAGTTCTGGATACCTTTGAAAATGTGGCACCACAGTCTTGGAGCAAGATAAGTCCATGCAGTGGGAAGCCACTAACCCCCTTTTTTAATGTGAATGTTAACACCTGTTCATGTGGTAGCCATAGGAGAGTGATTTTGCTTGTCAGGATAAGTCAGGACATCTTCTGAATGGAGGCTTGTGCATGAGAGGTACAGATTGCTTTCCCCAACCTGTGTATGGGTGTGTGTGTGGGGGGGATATATGGTGCAAATGTAGCTGAGATACTTCAGTCTTCCCAGCTGTGAGTTAGGGGTAATGTCACTTGTAGGTGCTATTGTAAAGCCTTCAGAAACCAAATACTAATCACTACTGTGTCATATGGTGCCTTATCTTTAAAATACGCTCATCTACCACCAAATCGTAGAGGAGCTCTTCCTTTTGGCTGTGTCAGATCTGAATCTGGACATAGAGCAAAAGGGTTTCAGAGGAAAATACTCCTTTTTAGACTAGCCTTGCCATCATTCAGCTTGATGATTAGGCTACCATTTTTTTTTATTTCAGCTCAACGACCAAGCAGCAATCTGGAATTATACATCAACCCCTGTTTCATATATTTTATGATTCATTGTAAATTAAAAAGAATCCTCTTTTGGAAGCCTGAAGTTTTACCAGTGGCTGAAGATCCAGAGAATCCATTTAGAGGAAAAATACTAGTAAAAGTAAGAGAGGATAAAAAGCATCACTGGCTGTGTCTTTTGGTGTAAATCACATTCATTTCATGAAAGTCTTGAACACATCCCTTAAACTTTAATACCTGAATTTCAAGCCCAGCAATCAGTGGAGTTTTTAGCACCAGCCAGAGAGTACTCATAGTTGGCAAGCAGATGGTCCTTTCCCCTCTTTTACATTCTTTTAACGCACTAACACTGCCAGTTGGGCGTTTGAAAGCCTCATTAATTTTCCTCACTGTTTGGCAATAAGACCTTGCTTGTTCCTTGTGTCTTCCATTACTGAAACCTGCACAGTTTCCACACTGCTCCTACTTGTTGCTTTGATGTGGGGCTGGATTCTTTGCCTGGCTTGGGAACCAAATGGTGGAGATGTTGAGTGATGTAGAAACACACTGGGATGTGATGTCAAAAGCACAAGTGGTTAGAGTGTGGAGAGGAGAAATTTGGTGTGTGGGTGCAAGGAGGGAGTTAGAAAGGAGAGAGATAGGGTCGTGTCAAGACAATATTGATGTTAGATCCCGCAAACTCAGAGGAGACTAACTTTCTCTGGTTAAATTATCTGTGTTTAGATGTTGTGGAGTAACCAGTGATGTTTCTTTATACTTTCTGGAGAAATCTCAGGTTTCTGTGGAGCTCTAGAAGTATGTGATGCATCTAAAAATACTGGTTTTGCATAACTTCCCTCCCCACACCACCCAAAAAAGAAATGCTTCACAGTGTAGCCCTCCTTAATAAAGTGAATCTGCCCAAGAGGCAGCACGGAGCTGCATTTGAGCGGTTTCGAATGGCTCCATATCTCATTATCCAAGTTACAGGATGGATTTTTTGACTGCCTGCCCTGCAAACTCATTTTGAGACAGGTGTGTTAAAAATGCATGTGTCCTTGGTTACCTGGAGAGAGCAGAGGTGCTTTGTAGCCCTGAGTTAAGTTAAACGAATAAAGCCTGTATTATTCATCAAGACAAAACCATTTTCTGAATCTGAAAGAAAGAAACTGTCTTGTCTTTGAAAATCATTTATCTAGCCTTGATTTTCCTGAGGGCAGCAAGTAGAAGTCAAGTTTAAAACAGAGACTGAAACTCTTTTTCTGTGGGATCAAGAAAAGCAAATTGCCAGCAGAACCACTTTTGATCAAATGAGTGTCTGCTGCGGGACTTGATGGTACTGCCTGTGCAGCACAATGTTACAGTGTTCATCTGCTCTCCAGCCAGCATTGCTTCATGCTCTTCCTCTTGGTGTGCCTGGCAAATTGAGAAAGATGGATGTGTAAAAGGTTTTGTCTTTGTCGTGGACTTCTCGAAGGTGAAGAGCTCACTGATAGATCAACAGTAGTTGCCTCTGTCAGCATGTGTACAGAGAAACCACTGGCACTAGGAATTCATGGTAATAGTACCTCTGCTGATGGCGTAGAAAAGCATTGCTTGTTATGTCACGGCTTAAAGAGGATGTGACTAGCATTCTGCAGATCTCGACCTGGGGCGTGATTGTCTGGGTTCTCACAAGTCGAGAAGAGTCAGATACGACCAGATCTTCAGCACAAAATTGAAGGTGATAATCATAATTCATGTGCTGAGTTCCTCTGCCAAAGGGTAGGATGTTGCTGGAGTCATTATCTTTAAGGTATGAAGTAATTCTGATACCCAAACTGTCTTATCATGGTCAGTATCCATCCATTTCATACCTCTGTGCTCTTTGCTTTTGAGCCCCTAAGTCTTGGACAGATTACAAATTGGAGCAATTTATATTCTTGCTGCCATGGTGAGTTACAGAGGAGAATAAATCTCCAGAGAAAGGTGTGTTGGGCTTGTGTGTGAGTAGGCACTAAGCAACGTCACCAAGGGGACCAAGGCAGCCACAGCTGGGGAGTGTGTGTGTGTGGCAAATAACAAAAGTAATGTATTGATTGATTTTCCTGAGCTTTTACACTAAGAGAGAGGGTCTGTGGAGAAATTTCTCCGTACAAAGGATTAGGATTGATGAGTTTTGAGAATATGGATCCATATTCACTTTTGGCCTATCAACCAACTCCTCTCTTCTAAATTACCCTCCTCAGACGTGCAACAAGTAAGCTCACCAACCTGCCAGTAAGGGAAAGCAAAAAAAAAAAAAAAAAATTTTTTTGCCCTAAAAATTCAGTTGATCCCTTTTAATCCTTGATGCCAATGGTATTGTTATTATTTTTTCACTTATTCTTTCCTACCATAGTGGTAGGTAGTAAGGTAAAACCCGAGCAAGATACAAGCAGTATTTAGCCTCCTCTCCAGGAGGAAGAGTTCCAGATGCTCCCTATACAAGGAATGTTCAAGATATCCTGTGTTTGTCTCTGCATGTAATTCTCCATAGCATTTCAATTGGTTATAGTATTTCTTATCTTCTCTCCTAAATATTTGTGCATCTGTATGATATGCTGTTAAACAGGTACTGTTTTCCACTCCAGACGTGACTGTATTGCTGGACAGGGTGGAATGTCTCCTAAGGATAGTTCACGAAATACTTCATTACTCTGAGTGTGAGATAATTCTACCAGTAATAGAATATATCTTGCATCCTTCATAAATCAAAGACTTGTTTTCTTTAAAAGGTTTAAAGAATATCTACCATTTTTTCTTACTCTTTTGTAAACTGTATTAGTTGTCACCCAGATTCTTGCAATAGCATTTTGTCTGGCTATTTTCTCCTCTTCGTTATACAGCAGAACTTAATTGAACTGAATGAACTATACATGAACGTGAAGTGGTGATTACTCGGCCCTGTTCGTGTTAATTCACAGATGTAATTTAACAATTTTAAAAACATCTTAACTTCACTCAGTAGTCTTAGAGCATCGATCACAAAATTAATTAGAGATTTCTAAATATGTCATGCAAATTATGCATTACACCCTCAAATACATAATACCATATAGAATTTATAAGTGTCGGAGAAGGCTTATTGCTGCAGCTGCCTGCAGTATGCTGATGTGACTACTTACATCACGGGACCACAAAGTAATGAGTTACTCTTTGGTGGCTGATTCTCTGTGCAGTGGAGGCTGCCATCAAATGTGTTGCTGTAGTTGGAGTTGAGCTGGAGTAAGATGTTATCACTCCAGCTGCTCATCTCCAAAATCTTGCTGGATTTTTTATTTAGGTTAACATGCTTCTCTTCTCATTTGCAATGGGCTAGGAGCACTCACAGAGTCAATTTTTATGTTCATCTGACAAGTGCTAACATGCTACCACAAGGTTTACTGTTGGTTTTTTATTGTCCAGGCATAGCTATTGCTTAGATTGTAGTTGATGTAGGTTTTTTATTTGCCCCATATTAACACTCCTGTTTTTGAAGTCTTTTCTTCCTCAGCTGCTACTCTCCTCCAATCCTTCTCTCCTCAAATCTTGTAGTCTTGACTTAAGTTTTAGTCAGATTGTTTTATTAATTTTTAAGTAAGATGCCTTTTGAATCTATCAGGTAAGACAAGACATAGAAAAACTACAATATAGTAAGAGTCCATCATTTTGTGATAAGCTGATGTATAGTGCCAAGCACAGTGGGACCCTGGTTCCTCACCAGGGCTGTGGAGTCTCAAGTACCCCACAGAGATGCAAGACTGGGATGACATCTCCAGATGATTGACTCTGCTCCCTGCTCTTGAAAGTTGGCATATTGTGCAGTCCTTAATACATCTAGCAAGACCCATTTTTAAAGCATGTCGGTGTCTTGTCCCCACTATTCCCACTGGAAAACTGTTAAAGAAACTCAGTCCTTTGATAGTCAGAAGTATTTTCTAAGGTGTATGCTAATTCTATTCAGAGATAGCTTATATAATTTATTTTCTTGTATGAACACTTTCTTTTAACCTAAATAGCTCTTTTATACCTGATATATTTATAGTCAGTAATCATCTCCCCTCTCAGCTTTTGTTTTACTAGGCTAAACAGTCTAAGCTCATGAGATTCATAAACTGTCTGATAGCATCAGTAGCTTTTCCCTGGACCTACTCAAGTTTGAATTCCTCTTCTTTGGGTACAGGATAGAACTGTACTGTACAGCTCCATTAATACTTTCCCACCTCTGCTAGAAAAATGTGTTTTAATACAATGATGTGGTTTCGTTTGTCTTTTTAACAACTATGCCCTGTTAACAGCTCAGGTGCTCGTGAATGCAGTTATAAACCCAGGCCTTTATCTTCCTCTTTCTAGCCAGTGATAGCCACAATATTCTTGCTGTTTTTTAAATACATAACCTTGCTTTTGCTTTATTAAACTTCTTCCTCCACACTTCTTATGTCATGTGTGATATCACTGTTCTCTTCTGTATCACCAATTTTTTTGAACTGTGAATCAGCATGCAAAATGTAGAACTCGGGGTGCAAGTTGCTTGTGTAGCTCTTGCTGAGTGTCTGCCTCATCTGCAGGGACTTAGGCTGTAATGAAGCTACAGAAGTTGCTGTTGGAAAGTTTTCATCTTTCAGCTCATGGTAGCAGACCATACATTTAACTCTGAATGCCTTTAGTTAAATCCCTAATGTACCTGTCACATTGGTTTCCACAGCGTTGCAAGATCTTGTGCTGTGCTGAACTATTTCAGTGTGTGCACACTTCAAGGTACTCAGCATTTGCTAAGATAAAGCTGCTTTGCTCAGGACAGCTTTTCAACAAATGTTTCAAAAGATAAATTTCTAGATATGCCCATGCAGAATTCTTTGCAGGACTGTAGCCTAAATCACTTTCAATTTGTTATGATACAGATGCAGTCTATGTCAGGCTGCGTATGGCTTCCCTCTGTGTGTAGGATTCGGAGGTCGCCTGCTGCAACCCACTGTCATTCCATTAATGAAATTGGAGGAAGCAAGATGTACTTCAAAGCAGTGGGACTCCATATGGACAAAATTTATGCCTATGTGGAGCTCCTCACTGGAGCAGGATTTTATGCAATATTACTGAATCTACTAATCTAGACATAGATGGAAATTCTACCTATTGGCAGAAACTGAAGCTGGTCAAATTCCACATTAAAATTGTCTGTTGCAGGATCCCACTGACCTACTCAGTGATTCAAGTGAGGTTACACCAGGGGATGAGTCTGGCCAGTTAATTTACCCTTGATGACAGCAGTTGTGCCGCTGATCTACACAATTGGATTGTGTTTTGGCATTGGAGGGACTCTGGGGAATCTCACATGATCTGCACTGTGAAATTAATTTGATAATGCACCATTGTTTTCCCTGAGCTTGATCATTCATTCCCTGCTGAAGCTAAGGCCCTCAGGATTGGATTCATCACGTTTAGAAACGAGCTACAGCTTTCCATTTACAGGATGACAAAATCCCTGTGTGGTCTTTCTCTAAAAAAAACCCAAAGCACAGCGCTGTGTGCAAAAGGAGGCCTGACGGAGGTTTCTGCCAGTGAGGGGCACATTGTCATCCCTCAAGCTTTACAATTTACTAGGAGCACTGTAATCCATAATCACTGTCCCATGAAAAGCTGGCATCGAGTTTCTTTAGAGCTGATCATGGGTGAATCTGCACGTGCTCATTCATGAAGGAACTGTTGCAATCCATTCTGATGAACGCGAGTCCCAACAGGTTCAGGGGGAAGTACCCAGTCCTTCCAGGCTGCAGTCTTTCCCGTATCATGCCTGCAGATTTTAGCTGTGCCAGCTAGAGGCATTGGGCCAACTCTAGCCTTGGTGTAAGTCCATTAACATCAGTGGAGTTGCCTGCACCTACACAAGGCTAACTTTGGCCCACTGTGGTTAAACTTCTGTGAGTATTTCCACTAAGCCCTTTTCTTTATTCATGGGTTTAGAAGCTGGCTGTAAAAATGTGCTCCATGCTGACATTTGGCATACAGCATCTCCTCATCCTGGGAGCATGGATTTTCTTCCTCTGTAAAACAAAACAAAACAAATAGAAAACCCAAACCCCATTGAGGAATTTTAGTCTGATTTCCTGGATTAGAAATAAGTAAGAGTTTGTTTCAGATTCTTTCCTATTTACCTGTGTCTCTGGGGTGGATTTGTGTTAAAGATTATCATATGCATCTGTACGTACATACAAAGAATCTGTTCTTATGTGTGATGTCAGCTCATATTGCCTGCTTTGGTAGTCGCGGTGAGATGACCCTTTTAGGAAATATAATGTATTGCTTAGGCCACTGTATCCATAAATCAGTGGCTTGTGCTGAACAGGTAGCTTCTTTGTGGTTCTGTATCCCTTATCTAAATCACAGCAACTACTTTCAGCAGATATAGCTCTGTTTTTGTCTTCACACAAGGATTTGAGTCTTGATAAATTTGTTTGTTACTTAAAGTAAATGTTCACATAGGCTTTTATGCAGACAAATTTCAGTTTTAGAGTTGCTCGAGAGTAATTCATTGCGGTTTTGCATGGCTATCGTCTGTTGGTGGCCAATGGTGTAGTGTAGACAAGTCACATGTGAGTCTGTCGACAGTCTGAGTGAATGGCAGAAGTGTTCAGTAAACAAGGGGGGGCTTGAGTGAGTCAGCTGTGTAGACGCTCATGCCAAAGCATATTTACATGAGCATTCATGAAAGTGCTAGGGCTTCCTCTGGGATATTTCTTTGCCTGAGTTTTTTGCAAATGCAGTTGCTTTATGGACAACAATTAAATCAGCCTCACAGCTGTTTGTAGGCAAAAATGCATTTGCAGTGTTTGTCAAGAGGAACTTGCTGGGGGGAGTTCAGATAGAAAGGGAACCTGCTTGGTGCTACTGCTAACACCCGAGGAGTGAGATCGGCTGAGAAGTGGGTGCAGTAAGGCGAGACTCTGGTTTCTGCCTTTGGGTCTGTCCTGGATCCCATAAAGCTACAGAAGACCACACAATGCTAATTAGGAAATCTAGGTGTGGGAGGGGCATATATATATTAGCATATTTACCTATTTCACAAGGATATGGCAAATTTTGAAAGATAGTCATGCCCATGCTTTTTAAACAGCTGTACTGATTTAGGTTGCTACTGTCTCTCAGCTGTTCGTTATCTGCTGCTAAGCTGACTGATCATGTAAGTATTCCTAATTTGTTTCAGTACAAAGTGAAACAGTTCATTTAATGAAGCTTTTAATTAAGCTGATAGCAAGAAGGGATCGCCAGATCTTAAAGCACCATCGTTTTCAGAAATGAAGATAGGATGATGGCCGCAATATTTGCAAAAGCCTATGGAGGTGCAGAGGTAGAAGTGATGGTTCAGTTCATATAGCTTTAAAATATGTCTTACCCTAAATCCACAGGATATACTGTTTCTAAAACATTTTATGGACTGCTTTCTCTCCTCTGTATCAAAATACAAAGGCCTAGAAAATAGAGCCAAAGAAAACTGGAAAAAAATGATGTTCTTGTAAAGTGCAGGCTTACTGGAAATTAAATCCAGGCATCACAGGAAGGCTGTAGATTCGGACTTAATAATACTCGTGTCCTTATTGCAGCAGTGTTTACATGGCCAGTGATGGAAAAATCCCAGTGTTCACAGATCCTCTTTTTTTAAACTAGAACACCTTCACAGGTTTATCCAGTGCATTGCCTTTTTTAGTTCCTAAAGCATCAGTCCTGGGGAAGCATATGTTCATGGACCTGTGAGCAGTAAGACCTTGTCTGGCTCTCCGTAATGAAAATATCACAGCCCATCTGCTTTTCCAATTGTAGAGCTGTCCTGGTTGGTGTCTTGCTGGCAGACCAGCTGCAGGGAGCACTAGATAAGATACACATTTAGTATTAATTTAATGTACACTATACAATCTAATCTAGTACATTTTCACACACTCCTTTGATAACCCTTATGCTTTAGTTTTCAGTGCTTCTGGGGTTGGGGAAAAATCAGGCCCTGAGGGCATGCCAGCTCTGCTTTTGAAGACTCTGAGCTTCAGAGGAAGCTAATGGAAGCTGTGGGTGCTCAGGACCTCTTAAAGCTCAGCCACAGGTCGTGCTGTATTTGCTCATACAAAATTAGTACCTCATCTGCAAATAGTTCCACTTGCTTCAAAGCAATCATGAATCGAAGAAGGCACCTGCTTGGTGCTACTGCTAACACCCGAGGAGTGAGATCGGCTGAGAAGTGGGTGCAGTAAGGCGAGACTCTGGTTTCTGCCTTTGGGTCTGTCCTGGATCCCATAAAGCTACAGAAGACAGTAGGAGTGCGCCTTAGGGCCAGATGACTGGAGTCATTAGTATA
>NW_008825100.1:3193139-3244678 GCF_000699105.1 Pygoscelis adeliae
AGTCCGAGGGTGCCTTGGATCCTGACGGGGCTGACATTTCTGCATGCTGCTGACCTGTACCAGCTAAAGATCTGCTGGCCAAGCTGATGGACATACTCTGCTGCGTGAAGACCTATTGTTAACATCACGTTATTGTTTACAAAATAGAATGTAAACCCCAATGTTGCCATTATGTTTTCCACATGTTTTTTGGTTCGGACCAAAAACTCAAAGCTAGTTTTGCTTTTATCTTAAATCAATTTCCCTTTCCAGCTCTGTGTTTTCTTCTTTATTGTCTTCCCTCTGCACTCCTGGAATGATTTTTAAATATTTGCACAGAATTAAAAATTAAAAACAAGTGGTACTTTTCTAGGAGTCTTCCTTGTAAAGAAAAGCTTCATATTGTTACAAATGTTGGACGAATAACAAGTTTATACTTTAACTTTGAAAGTACTTTGTGATGCTCACTGTGTCACAGAACATGTATTTATTAAAACAATGCAGCATTTTTCATGGCCTCTGGTTTTTACTGCTCTACCCTCTGTATGTCCTTTACTGAGTCTCTGATCATTTTGGTACCTGAGCACAATTGGGGCTTGATGCATTAAGAGTATTACGGATTTGTTTCTCTGCTGCCTATTAAATACGTGCCCTAGTCCAACCTGAAATTACAGCCAAAATGCAGGAATTACAGGTGGTATTCTGTACTCAGGGTAATTCAGGAGGTCATAATGGCCTAATCTGGCTGTAAAATATAATAATTTGTCTAAACCTTTGCAAGTACTTTAAAGAACCGCAAGGTGCAAAATATTCTAAACAGAGTGAAGAGCCATTATTAGAGAGGAAACGAAAATAGCCTGGCTTGCTTAGTCCAGCAAAGCTGAGGTGGAAAGGGGATATGAGTGTCCATAAATATATCATGGGTGTTAATACCAGGGAAGGAAAAGAACTATTTAAGCTAAAGGACTAGGCTGGCACAGGATTAGTTATGTATACATTGGTTGTGAGTAAGTTCAGACTGGAAACTGTAATGTAGCTGTAACTGGCCACTAGAGAAGTGGGGGGCAGGCTTCTGTCACAGCTTTTGAAAAGGGGAATGTGTTTAATGTGGATCATCGTTGTTTATGAAAGGGATTAATGATGTGGTTGTGTGCGAGAGCAAGAGACTGGATGACCCAGCAGAGTTCAATAAAAGAGCACAAACAGTCAAACTTTTGTTATATGCATTTAAGTGTCCAATTCAAATCGACATCAGCAAACCCCAGCAATGTTACAGTTCAAATCGTCCTTAGTTTACCCCATTGCACATATTTCCATGACTTTGTAGGGGGTGAGATCTGGATATGATATGTAAGAACTTACCTTGCATAAAATAAAACTTGACATTCTCATGATGGCCAGCAGAATGCACGGTTGGAAAAGAAGTATGTTCGCCTGCTTGTCACTGCTCTATTTAGACATGACTGGATATAATAAATCTCTCGAGTTATCTTCCACATGCAGTATTCTGTATCTTATGAATCCCTTGAGTGAAGTTTAATGAGAAAGCAAGGTCACAGAACAATAAGGGAAAATTGCCATGTTCCAGCTATGAAGACAAAAAGATTGATCCAGTCAATAGCCATTCAAGTCAGAGGAAACCTTTACATTGATTTCAATGGAAACTGGATCAGAGCCTTAGTGAGTAAATTACTGTCTGGTCTCAGCACGGTGTCTGTCTAGTATCGTGATATAACACAATTACATCTGTGAAGACATTCTACTCTGTGTCTGTGCTGTAAGGCATAAGAAATAAAAGAAAAAGTGATCCCAGTCGGAGCACTCTCCACACCGCAAAGGTCATTAATTTTTATCTGGAGCTGTGAAATATAATTCAGAATTCTGTAGAAAATGCACATCGGCATTTATGATCTCTTCTTTAGGAACAGTCATTTTCCTTCTCAAAAAAGAGCAGATGATAATCACTTTTCTTCGATCAGTAAGAAGAGCTCTGTACAGCAATGGTTTCAATCAAATGCTGAATTTTCTTCCTTGATGATTTAAACTTAAGAGGAGTCCAAGCTGAAATGTTGGATCCTAAACCCAGCACTCTGGGACAGGTTTCTAGATTTACGGCTGGGTTACTCTACCAGGGAAGTGGCTGTCTCAGCTGGCATGTTATTCTTGTTAGTCTAGCAAAAAAGTTGAATCCAGAGCGAGATCCACAGAGTGGTATCATTGTGGTTGCCTTAAATTATTAGTACCCTTTAGAACTAGCTGTAGCACATGTGCAAATCATGTTGCTGAAGGCCTACTATGAACTCCATTTTTGAACTCCATTTTCAAGATGATGACCTGGGGCTCAGAGGCTGAGCGACTGAGCAGGTATTAGTGGCAGAGCCAGTATTGAACCTGGATTGTCTATGTTGCGGTATTTAATCGTAGAGACCATCCTTCAGGTCGCTGAGCTGCATTTTAAATTTTCAGCTTGCTCTAACCTCAAAGGGCTCCCATGTCTTCTGAGTTACATGTGTGGAGAAAATGGCATTTTTTAGAAAAACCTTCTTTCCCCTCATTAACCCTGAAAATTTTTAGAATATGGTGTATGATGGGGGCTGCCAATAGAAATTTCTTTTTCACGTCCTGTATTGTCAGACAACAGAATAAAGCCAAGCGAAGGAAAAAGACATGGGAAACCGCATGGCAAGTGAAACGATATTGCAATTCTGAACATTTTAGATATGCCAGCTTATTTTCCAATTATGCAGACAAGACTGTCCCTGTTTCTTCTGCTATATAAATTGAACTACCAGGTCTTCAGGAAAGGGACCCTTTCATTAAAACACTGTTTGATGTGTTAGCATTTTGTTTCAGAGCTGTCCACAGGCAATAATTGAATCTGACTATTGTGTTTGTCCATGCACATAGACACCTTGTGCATTCTCTTTGGTAGCACTGCAAAGCCTCCACTTAGTATGCGCACGCTGCAACAGTAGTTTAGCCTGCCCTCCTCTGCATGGAATATGTATGTATCCTGGATGCATTTGCATGCACTTACTTCAAGCCGTGCTGGCAGTTTTTTATTTTGCACCATCATTGTGGGCTTTCCAGGCCACAGAGAGATGGCTCTGTGTATGAGGGAAGGCTGATATTCTTTCTGCTTCATAGCAGGTGCTTAGATGTAAGTGTTTAACCATTGCGAAGTTGGAGATGTAAAAATTTTAGGTGCTGTGTGAGAAAATACTTGGACCAGTAAGGAGCATGGGCTGTACTGGTCACGTCTATACTGGCTGGGCATCTACATAGAGCTCCCTTAATCCCTGAGAGCCATCCGCCATCCACTTGCTGTGGAGTGCTGTGACCTCTGTCCCATTCAGTGAGCCCATATTGAAGGTACAAAGCAGCTTGTCCTTCAGCTTACCAAGGGGCTGTGCCTGGAGCACAGGGTCAGTGTAGTGTTGCACCCCAGCATGGGTGTGTGCTTCCCAAAGGCCTCCAGAGCTTTCTCCTGTCATGAGGTCCAGTGTGTCAGACATATCCCCTGTGTTAATTGCTGGAGCAGAGGAAATGAGATGACTGCAAGTGCCAAAGTTAGAAGCACGTTCTCTTGTATTGCTCAGAAATGGAGAGGACGTTCCCACGGTACTGCTGCTTCCCATCTTCCACCCTCCTGTGACATTTCAGAAAATACAAAGCTGTCTTCACCATTTTCACTATGTTCTCTCCAGCTTGTAAATGTCAAATCTGTGTTCCCATGTTCTTTTTGGGCTCTAGTTGTGTTGGGGTTACTGCCCTCTTAGGTCAGTTGCTCATTAGGTGGTGCGAATGCTCCTGCTGTTTTAGTGCAGATGAACTGGGTTAGGGTATATACTATTTCAACTCAAGTTAAATGACCTTTCTGCTTCAGCTCTCCATTTGTTGTTGATGTATGGCTTTGCGGGTCCCATTGCAGTGGGAGCTCATGTTGAGTTCCTTGTTTGCTCTGACCCCCTAATTCCTGTCCTGGAAAGCAGCGGCTCTGCAAGCAGTTCTTTAGCCTTCAGAGATGGACTGCATTCTTGTCTCTAGATGAATGATCCCCCCCATTTGACTAAATTAACTGTATTTTTTTGGAACCAGCATATAAAGAAGTCTGGAGCACATTGTATAATTGCGCAGACTGCAGAGACCAACTGAATACATCCCTTCTTAAAGGCAGCTCCTACTTTCTTCGTATTCCTTAGCTAGGTTCCTTTCTTGGCTGTGGTCCCAATCTGTTCCTCAAGAACTGAGAAGATGATCAAATTCAAACAGTTAATATCTGTGGACCTAAGTGTTGCTATTACAGGTAAGGGCCCAGCACCATATTCCAGGGTCCTCTTTGGCACATCTTAGCTCTGCAGATGTTCTCTCTTGTTGCTCTTTGTCAGATGTCACTTGTCACCCCGATCAGCTCTGGGCTGTTGGACTCAGACAGCTCACACACTATGAGGAGAGCAGAGCTCAAATGCTGCAGTGGTCAAAAGTGCATCTTTGAGATGGGCTGAATCAAAACCATCAGGGAAAAAGAAACCTGATGAGTGTGCAGATTTGAGAGGTGTGTGTCTCCTCTCTCCATATTGGCAAGTTTAGCTCTAAACTCTGTAGCTCCAATGTGTCTCTGGCATTTTCAGCAGTGTCACAACAATGTTGTTAAGGTAGGAGCTTCTGTAGGAGTTGGAGATGAATAGTTTTCCTTTCTCTAAACTGGCATTGAGCATACCCAGCAGATATAACTCACAGGAGCCTCTCTGTTAATGCGACCAGAACTGGAAGAGATAGGACATATTTGTGAATCAATTCCTGACTTCCCCATACATGTCTTTATCCTCTGCCATTTCAGCAGTCTGGTGGAAGCAGATAGTATCCTGAAGCTTTTTCCTTCTTTAGCATAAAACATGCAGGATATTATAGGCATCAAATCAGAAATGCATACTAGCATATTTTATGCGCAAGCTAGCTTGTGCTCTCTCTCCGGGTAGGAGATATTTAAAATAAACCCAGCACATTCAGAAGCACTAGTGCAGCAATTAAAGGGAGTTGACCATAGCAGCTTCCTGAAAGACAAGTGTAGCGTAGTGTATTTGGCGCTGGCCTGGAACTGGGGAGCTGAGGTACTATTTCTGGCTCTGCTGTCAGTTTTTCCTGTGCACAGTTTCCCTGTTTGTAAATACAGACACTTATCTCCTTCAGGAGAGCTTTAAAACCAGTTGAGGAAAGTTATGGGAGAGCTGTAGGAATGAAGAACCCGCTTGGTGCTGGAAAAATTCTGTAATTTTTAATTTTTGTACTAATATCTAAGCAGGCTCATGTTCTGCCTTGCCTGAGAGGCTTCTGTTAGGAGTGGGGCTTCAGCATATGGGATGCCTTTCAAACACACAATGTAAGTCAGACTCAGCCCTGAACAGATGGCAAAAAGTGCTCCATACAGCTAGACCTCATGCCCTGTTGCAGTGAATGGGACACTGCTGCTATAAACAGCTTGCAGGATGGATGCCTAATTAAAGAGAAGAGGCAACAAGTGAGCATTGCAGTAGCGGGGAAATGGGGAGGTAACTGGAATACGTGGGAGTGGTTGAGCAGTCTAGATTGCACACAACTGGATTTCAAATTCTGGTTTCACTTAGTTAGAAAAATTCAGCTCTCTATGCCTGCGCTTCTGCTTCCATTTAAAACTAAAACTATTTTTTAAACCTCTGTTTATCTTCAGAAACCTGTTTCTGCCTGTTTTTGTTTCATTTTTTAAAATTACTAGTTTAACCCAGTAAGACTTATCATGGATTTTCTTAAGGGGAAGAAATGGATTCTGCAATTTCAAGCCAATAATGGTCTGTCTGTGTACAACATGAAAGAAAGAAATCGACGGAATTTTTTGACAAGGAACAGACGTCTCCGTAAACTAATCTTTTCTAAGCCAACTGTGGAGAGGTTTAGCTTTCTGGTGTTTCCCATGAAAGCATACATAACTCAGTGCTGTTCAGCAGTTTCAGGTCACTTGATGGGATGTAATTAGCATTCTGTAATGAGCTGGCGAGCCCACTGATGGTCTTGCCAGGGAAATGTTTAGGAGTCTGCAAAATGTACTTTGTATATCACACGCAATTGTTCGATCCATTAAGACACTTCTCCTCAGCTCACAAGGTGCATTTGGTGCATATATACAGATGTGGTGCATATATGGGGTATGGTGTGGCTGCTTAGAAGAATGTGACAATACCAAAATCAGTGGTTCGCTAACAATTCATTTTTTGTGAGCTGCAACTAAGATGGCCTAGAAAGGAGAAGCTGGCAGTGTAGGATGGGGAGGAGAGGACCTGGTGTATAGAAGAGCTGCGTGTGTGTGTGGGGAGAGGGCATAAAGCCCGAGATAGGTGATACAAAAACCCACTGCCAGTACACAGGGAATGCCTGATCCTGCCCATTGTTAGAGGGAGATGCTCCATGGGAGAGCAGATGTCTTCTTCAGAGCTAGTCACTGGAGTTTGGAAAGGATCTCAGGGAAATCCGCTTTAGACTCGGAGAGCAGTATATAGCACATGATTTCTGAAATACTTTCTGACTGTGCATGTTCAGCACTAGCAATAATTTAGGCCCCAATCCAATACCCACAGAAGCTAATGGGTGTCTTTCCGTTAACTTCTTTTTAATAGACCAGGCCCATAAAGAGAAGACAAGCGTATTTTTAAGAGCCTGCTAATCTGTGGAGCATGTGTTACTTTGAGTGAAATCCCCTAGCACACTGTAAATGGAAGATTTCCAAAAAGAAAAAAAGAAAAAAGAGTAAATATCCATTTGTGGAAGCTAAGAAACTAACGGCTGAGAAAGGAAAGGTCAGCTGCATTCCAGGCTGAAGACTGAAGATCTTCGTGGTTATGAATGTGCTTTTTCCATGTGTGGGAGTTTTGAAGATGCCTCTATATTAATTATATAGGGGAGAAATTAATAATAACAAGAAATCCACCCAAACAAATCCCAAACCTCCTCACTTTGCCTCAAAATAAATTGCATGAGTGTAAGGAGTGAAGGAGCCAACTTCCTTACAGACAAAAGGAAAAAAAGGTCTTACCTGCTGTTTCATAATCAACACAGCTTTTGTTGCAAAAATATATTCTAAATGTCAAAAAATAATTTGGTAGATGGCATTATTACACTGCATGTTTGTATAACTCTATTTCATATTTATTTTTATTTTTAAAGTCAGAATGACCTATGAGAATCTAGCCTGATTTTCTGTTAAACTACAGAACATGGAATTTCACCTGCTAATTCCAGCATTAAATCCAATAATATATTATGGTGCTAGAACATACCTATGGTAGGAAGAAATTCAAACTTAGATCATGCAAGGAATGGACAATCTATGACATCCCAGGTTGAAGAGCTAGGTAGAGAGTAAAAAGTCTGCTTTTTCCAGTTTGTTTGTCTAATTTCACCTTCTAGTACTTTGATCTTGTTATACATTTGTCTGCCAGATTAAAGAACTGTCTAGGATCAGATATCAGATACTGTGTAGGTACTTACAGACTGTGATCAAATCTCCTCTTAACCTGCTCTTTGATAAGCTAACAAGATTGAATTCTCTAAATCTCCCGCAGAAAAGCATGTTTTCCAGACCATGAATCATTCTTGGCCATTTGTTTGATACTGTTGTACCGGTGTGAAATTGGAGGTGTCCAGTGGAGAATCAAGCTCTGTTGCTTTATTTATTTTGTAGAGGCTCTTGTCTTTGAAAAGTATTGGGCTTTAAATAGCTTCCAAAATGTGACCAGCTCTGTATTTCTGTCAAAGAAAAACAGACAGTAGTCTAGAAGCATCTCCCCTTCTTGTGTAAACTCACAATTGTAAGTATTTGCATGCTGGTAAATGTTTCTTTAGCACTTCAGAGAGGCAGTGATGGTGAAGTAATGCTCACTGAGCCCCAAATGGTGCTTGAAAAGCTTCTGAAAGAACCAGGAAATGTTATGGTTGGGACCAATGTGATAGCAACGCCAATATTATGTTTTTATCGGCTGGGTAACTGAATCGTCTGTCTTCATAATCCTATTGCTACTGAAATCAGTAGGGAGTCCTCCACAGGCTCCTGCGGAAGCAAGAGAGTACCTAAACACTGTCATCTCCTTGGAGGCTGTATGTGCTCAATCCAGCCATCTTTCTGTGGCCACTGCATTTCTTGGGAAGTCTGAGCATTACAGTAATACTGTACTATAAGTAAGTAGTGACTTTCAGCTGAGATCTGGCTGCAGATTTTGCTGGCCCAGACAGAAGGAGGGCCCTCGTATGTTTGTTCAGTGTGCCAGTAAAGAAGGAAAGTTGGCTGTCGGCTGCAGTGACACAGGGTCAAAACTGACAGCCATCAAAGCCATCAGAGTGTAGGAGTTCTCCTCTGTGTCATTCACTACACCTATCACACTAAAGCCCCATTTCTCCTGGTGTCTGCCTTTGACAGCAGGCAGCAGCAGATGCTTAGGGCAGAACCTATGCAGCATGCAGTGCATCAGTATATAGAGAATTCATCCCTAGAAAGCTCTCCCTGCATCCAGGGCTGATGATACATTCTCTAATGTTCCTAACTTAGCCCTTAAGATACATCGTTTGAGCTCATCTTCACCAGAGGATAAATCCATATTTCCTAGCTCATGTCAGTGTTAGATTTAGGAATACAGGTCTACCCAACCCACCTGTTGAGAAGTAGGTTAAAATTTTAACTCCTTTTTGTCTAAACTCAGTGCCATTTGGTGTGTGGTTTGGAAGCTTATGTATTCTGAGCGGGGAGAGGGATTAATGGCTTATGGAATATAGAAAGAAACACAGTATGTGTGCTGCCAAATGTGTTAGGTGGAAAGCAGCGTCTGAAAAGAAACTAGGATCCCTTATCTGACTCGAATAAAGTCAAAGTACAGTGTACAAAATTGTGCTTGTGATTTCCTGGTTGTAAAAAGGAATAATTCAGCTGATGTCAGGGAAGTTACACCTGATTTACCAAGTAAATGACAGCAAAAGCTAGCAGTGAGCCGCCTCCTCCTATGGACCTGTTCCCCAGAGGCTGTTTTAAGAGCTTCCTGGGACTACAAGAAGTCAGTGAGAGCTGAAGGCATTCAGTGTGTTAAAAGTTAGGTTACACGAGCATGAGGAGTTTGGTCAAGGCCTTAAGATAAGGTATAATTATCTGTGCTAAAGGAAGCTTAAATTCTCCTTCTGTAGGCAGGAACCTGTGTTGCATAAGACGTGCATGAACATTGTCAAAATCCAGCTACTACAATTAGTACAACTATAGTTGAAGTTGTATTGATCCTGGATGAAGAATATCTGTTTATGTCTGGCAGAGGCAGCTTGCCTGCAGGATTCACTGGGGCTGGCACATTATGCACTGTTCAGCCTAAACGCATGAACTTCAGCCTCCTTTGCTCCACTTAGGTCTGCTTATATTTCAGATAAACCACCAGCAGTTTGATGTTTATAGTGGAATGCAATCTGAAAATCAATGTTCCCTTGTCTGCTTTTGCCATTGTGCTCCATTGCTCTTTGTGGTCTTATGTTATTAAAATTACATCAGGTGTGTAGCTGTATTGTATGATTTGGTAGTTAGAACGCAGATAACACTTGGATTATTGGGTCAGACGTATTTATTATCCATTCATAGAGGGTGGATATCTGATGTGAATTTCTGGAAGTGTCTGAGTCAATTTTGTAAGCTGAGAACAGCTTCCCCATCATTGGCTGCTGTCCTCTGGCTGCCGCTTACCTTTACTTTATTGTATGCTCCACTGAAGCGTAATGAGCATGTATATTGGAAATTGCTCATTGTGTGAGTGGCGAGAGGAAAAAACCTGTAGATGGAATCCAGCATCCACGGATTCCCTGGCAAAGGAAGAGGGTGTTTCTTGATCCTTTGTACATGCTGTGTGGGGCTAGCGTTCGGCTTTGGAGTCAGACACTTCTCTACTGCTGGCACTGACTGAGGGTCAAGGGCCAGGGAGAGGCATGGGTGGACAGAGAATAGCTCCAGTGAGCAAGACAGTCATGAGCACTGAGCAACTGGGTGTGTTATAATGACCTCCTACTATATCTGAAGTTGCTAAGCCACTATCCATCGTATTTGAGAAGTCATGGCAGTCCGGTGAAGTTCCCACTGACTGGAAAAGGGGAAACATAACCCCATTTTTAAAAAGGGAAAAAAGGAAGAGCCGGGGAACTACAGGCCAGTCAGTCTCACCTCTGTGCCTGGGAAGATCATGGAACAGATCCTCCTGGAAGCTATGCTAAGGCACATGGAGGACAGGGAGGTGATTCGAGACAGCCAACATGGCTTCACCAAGGTCAAGTCCTGCCTGACCAACCTAGTGGCCTTCTATGATGGAGTGACTACATCAGTGGACATGGAAAGGGCTACAGATGTCGTCTATCTAGACCTCTGTAAGGCCTTTGACAAAGTCCCCCACAACATCCTTCTCTGTAAACTGGAGAGGTATGGATTTGATGGGTGGACTGTCCGGTGGGTGAGGAATCGGTTAGATGGTCGCATCCAGAGGGTAGTGGTCAACAGCTCAATGTCCAGATGGAGATTGGTGACAAGTGGCATCCCACATTGGGACGTCACCACAATACCCGTCCGTATTGGGACTGGTACTGTTTAACCGAGAAGGACTTGGGGGTACTGGTAGATGAAAAGCTGGACATGAGCCAACAGTGTGCGCTCGCAGTCCAGAAAGCCAACGATATGCTGGGCTGCATCCAAAGAAGCGTGGCCAGCAGGTCGAGGGAGGGGATTCTGCCCCTCTGCTCTGCTCTGGTGAGACCCCACCTGGAGTACTGTGTCCAGCTCTGGAGCCCTCAGCATAAGAAAGACACGGACCTGTTGGAGCAGGTCCAGAGGAGGGCCACGAAAATGATGAGGGGGATGGAACACCTCTCCTATGAAGAAAGGCTGAGAGAGTTGGGCTTGTTCAGCCTGGAGAAGAGAAGGCTTCGGGGAGACCTTCTTGCAGCCTTTCAATCCTTAAAGGGGGCTTATAAGAAAGATGGGGACAGGCTTTTTAGCAGGGCCTGTTGCAACAGGACAAGGGGTAATGGTTTTAAACTAAAAGAGGGTAGATACAGACTAGATATAAGGAAGAACTTTTTTATGCTGAGGGTGGTGAAGCACTGGCCCAGGTTTCCCAGAGAGGTGGTGGATGCCCCATCCCTGGAAACATTCCAGGTCAGGTTGGATGGGACTCTGAGCAACCTGATCTAGTTGAAGATGTCCCTGCTTATTGCAGGGGGGTTGGACTAGATGACCTTTGAAGGTCCCTTCCAACCCAAACTGTTCTATCATTCTAACTGTCTTACTGTTGCCTTTTTGCCGTCTCTGAGTTGTACTCGCTTAGTGTCTCTGGATGCTGCCTGTCTTCTTGCTGGCTGAGTGTGTTGGGGTGGGTGGGATAGCACGTACAACTCTGCCTGCACCTCAGGCAGGAGTTTTCAGCTGTGGGCAGCAGCAGGTGGTATGCTACGGCATGCTTACGTGGTGCAGAGCAGCATTTCTCGGAAATGCCCAGGTGAGCCCTGGAGGTGCTTGTTTAGTAATCCAGAGCCAGGTGATGACACTAGCGTGATGCCTTTTTCGGTTAATTAGTCTTCCTTGGAAGCAGGTTGCATTAGGTTGGCAGAGTGGCCACATTGCTCCCAAATGCCAAACGAAAAGTGGTTATGTTGCTCTCGAGGCTCAGTCTAGCTTGTTGAGAGCTGTCTTGGGTGTCTGCCCAGCAGTGCACTCCAGACACCTACTTTTGGGGATGGAGGCAGGTTTAAACAGCCTTGACCTTGTGTGGTAAAGAGAAGGGAATCATCCAAACCAGCTCCACAGCACATGGCTGGACTTGTGCGGAGGAGGAGTCAAAGCCAGGACAAGCAATCTGGCCTCAGCTGGAAGCTGAGTAATGGAGAAGTACATCTGCATGTGGTGGCCCAGAACACAGCAGCCAGCGCATAAAAAATCCCCAGCCCCTTCCCTCCTTGTAGTCCTCAGTTCACAGGCAGAACCCTGCAGGTTTGATTCAGAGAGGCTGCAAGTGAGTGAATCCCCTGCAAATTCACATTTAATTACCCTCCCCTCCCCGAGAGCCAGCTCACTGCCTAGCCTTTTCTTGTAGAAAGATGCAGGGTTGTCCTGCACCTCAGCTTCTTTGCTCAGGTGCCTGGAAGCTGAAGAGGGGAGGTTCAGTGCCTTCCAAGTGAGGAGATGTGCTCAGCCAGCAGCTGCTGAACTTCCCTATCAGGAGCTGAAACTCACAGACATAAAATGTTGAACCCAGGTTCATCTGAAGTCTTGAGAATATTTCACAAAGCTATATGCATATTACTCAATAAAACAGATTGCACCTGGCCAGCCCTTGCAGCTGTACATCAAAGGGATGCACACACGGAGGAGGGGAGGGAGGGAGGGAGCTGAAGAGACATTTCTCATTAGATGATTGTTATCTAGGAGATGATGCTTGGCTCAGCAAGCCTGTTGCTTCCAAGGTTATAGTTGAGAGTTTATTTTTTTGCTGCCATCATAAATAGCTTCTGGCTCCTGAGTCTGACTTGTCAGATCTTCTCCCTAGGATCACGTATGGTCTTTGTCATACACTTATCTGGCTCTTCTCTGGCAAGGGCAATTTGCAGAGCAGCTCTTTTCATCCCAGCCAGTTCATCAGGAGGGACCTAGCTTCCTAAGGGTCTTGTTTGTAGAGAGCTGTCAAAATCAGTTGGTTTCAATCCATGCTTCGGTATTTAGTCCGCTGGGACTTTGCAGTTCTTTGGGTTCATAGGCTTCCTTCAAGATTTTGTTTCCTTTCTAGTCAATCCCACCCTTGGGCCTGCGTACAAATTGGTACTGATTCTTTCCTCCTCTGGCAGTTCAGTTGAGTTCTCCTCAAAACCAGCTTGGTAAAAACACAAAGCTCTTGGTGCCCTGTGGTGTTAGCACTTGTCTCTGGGCAGCTGCAGAGCTGGCTGCCCATGGGAGCTCTCAGTGTCGGGGAAGAAGCTCAGGCTGCCATATTCCTGTCTGCAAGCACCAGTGGTACTAAAAAAAGGAGGCTCACACAAGCCTGGGGAGAGTCTGGATGTTGCAGAGGGGATAACTGGTAATATCAACCCAGGGTCTGTCTATTGGTGTGCCATACACCTCAACGGATATTTCTGTAAACAGCAGTGCCTAAATTCATTTTGATTTACTTTGGTTCTGGATTAAGCTTTTGCAGAGTCCCAGTTTTCTTCTTTCTCTGAATCCAAATTCCCAAAGCAAAGGCAACACCTGGAGTGGAAGATACTGCAGGCGTCAGAGATTTAGGCTATAAAATTATAGGATATCTATTGTTCTCAGTATGGAGTTCATCAGCAACTACACATCCAGGTATTTCATTTTAAACTATTAACACAAAACATGGATTTGCATCTCTACTTTCAGTGCAAATATTTTATAAAATATTGAAATTTAACACAGCTCCATCTTCCTCGTTATAGGATAGTTAAACCTGTAACAGTAGTTTCTTTCTTTATCAAATCCTGTAGAATCCTATTAGCTGTTGAGCTATAAAATCCAATCGTCCTTTTCCCTTAAGACCAGCTGAGAAGATGCGATATAAATGCAAAATATTAGCACAGACTTTAGCCTAGAGCGAACACTGTTCTCTGCAAGGATATAGGGCCTTCACTGTACTTACACTAATATTTGTGACATACCCTTTACCCTCAGCTTGAGACTTTGCTTTCCCAATCAACAAACCTGTCTGCTTGAGACTTATTTGATGAGGCAGTTGATGCATCCTGCTGTGAAAGTAAGCACAGCGTTCAAGGGTCATTTGAAGTCCAGCATGCCCAAGTCCTTTCTTTAAGATCACTTGAAGAGGGGGTGGGGAAATTGGAAGAAAACTCTCTGAAGAGGAACTTCGCACCGAATGAGCAATTTGGATGAGAATGTTACGCAGCCACGTGAAGCTGTGGGAAGAGCTGACCACACAAGGTTAATTGCATCTGCCAAGTGTTTCCAGATTTAAAGAAAGAAGAAAAATGTTAAATCCTACACATTTTCTTGTCTGCCAAGTCCATTAAGTAAGCTTCTTAAACTAGCATGTAGCTCTGTGGATTCTTTCAGGCCATAAGCATGTTACAGGCGTAAGTAGTGTGGCTCACAAGACACTTGCATTTCCCACAGGAGACGGGAGGACCTGTGCTGTAACCACCACACTGATCACGGGGCCAGCGATGGCTTTTGCACAGCTGGCACTCGTAAACATGGCTGGGGCTGGGTCCAAACCAGCAGAGCAGTCAGAGAGCTCTGTGGCTGCAGCCCCCACGGCCCCGGGGTCCGGAAGGATTTGCTCATGTGCAGTGCATGCACAGGACTGGTGTGGAGACTGAGCACGTAAGCTCTCAGCCTAATGAGAGCTGGGGAGTTGGCTCAGATCAGGCAGGGCTTTTCAGCTTTGTCTCAGAGCTGGCCACGCTGGATCTGTGCTGACTCACAGTAGCGAGGTGTCTCTTTACTATTTTCATTATCTTTTTTTGTTTTCTGCTACCTGGGGTATTCCAACTTCTCGTTACTTTGGATAGCAGAGCGTGGATGGTATATGTGATCTTTTTTTTCACTTAACTAGAACATAGGAGTTTAACACACACTTTATAATTGGCATCCATTATACCAGTAAAAACAGCGATTTAACCTGTTACCCTTGCCTGAGGTTGACAAAACAAGGAAGAAAGTTGCATACAAATTAAAGTTGTTGCCCAGCAAAATGGGATCTTTTTCTCTCTCTCAGAAATAGGAAAGTTTCAAAGGCAAGTTCACTGACATCAAAAGAAAAACTAACCATCCAGGGGGCTTGGGCCAAGTAACTTGAAAACACATTGATTGTTTTATTGCTAAAAGTCTTATCTTTTCATTACATTATGATGTAGACTAAATATGTAAAAACAGGCTTGAATTGCTAAGCTTCTTGCTCATTCAGTTCAGTAGCATAAACATGCATCTCAGTACCTTATGCTGTAGATGAGGTCTGGGAGTCCTCTGGTTGTACACACTTGGTAGGAAGCAACTTGAGGATCAGAGCTGGTTTTTGTAGGAGGTTGTTACTTCTTTGGCAGGATGTGAGTCAGCAACAGGTAAAGTCTACAAAGACATGACTGGAGGGGTGAGTTGGGCCATTTTGGGTTACCAGTAGGACAGAAAGCCTCACCTATCAGCAGCCTGCAGTCATAGCCTCGGGCACATTGTGCTCTTGCCAGATCTTGTATAGGAAATTATGTTTGAGCAGGCCTGGTCCTAAAGAAAGACGCTTAGGGTTGGCAGATGATGACTTGGACAAGAGAGTTGTTCTTGCGTATTTGGTCAGGCACGATGTCATTAGTCCTCCAGGAAAGATATTAAATGAAGTTTCTGACATTTGAAATCATTAATTATCACTTGGCACTTTTTAGAAGTGAAGAGGTGCCAGTTCCATTTTGCATGGTTATTTCTTGGCAG
The DNA here is from genome assembly GCF_000699105.1 of Pygoscelis adeliae. Classification (NCBI taxonomy): domain Eukaryota; kingdom Metazoa; phylum Chordata; class Aves; order Sphenisciformes; family Spheniscidae; genus Pygoscelis; species Pygoscelis adeliae. The sequence continues at coordinate 3,208,603 of NW_008825100.1, forward strand.
ATTTAATAGAATAAGAAGTCATGTAGGATTTTCTTCTCCGTACCGTTAAACAGCAGCTGTGTGCATTAAGCAGTGGCCACGGTGACCTCTAGCCCCAATCCTCCTAAAATTCATCCCCTTTTTCATACATGAAGCCTGAATAAATTCAGTGTAGAATTGTGGCCATAGTGTGTAAGACACCATTATATCCTCCCAAGAAGAAAAGTACTGTAGAAATTCAAGATCAGTATTTTAAAACACCCTCTAGGTCTGGACTCCTGCCTTAAACTCTATCTGAAAATAAGCAGAAGTGCCAGACACTGCCTGTTTTGCCCTGCCGCTGGCCCCCTTCCTTCAGAGCAGATTAGGAACAAATGTGGAACTCACCAGCTCGCTTAAGCACTCCAATGAATTTAAAAGCAAACATGACGATAAAAAATCAACAGCCTTTTCATCGAGTTTTAACTCTCTCAGACTCATTAGTAACAATGGAGATGTATTACATAAAATAGAAATGTAATATATAAAAATTTCTTCATCTTGTTATTAAAATTCTTTGTGATGTCTCTTTATAGTTAGTAAAAGAGTAATGGGGTAATTGAGGGGAACTATTCACATATTGTTGGAGGAGATGAACAAACTTTTTTCCTCATTGCTATTTCCTCCTGTGAGAGAAAACACATTCCTCCTCTGATGATGTTGTGACTTTTGTCACGCTCTGCTTCTGAGTGTGTTTGTTAATTGGCACCTCTCGGATGAGCCTGTCTGTCAAAATCACATGTAGCACCTGGATGCGTAATGTAACAAAATACTCTCAATATTTGAAAGGAATTCAGATTTAATATCATATTCTATAAATAAAGTCTCCTTGTTGATACGAGATTGATGTGATATGCCTTTAACCATAAAAATGAAAAGTCTTCTGTGCATTTGCTTTCAGATCGCAAACCAAGACATAACTTAGGCCCACGAATAAATGCCACTGAAGTCGATGACCCCTAGGTATATGCTTAATTTTAAGCACGTGCTTCTTAAATACTGCACAAAGTCAGGCCCCATTTTTCTTAAAATTCACCAGATTTTCTTTTCAGACTTTATTGGTGCTTTTATTTCTGTGGATTTTGGAATGTCGCTAAGAATGGGGACAGACTATTTCGTTTCTGTAATACTGCTTTGGCCACAGTCCTGCAGCCAGATCCAGAAGAATGCAAACTATTACCATAGGAACAGAGGTTTCCTGTATGCTGTGCAAATTTTTAATCCCCTTTCTTCATTTGTAGAAAGCTAAACTTATATCCAAGAACAATTGATCATGCAACCAAGTTCATGGAAAAGATCATTGACGCTGAAGGAAGGGATCTCTATTAGCATGTTAAGTTTCCCAAATGAATTGCATTGTCTCTTCTCATGTGCTGTGTTCCATATTAGTGGCTTTGCAGGTTGCAAGGTATGCTCAAGCCTCTTCTTTAGTAATAATGACTGAAGTAATTGAACACAGAGAACCTCCACTAAAGCCAGCTGGGGTCAGTGAAAAGGTCCTTACCGACTGGTTTTGATTATGCATTTGTTTTCTGTTCAGATCAAACACCTCCTGAAGTAGGAGCTGGGTTTAGGAGAAGATGTCCAGCTCTTCATGCTGAACGTAGGTGTGGGTTTGGAGTCCTTTTCCTGGGAGGTGGAGATGTATGCATTTTGGAAAGAGAAGTATTCCACATTCTTACAGTCGCGTACACAATGTGGGAAGGCTGGAGAAGCATGTGGCTGAGCATAAAAATGAAGGATAAAGTGCTTTCCTTGCCCTGGTGAGAGTGAACACACAGACAGAGAAATGCACACAGACAGAATGAGCCCTTTCATGCGGGGAGTCATGATTTACTGATGCGCTGACTGCATACCAAGTGCAGCCGTGTGACAGGAGCAAGGCTCTGCCGCTCCGGAGGCCGGGGGGACTGACACCCAAACACCTTGAATTCTGTTTTCTTCTTTACACTGATATTGTTCCACTGACTGCATGAATTTACTGCTGACCTATACCAGTATGTATGTTAAGATTTAAGTCCCTTCTTATCTTCTCTTCCCTCTATTTCCAAACTGGTGTAAAAAGCTGTAAGGTGATATCAGCAGTTTGCTTAGGGAGTGCTGGGCTGTCAGCATAATGTACTTTGCTCAGGTGTGAATGACTTTGGTGGCCGAGATATGGGCCTATTTCCTTCAGTACTGATGATCACTTAGGTTGCTATAGCCCCCACTGGGTCCCATTCTGCTGGTTATTGCAACGACGCTGAAGAAGAGGCAATCCCTTTGCCAGATCAAGGGCCTGACTCTGATTTTGTGTCCTCCGTGACAGGGTAAATGGTTGAAGTCAATGGAGCTGTGCTGGGGTGAGAGGAGAACGGAGCACTGAGCGTGATGGATCTGCCTGCTTAAGGAGTTTTTATGGCTCCCAGGACTGTGATGTTTGAATGCCTCACAAACTTTAAGACCACTCCTGAGAGAGGGAAGCAGTGTCATCCCTGCTTAACAGCTGGGATGAGATACAGTAAGATGAAATACCTTGGCCAAGGTCGCTCTGGAAGTCTGTGACAGAGCAGGGTCTGCCAAATAAAACCTTGCCAGATCTCAAGCTGGTATGTGGACGGCTGGGCCAGCTTTCCTCCTAGCATGGGGCGAATGGGCTGTCCTTGCCTTCTGTCCCTCTCTGCCCTCATCTTCCTCCCTTTTTCGTGTTGCAGTGGTGGGAGCTGCTTACCCGCAGGCAACTGAAAAGGATCAGGCAAAGCCCAGCCTCTGGGATGCTCTCCCCGGCACAGGCTGGCTGCGGTCCCCCCGGGGCACAGGCGGAGGACAGATGCCCGTTTCCCAGGAGTGTGGGAATCCAGGGTCAGCACACCACCGGACTGTTCATTACCAGGCCTGAACTGTAGCACCCTCCCCTCTCACATTTGTATTATTTAGGGTGACTAATCATAATAACAAATTGATTAAGGTTAACTGGATAAAGCCATCTAAGTCATATTTACTGCTAAACTAACTGCCCAGGGAGGTGAATTAATGATCTTTACAGAAACCTTTTATGGTTATTTGGCCACAAGGTGCGATCTGGTTTGATCTTTTATGCAACATAAATCAGTTTAATGGTTAAATCTGTGCAGCTAGCTGTTGAATTTAAATGAGGGCTTTTTAAATGAAGTACGATGCTTTTCCACACACAGAGGGACATTGAGCAGGTGTATATTGCAATTAAATGGGAAAACTTACAATTAGATAATGTTAAGTTTGTGACTCTGGCTGACAGAAGCCTGGAGATTCATGGTGAAGGTCCATGATCAATCATTAATTCATGCCACTGCAGAAGGAGTAAAAATGCAAATGGTCTCAGTTGAGGTCAAAGCAGTGTGGGAGAGCGATGCAGGTCATGCCGTGGATGGCTGATACCAGCCATTCATTTCAATGGCCTTGGGTTCAAATACTCTGTTGAGTCACAGATGGAAATGATTTGGGCTTAGCAGGTGGCTCTCGGCCTTTCTAGCATTTATGCTTCTTTCAGTGATATCCAGGAAGGTCTGGCAGAGATCAGGGACCTATTGTAATAGGCAGGCCACAAACACATCCTGGGAGATGGCTTCAGACAGTTGCAGATTCTCCAGGATGGGAGAAAGCTAAAAAGGCATTAACAGCTCTCCTGGCCTTCCTGCACTTTAATACTGTACTCCTAAACCACCTGATGTAGTCACAGCTTCTTCTGCCCCGTTTAGACAGCAGTGGTATCTCTCCCAACAGCTTACTCTTTAAATGGTGAATGCACTTTGGGAGGTGGAGGCTGACAGACCTGTGCTAATGCATCCCCAGGTCAACAAACCAGATCTGAAAATGAAACCAGTGCTTCTGATCCACACAGCCTTTTGTCCAAGCCACAAGACCACACTGCCTGCCGGGTCTCCCATGAATCCTGTCTTCACCCAAGGATGGAAAAAGGGACCAACTATTAGACAGGACAGCTTAACCATGAGCTGCTTCCCACAGGATTTGCTGAAGTTGAGAGCAGTCTGTTAGGCACACCTGTTTACTCAGGTGTTTCTTGAAGAAAAGGAGAAGTGTTTGGGATGTTGATTGAGCACTGGGGAAAAGTTTTTTGTAGTTGGGAAGGCATGGACAGGAGTGAATGGTTCCTGTTTGATTGACTTCTCTTCTGAGTGCTCCTATGTTAATGTTTTACTGGTGGTATTAAAGAATAGGCAAAGAGCCTTGGGGCAGGTGCTGAGTTGGGGATGGGTGAAAGGATTCATGAACACTCAGGGAGGGATTGGTTCAGGCAGCCTGAGACATGTTTTCCCATTCAAGTCAAAGTTGCTGATGGGGCATGGTCCTCCTAATCTTGTCTACTTGTTGAGCAGAAGACAGTTGCCTGTTTTTCCTGTAGGGCTTGTTCCCATTGAGTGATGGAGCTCAAATGCTCAGTGATTCTGCTAAGGTCTTGTGCATGTTTGAACTCCCTGGTGTGACCCAGGCGAGGCAGTACAGCTACATGCTCACAGTGTTGAGCTGGGAGTTGGGTCATCCAGTTACAGCCTTAAATCTTTTGCCTGGATGACTGTGTGCTTTCTGCATGTTTCCCATCCATCTCCCATCGTGGAAAACAGACCTAGTAACGTAGAGTTCTGAGTAAATATTGCTTGTAAGTATGAGGATGAAAATGGCTGCATTAGAGTTCAGCCTGCTTACTGTGGATGTGCATTAAGTTTACTGCTTGAAGTAATACGGTCTCTGTAGAAGATCCACCTGTGTGCAGGATCAGAGCACATTGTGGGCGCTTCTTGGGTTATGGCTTTTCAGAACTACCAGCCCGTTTGTTTTGTTCCTCCCTGGTGGATCACCTGTGCTGAAGTTCTTTCCCTGCAAAGTCAGTAAATAATGTTTTAACGCTCACATAATCATTTACATCTTCAAAGCTTTTTGCAAACACAAGCTAACTGAAGAATCGTCGTCAACCAAGAAATCACAGTTTTGGCTTTTTGATTTTTAACTTACTATGTTATAAAAACCACCTGAATGTTGTAATAAATGCTGCTTATAGAGCAAGGAAAGGAAAATTTCATGGGTTTCTTTCTCTCTTCTTTTTCTGTTCAAAGTTGTGACTGATGAAGTTTTAATTCCTTTTTTCTTTATTAACTGGCTCAAATCACAAAAGAACAAGAAAAAGAAATCAGCTACCCTCCTTCCAGCCTGCTTCTGCTGTGAATTTGCAGTACTGGAAGTTGGGGCTGTTAGGATTCTGATGCTTTTACCTTTTGTTTATTACCTTTTTGCGCAGAAAAAAATAGAACATCACAAAAATGTGTGATTTTTAGAGCCTTAAAAACTAAGGGGGGGTGTTTTAAGATAGTGCCTGAAACTACTTCAGACAATATCTTTTTGTATCACATTAAAATGCAAGTCAGTGCACCCAAAGTCTCCCACCACTTTGGTGAGGTAAGTAAATATTATGATCCTATTTAACATATGCCTCAAGCCACATAAAAACCCAAATAGACACTTGGCATACTTGGATGTAAATCATTAAAACTTCAGCTCCTTAAATGAAGACTGAATTCAATCCAAAGAAAGAATGCTAGGACTGGAATTAGACTCGGTCCTCAACCCATCTCCTGTACACCAAACTGTGATTTAATAACATAGTGACATATGAAAAACTGCACTGATTACTCTGATGGCATTTCAGATTTTCACTGCCATGATCGTTTCCCTGTTTTTAAATCAAAGCTCGTTGTTTCTGCTGTGCTTGGGCTCGTATAAAGGGTGATAACCAGTCTTAGATCTGGCTGGCTTACACTTGGAGGGGCTGTTGCCTGGAACCCTGGTATTGTATGAAGCTGGTATCTCAAAACAAAGTTTGAAAACTCGCTCGGTTTCAAGTTCAGCCTATATGATAAGCAGTATAGGATTTCCACCAAAGTGCATAAGGAGGCTGGGACTGAGGCAGAAATTTTTTAAAGCACAAAGCAAGGCTGTTGTGGCAGGTGGTTTTGTTTGGAAGCAGTCTGTTTTCTGTAGAAAGACAGTGTGAGGCTGGGCGGAGAATGCAGGATGCCAATTTCTCTGTTTCTTTAGTCAAGTATTGTTCTTTACTACTTCACAGAAAAATTGGCTTATTTATTTTTATTATCAGGACTTTCAGGATTCTGAAAATGGACTTTATGGTTGCCCTATGCTGAGCCTGCACTGGTCTTTCAGAAGCTTTGTTTCAGGATGAAAATCAAAACAGAAATCAGAGAAGCTTTGTTTTATTTTAGACTGTTAGACTAGGCTTGTTCATGTGGTTCTAATGTGGTGTTTACACTTGAGAAACGTCGAGATGTGGCGGCTTAATTCTGTCAGTAGAGAGAGCGGTCCTCATCTGAAATATCTGGCCCTGACAAAAGTTATTCAGGGATGCATAGGCAGTCTCTGCTCTGATTTTATGACTTGATTTTCTTGATTTGATATTTCAAGTTTGAATTTAAGAATAAGGTTGGTTCATTCTGCTGGAGGAGAGATGTAGTCACAAATCATCATAGCCTCCCAATTTAGGAAGGTCAAATGCATCTTCTCCTTTTTGTCCCACTGCTCAAGGAGGAAACTGAGAGGTAAGGATTGCATGGGAACTCTCTCTCAAAACACATGCGGAGTCTCAGCAGTTACTTGCTTTGGTTGTGCTATTGGATTTGCCCTGGCAGAGTTGTCCAATTAGAAATAAAAAATAGTGTTGGAGCCTGACTGTGGTACCCAAAGAAAGAGCCGGTTCCTGAGCATTCAGCATTGCTCCCAATTAAAGCTGCTATAAAACATGAAGCAGATGTTCTGCAGTGATGCAGGCATTGGTGAGAAGCAAAGCAAGTGAAGGTAAATCAGCTCTGCTAGCCCAAGTGTCCACCTCTCCATAACTGCCAAATACACTGCGGGGAGGGAGTGGGGAAGTGATCCAAACAGTTCAGGAGGTGGAAGCAGCTTGCAACTGGGCGAAAGGAGGTCTCTGGTTGTTGCACATCTTCATTAATTGCCAAAAAAGATTACCCACTTGACACTGCTGCTCCAAGTCCTCTGTCTTCAGTCCCACCTGGCTATGCTGTAACTCATTTTCTGCTTGTGCTCCAGGAAGGAAACAAAGCAGCATTGCCATTTTCCCTGCTTTGCCCTTGAAAGGCGAAGATGCTCCTTCACAGGCAGAAAGGACAGGCCTGTAGTAAAGGCACTGGCATGGGACTTGGAGGATTTTGGTTTAATTCTTGCCTCTGCCACAGACTGCTTGTGTAACCCTGAGCAAGTCGGTTAATCTCCATGTCCTTTCAGTACTGCAGTTGTAGGATAATCCTCCCCCAGCCTTTTCCTTTCTTGTCTAGTGTTGTGTGCTGTTCAGGGCAATTGCGGTCTCCTTTTGTGTAATACAGTAACTGGACAGTGGGACTCCATGGGCTGCAGGAAAAATAAAACAATAACCCAGGCCACCCTGAGCTGATTCAGGCCTGGGGCAAATGGAATTGGAGGGTGGAGGGCTGGTGCTTGCCAAGTTTGGGAGTGGGGCTGTGCCTCGTGGGTGCCTGCCGGAGTGGGGCACACATTGCTTAGGAGAGCTCTCACAGCTGTGCTAAATGTTTCTGTGCTGATGTGTGCTGGAGACAGCACTCTGCACAGTGACGTTGCAGTGCCGCGTCAGCCACGAGGGATAATGAGGTGCTCTGCTGATAGGAGAAACTACGTGTGTGCCGTGCAAATTCCTGTGGGTCCAGATACCAGAGTCGTTTCAAAGCAGTAAAATTCCACTTGCAGTTCTTGTTTCATTTCCCAGACCTGGGACTTGCTTTACTTACCTGAGGTTCACAGCACCTCTAGTAAGGTTAGGAGGAACCTAGAGGCTAAGATGGGATTTATAAGTCTGTAGGACAGTCACCGTTTGAGTTCAACCTCATGCTGGATACCACACCAAGAGGCTGTGGGTCCTTAAGGAGACAAGTCACCCTAAGCTGGAACCTGAAATAGTTTGTCACAAATCCCTGTGTCCTGCTGTGGCTGAATTTTAAACAGTCCAATGATGCTAGGTCACCCTTACATGTTGCTGTACCTGTTACAAAATTGTGGTGCTGCCAGTAATTTGCTGCTGAATACTTCTGAAACAGAAGAAAGCTCTACCGGGCGGCTACTCCCCAGCAAGGTAAAGCAGAACACAGAGGGTAAGAGGAAACAAACAACAACATGGAGAGATGGCCAGTAGCCAGGTTTGATGGTACAATTTTTAGGAAATTGTGAGTGTGTAGAGAAGATTTGTTTTCCCTGACACTCTAATGATTTTTGTGGCTCCGAGGCATTTAAGTGGAGAGGCACCATGAGAACCGCTATGCAGTTCTGCAGGAATAAATGGAAACCTTGGACTGCTGTGTGACAGCCCCAGCCCTTCTTCTGCAGGGGAGTCACTACATCTGAGTAACAAACCAGAATTGGCGCAAGCACATGCTGAAAAGCCCTTGAACGCGATTTGAGGAACCTCAGAAGGGTTTGTGTGTTTGATTCAGATCTGGTATTACTTCTGTCACAGCCTCGATCGGCAACGTCCCTGCAGCAACTGGGGCCCGAGCAGCATGATTTACAAGGGAAGTTACTATGTTAAGTAAAAGTTATATAAAGAATAATTTACCCCCAGCTGTGCACAATAATGCTGCTGTAATTCCATCAAGGCGCTCTGCTGACATCAGAAACCGCCCATGTGAAGTTTCAGTGTCTTGTTAATCTCCCCAGGCCTCACGGAGGGGCTTGCAGCCGCAGCTCGTGCTCCTTCATCGCCCGCCCTCCTCTTGCAAGCAGCCAGCAGCCGCAGCACGGGAGGCACAGGCATGCAGCCCTTCCAGCACGAAGCCCTGCGCCTCCCAGCAGAAGTCATCCCACACACAAGCCGGTGTGGTTTGGTGGGGGAAATTACCCCCATCCCTCTGCGCTCCTGGCTGGCTGGGTGCAAGTCAGCCCAGCCCGGAGGCTGTAACCGGAGCCTTGGCATGGCGCAGAGCTAAGCGCCTCCTCAGGGCTTATTAACTCCTCTTTGATGCTCTCTGCAAAAACAGTTCTGTGGCTCCTGGTTTGCATCCAGCGAGCCCAGGGCGCAGGTAGATGTGGTAGGAGTGCGCACTTGTAACCTGCAGGCATGGTCGGCAGTGTGCCAGAGCAATGGCCTCGTGGGCCCGGAGAGCAGCTCTGCCGCCAGGCTCACGGGATCCTGACGTCTGGCTGCAAGTCCCGCAAAGGGCTGGGAGTGCGAGCTGGGAGTGCAATGGCCGCCCCATGTGGAGAGCGGGGTGGGAGTTGCTGAGCCTGGAGCGATTTACACCAGGCCCTCGTGCCGTGCCGCTCCCTTCCTCTGGGCCCCTTGGACTGTTTGAGTGCTTGTGACCCCCCGGACCCTCTCCGATGGGACTGTAAGCTATACTGTTTCAAGTGAGAGAGGGATGACAGGGGGGATAAAGAGGAGCGAGGGAAAGGCACCTAATACAATTTCAGAGAGCCCTCTGGCAATGTGTCCATGGGAGGCTGCCATGTATAATAAGGAAATGATTTGTCTGGGAATGATTCAGAGTGTAAAACTCTCCCTCCCTGACCTCTTCCTAAGACCCCAGCATGGGATTGCGGGAGGTTTCCAGCAGAGGAGAGCCGATAAGGTGCAATAGTTTTCATATGCTTGGAGGAGCAGTAGAAGTGTCTGTGCTGAGGCAGTGTTCTCACCGCCGCGCAGGGCTGCATGGAGCTGTGTGGAGCCACATTTCACCTTTACCCCATGGAGGGAGGTGGATTTTGCCCTGCTTGGAGACACATTAACCATCGGGGACCTTTCCTTTTCTCCCCATCTGGCCCTCAGGCTTGGGCTTCCCACAGCCTCTCCCCCTGCCCTGGGGAGTGTGGCTAGCAAAACCCCACCGGCAGCTGCAGAGCTCCTTCCCCACCGATTTTCATGGGGCTGCCTCCACACTCTGAGCTGGCCCACTGGTATTTCTCCGAGGTTTCCACCCCTTTTGTGGGTGACCATGGGGAGGGCTGGAGGCTGGAGCAGCTGCCCTGCTGGATCCCCGCAATGGGGTCTGGTTTTCAGCAGGGGAAATTTGTGTGAATTTTCTGGAGCTCGCTCTAGACATGAGGGTTGAATCATTTTTGCTTCTGAGGTGCTGTGGGAGTTCCTCCTGTCCAGCACTGTAAGCCGCTACCTGACTTGCACAAATGATTACAAAACTGCCATTTCCTGGGAATTGAACTGGTTTCATAGGTTGTTAGCCTCTCCCAGCAAGTGCGGTGCATATTTCCCATTCAGAATTCACCATGTGCAGAGGGGAAGAGGAGAAACAGCAACAAAATAAGATCAGCAGCGTTGAGTTTGCAAATGCTGACTTTTAAAATAGTAGCCACCTGTGTGTGCTTCCCTGTCCCCTAGTATGCACCCCAACATTTTTGCAGCTTTTTTTCATTAAAAAGCTTTATTATCTCTTGGGGTGGGATCCTCTTTTGCTGCTTGCTTTCTGCAGTTAGTTATACCAATACAAAAACGATATGAGGTGTGAGCGGATCAAAGTGGGCAGGGATTTGTGGGCAGCCTGAGGGGGCTGCAGGTCCCTGCCTGCTGCCACTGTCACGTGGGGAAGGGGCAGCTGTGCTTCTGTGCAGTTCCCTTCCAGAGCCGCGCAGCTGTCTCCAGATCTAGCATTGCTTCTTTCCTTTTCATTAGCTGAACGTAGAGATGGCCAAGATTCCTGACCCTACAAGTTCTGGGCAGTCTAAACTCCGTGTGGCTGAAGGCCATCAAATACATACAGCATCCCTTGGGGAGCTGGAGGGGGAACTGAGCCTAATTCAGAGATGGGAGAAGAGACAAGCTCTGCAAAGGAGCGACTGTTCTGCTGCAAGATGAGGCTGGACCGGGCATGCAATGGGGTTTAACGGTGAGAAGTTAATGAATGACCTTCATCAGGTCACTTCCCCTACAGCAGTAACTTACGCCCATACCTGCTGCACTGCTGGGAATGTAACCAGCTCAGCATGGGGGCTGCGTTTGAACTAGTTAATGAGTGTGCAGCTAAAAAGCTGCTGGTGGGCACCACAGGCTTAGTGAATTCATAGGGTACAAGGCCAAGGTGAATGGGGTACCCAGTGTTAGCCAGCAGTGAGGCTAATGCTAAGCAGTGAAGGAGATGTCAGAAGTTCAAACCAGTACTTAGGGTTTGTGAATTCACCTTCTGAATTCATTGTTCTCCAGGTCCTTCAGAGATATCAGCATGGACTGTAAGTGAAATAACCCCTTTCCCTGTTATTAGGTGATATCTATTAGCAGACAGTTCATTTTCTGTTCTGTTCCTGGCGGGGACATTTTGGCCAGAAGCAGTTTCCAATCTGGCAAGCACAATGAAAGTATTACAGGAAGGGAGAGAAGTTGAGATCCATGGAGGAAATATTTTTATTCTCTTTTTCTCGCTGGTTTGAAAATGGCCCCTAAGCAGGATATGTCAGCCAGGAACTGAATTGTCTCAAGTTGCCTCTTCATATGTATCAGCTAGTAACAAGTCCACTCTGCACTTCTGTCTCTTTTTTGATTTTGGTGGGAATTTTGGTAAAGCAGCCTCCTCTGGGATTCCTACCCGGGCTGTGTATCTGCTGGGTCTGACACTGGCCGAAACCTGCTGCTGTGTGGGGTCTGTGTGTGTGATAAGCTGTCCTATGTGAATGTCTTGTCCTAGCTTCTAATATCCGACATCATTGGCTCTGAAATGTGTAGTATTTTGTCAAAAGCTTTTGCCTCTCAGCAGCTACAGTTTGCTGTCACAATGGTTGATAGACTTGTTACCAATATGAATGCCCAGTCCCAACTTTGTGTGTTGCACTTTCTCCCCATAGCTGCCAGTATGAGTGCATTGCAGTCTGGCAAAACCAATAGCAGAGGAAAAACAGGGAGTGTGGAGGAAAATCAGCGGCTAACTGTCTGTCAGTCATCATCTTCCTTGCTCTGCTGTTCACTTTTGCTGCGTAGAACAAATCACATAACCTTTCTGTGCTCAGTTCCTTTCCGTATAATAAGGACAAATATTAATTTGTCTCCTAGTGACAGAGAGAGGTTACGTTCATACTTACAAAGTGCTTTGGTAATCACAGGTATTCCGTCAGTGCCATATATTGTTATCCCGCCATCTGAATGATCAGTGTTTCCAGAAGTCTGGCCGCTTGGAGCTCGGGCTGTGTGGTACTGCATGGCCAGCTTCCTACTATACCCATGTGCTGAATGTGAGACAACTGAGAAACTGTGGGTCACTGGTGCTGGACATGACACCTGGATCTGCACTGTTACTTTTTAGCCCAGTGCATTGGTGGCACATGGAGCCGTCATGGCAAGGACAGTGTGTAGCTCCATGGGGAGAAGAGGCTTGGCATCTCATCACCTTCTCTGAGCAGCTTACACATCCTTCTTTCTCTCCCCATCACCCAGCCTGAGAGCCTTTTTCACCACCTGCCCTATGAGCCCCCTGGATTTTCTGCTCTCCACCCATGGCTTGTGATGGAATCGTCAACAAACCCATCTGCTCAGGCTCTGTGATCCTACACCTTGGTGTGGTGGGGGGCTCAGCAGTAATTAACAATGTACACTTCATTAGCACTTCCGCCATGACTTTTCTGAGCAGTCTGTAAATGCCATACCAGCTCTTTCTTCATTACCTTTTCCCCACTTCACCATTGAATTAATTCTTTCAGACCTCATCCCAGAGGAGCTACTGCTCGCTTACTGATATATAAGCATTTCTTATCCCCTGGCTTTCTCTGGTTTTCATACCTGGAATATTATTTCCCCTCTTGCCCTATCCTCCCTAGACACTTAAAACTTTACATTTCATTTATAGTCCCTGTCTGATATTTTCTCTCTGCATTTTGTCTTCTCGGTCTTGTTTTTTTGGTTTCCCAGTCTCACTCTTTTATACAGCAAAATGGAGTTTGGAGTCTTTCTAAATCATCCTGTAAAGCTGAGCAGAGCACAAGCTCCCAGCAGCAGCACTCTAGGTGCTGGCGAAAAAATATTCCCAGAAGCCCTTCATTCTTCTTAGATATATTTTTCGGGTCCCTTCTGTAGAACATGGTTGCAGTGCTGCAGAAGCCATCGGTTGCATTTTGTTGAGAAGCCCAGGACTCTTCCACAAGGACAGCTGTGCAACCACAAGGGAAATAATACTTTATTTTTCTTCTCCTAAGAGCCTTACAGAAGCTGATCTTCACAAGAGCCCTGGAGACTGGGGTTTTGCACAGATAGGAAAGCTGGCACACAGTCACTTAACCAGGGTCACAGGAGGAAATCTAAAGCAGAACTGGGATTGGGATTTTTGCACTGGTGCCTCCAGGCATGTTCTTGGAAGGTCTTTGACAGGTCTTTTGGTGCCCTGGTGCATGTACACCACCTACCCTCTACCACATGCAATGGGAATTGCCACCAGGCATGGACAGCTAACAAACTTTGATGCAGGAAGAGCAGTAGGACTGAGGCATGGGTTTGGGAGAAGCATGGGTTTATTATGATACATGGTACATATTATGATACATGACTTATAGGATGCATTTTGTGAAATGCCCCTTTTAGCTGATAAAAAATCAATTATTACTTGCATTCAAGATTCCTGCTTGAAAGCCTTCCTGTCTGAAAACAGCCGAACAGTGTAAAAGTAAATTGCCGTAAGGTAGTCAGCAAGCTGTTTCCCCTCACACCCCAGTGTTGATAGGAAGCATAGTGGCTTTGCATCGGGTGGGAAATCCATGTAGATCATTTTTAGGACTCATTTGTCATGGTGTGTGCAAACCCATCTCGATGTCCCTGACTGGCCAGGTGACGAGGCACGACTGTGCTTTCCTGGGCTTTGCCTCTCTGGAAACACCGCCACAGTGCAGCAGCAAACCAGGACTAGCTCTGCCCTTGGCTGCGGGCAGCATGTTACGCTCCCTCCCTGACATTGGCTTGCCTTTCTGCTGGATAGAGTATGTTGGGGTTATCTATCTCGAGCGCTGTAGTGCTGTGGCTGAACAAGTACTCCTTCTTGTTCCAGGAGAGACATGGGACCTGGGCTAGCCTGTTTAAGGTCACCTTGGATATTTCTGATCATTGCTGCGGTGTGTTGCTCTGACCTGTCTGTGCACCAGTGGTCCCAAGCTGCTGGTTTGTAGGCAAGAAGCCGGGATGCTGCTGCTTGCTGTATATTGTCTTTTGAATCTTGCTGCTGAGGGGTGTCTGGACCCTGGGAGGGACGCTGCTTTGGTTTGGGAGCCATCCAGAGCACAGATTCTCTAATCGCATGGCATGTGGATTATTACTTTTTAATCATAAATGAAACAAAGCACAAAAACTGAGATGTGATGTAGAACACGAACACCCAGCAAGTCTGGATGTTCGGCTTTCACAGCTCAAGCCAGTACCTGCAGAACATAAAGGGTTAGTTATTCTAGCAGTAGCATGATTAGGTGCTATGAACACTAATGATCCAAAAAGCTCAGCTTTAGCTTACGTGAGGATTGTATCCAATGTTTTCGTGCCTGTTAACTTTGCAGACAGCAGGTTTCCTACAGGAGGCAGAGATCCAGGCAACTACATGAAAAGTTACTGCAAATGCACGTAGTGTCTGACTAGAGCTGTGGTCCATAGTGGGAAGTTAGACAAGGTGAGACTGTAAAAGGCCAGTAATTGTACACAGGAGATGGCTGTGATTGCTTTGAATGTGGAGCCATTGTCAGGAACACAGAGGGAAAAGCATAGCCTATTTGAGCGCTCTTATCTCAAACTTGTGGCTAAGTGAAGTCAGGAAACGATTGGGGGGTGCTGTTGTTATCTGTGCATTTTCACCTCTGGGATTTATAGAAACTTGGGATTTTGTGCTGCCTTTGGCATGGCTTTGCTACCCTTTGCCAAGTTTCATTAATCCGCAGCCAGGGGTTACATGAAGGGTATGGTGTCTACCTGATGGGAATTCAAGGACCAAAAGGATAGGTTTCAATAATGTTTGTTTAAAAGTACTTCAAGTTTTTTTTTTTTTTTGGCTCCTGAAACATAACTGGCACCCTTTAACTATTATCAATGGCATTAGAGCTTCACGTAGTAACAGCACGCTGGGATCCGTGAGAGAGTGTCAGACCGGCTTGCTGCTACATGAAAAATATCAAATCTTGCAGCATCTCAGCTCTTGATTTTTGTCTGTTTTTTAGCACTTTGGAATTTGACGCCGTCATCTTATCAAAGGGAAGAATGTCTCAAATTAGAGCTTGCTTCAAACAGATGCTTTGCAGTCTCAAATAAGTACAATTTGTAGATATAACTCAGAGAGAAATTTAAATGTTGAAGGCAGCTACATTCACCAAATTGCTGGGATCCAGCTAAACAGATGAATTTTTACTCCAGCTTCCCATCACCCCTTGAGCAGACCTTTTGCTTCTGAGGTATTCCTCTTGATTTGCTCTTATCCCTGCGACTCCGGTCTGTCTTCCGCGCTGAACAGCACTGCTATCTCCTTGTCTTTCTGTCTCTTAGTCATCGCTGTTCCTGGTTGTGTGATGGTGTTGCACTTCATACGTTGCTCTGTGTGTACAAAAAGCCTTAATTATGGCACGTTAAATGAAACAGTATGTAGAGCGTGGGCTAAACTCTGGGATATTTTTAGTGTTTGTTGGCCTTGTCATGGCCCTCGCTGTATTTCTCTGGGAAACAGTTGCTGAGTAGCATCATTTAGCTTGTCCCACATAACTCCGGGCTCTTGGAAAGCCAGAGTTTCCTGCCAGGCTTGAGACTTCTGGGACGGCTGTTTTCCCACCGGGAATGTGCCCATTTTAGTATATAAGACCTCATGCCTTATTAATTTTGATGAGCATTTGGGGTGGAAAGGCGATCTCAGGGCTAGATGTTAAGTGTTGTATTTGGAGGGGGTAAAACACAGAGGTCGTGAGTTTAAACTGTGGCTAGGTTATGTGTAGCAAACGTTTGTATCCCCTTGCAGAGCAATTGGAGACATGCTGCATCATTTCTGTCGGGGGTTCCTGATGCACAGATATTCCCATGAAAAGGGACAAAAAGCATTACTGCCACTGGCAAATGAGGATACTATGGATGGGTGGAGGACAGACAGCTAAATCACTGCCTCCATGGAGAAGCAGTCACCTTAGGCCCGCAGTGGCTGACTGCTGGCTGGACTGTCAGCACAGCGGATGGGCAGCATTCAGCTCGGTAAACGTCCCCGCTAGTGAGGGTATATGGGGAGGAAGTGAGGGTCCTGGCTGGGGGTTTTGTCATGTGGGGATGTCAGGGGATTTGGAAGAGGGATGTTGGAAGGCCAGGGTGGGATTACAGGGGACATAAGAGAATTGGGGTTATAGGGGTGGCCAGGTGGAGAGGGACACCTGACCTGGATTCCATGGCAGCCTTAGCATTACTGCTTCCAAAACAGCTTGCTTGAAATGCTGGGGTCCAAAATGAGGGCTGATGAACCTGGGGCCAGAGACGTGGCCCCATCTGTCTGCACTGCCCCATCTGTTGGGGCCCCTGTTTCACAGCAGAATAGGCAGAGGGGCAGATAAGCCTGTGTTGCCTCCTGCCTCTGTGCAAAACCATCTTTTAGCTCAAACCAGTGAGGATGATGGGCATGAACTGAGCTCTCTGGCTGTAAGCTGTTGTGTTTAACTGCAGACACGTTCTACTCTGCTCATTGCTTCAAGCAGTGGTAACCTCTGGCAAATGGTTGAGGCAGACATCTGGGGATGGTGATGCCTTAAACTGCTGTAACATGCTTAGCTAGGGCTCATCTGGTTTTTGAACCTATAATATTCACCTTTGCAATCTCCTCTTTCTTACTCTGAGCACTAAAAGCTTTTTTTTTTTTTGGTGTAATGAGAATTTTATGTAACAACATGGCTCCAGGAACTGCAGCTTTATAAAGAAGAGAAAGTTATGAGACACTGTATAAAATCAACATGTTCTATTATATGACTTAAAAATTAAATAATACCATACTTCAGAGACAGAGAGAAGCACTTTCATTAGCTGAGAAAATACACATGAAATTCAAGTTCTACATTGCAACAGCACAAAAGGTGGGTAGCAGGGCTGAGAGCAGAACTGACTTCTTCCATGTCTTAATAGAGAGAGGGGGAAAAGAGAGCGGCTGAAGATCCTGAGCGTGGAATTCTTCCTCTGCTGGGCAAAGTATTACATTAAGAACTAGAGTAATTTATTTTCTGCCGTCATTATACGCTTAGAAAAAGAAGACCTTTATATATTTTAGTTTAAAACTAATTGTTCACTTTTAAAACTGCTAAGAATCTGAGGAGTGAGTTTAAGAATGAGTTTTTCGACGAAAACCCTGCTGGTCCCAAACTGAACCAAGACTTAGATTAATCACAGTCTTCTGTGCAATAGAAGGCATTTGAGAAATCATCAAGTTCATGGGAAAGTGATCTTGGAAGAGCAACAAATAAATACTGTGACCTTTTGACTCTGTTAGCCCTGGAGCTGTGGTAAGTTTGCAGTCAGGCACTTGGTTCCAGACAGGAATTTTCATTGCTGCAGTGAAGTAAATCACCATGAGGAGGAGGCCTCGCTGGCCCTGTCTGCACGGAGGTATTTTCAGAGCTCTAATTCCCTGCGGGTGCCCCCTCCATCAGTGACAGTGTAAATGGGAGCCAAATGATAGATCTGCTCAGGAAGCCTGAAATACCAACATCTTAAACCATGTTAGTTAACACAGTACCAGAAATGCCAGTGTTATCACTGTTGTGGTCTGCAGTGGTGGTTCTGGCTGAATCCCAACAGTATGGGATGGATTTGTCCCCAAGGCAGATTTAGTGAGGGGACGGAGGGTGCTGTAGTGCTCTACAATAGCACCATCTTGATGTGGCACATGTAGGACACGTGAGTTCGCCATTCCCATCCACATCTCTTCAGCAATTCAAGGAAGCTGAATTAATGATGGGAAGTAAAATAGCTTTTGGAAAAATCATTGTTTTTCATGATTATTAATTTAACGATCCTTAGAAACAAATGCTTTTTAAACCTTATGTTAGGGGAGGGGAGTTTCTCTGCAATTAAATTGGCTGATTTGTTTTTTTTGGCTTTGCTTTCTGTAGCCTAGGCAGAGCTGTGTCTGCCCTGGTTTGGACTCTTATGTCTCACGTTTTAATTACAGTTAAGCTGCAGACATTGAACCAAGTGTCATATTGCCAGACTGGTTTTCAGACCTTGTGAGATCAGGCCTGGAGAGGTTTGATTTGTCTTATAGAGCCTGAAAACTGGAAAAATGACTAGAGGTTCTTTTTGTTTTGACTTACGTATTTTATGGGGATGGAGGCTAATCTTTTATTGTTTGGATTTTCAGTCTTCTCTCTCCATCTTTAGTTCCAAATGAATACTGGAAGAAGTTAAGCCTGGTTTCCTGCACATTTGTGTCTTGTGGTTGGTTGTGAACCCTGATGAATGTAGTTAGGTCTCATATATAAGGCTATTTCCTATGTGGTTTAGTTTAACAAAGCACAAGTTCACATTTCAGCCTTTCCTGGAGCTGCTAGATCTATGTCCTCTCCAGAGCTTGTGTTCATGAAGTTTGTAAGAACTTACTGATCCCGGAAACCTCCACTTTTCTCTGGTCTGGATTAAAACTAGTCCGTGAGTTCCCAAGTTATTAGGAAGAAGAGACAGTCAGGCTGCACGTTGAGTCTCATTTCCTTAGGAACCGGGAACAGCACTGATTTTTGTGTAACTATAGGAACTAGCACTTTAAAGAAATGACTGGCCAGTGCAAGACTTGGGATAAAATTGAGAGTTGAAAATGATGGTTTCTCCTGATCGGTCATCATGCACAAGGGAATAAAAGGCCTGATTACCACTGAGGCTGCTTGGGGAGACAGTACAACAGGCTGGATGTTGTTCTGTTCTGCTTGATTGCCGCCTTCTCCATGTGAGCTCAGCATGGCATGTCCAGGGTGTCACGTGAGGAGAGTAAGAGGAGTTTGTGCTCTGTGCAGTCATTATCAGGTTGTCCATGGAGAATATGGCTAATACAGCTCTTCTCAGCATTGTAGCTCCTGCTGGGGGGTCTTCTGCACCAACAGGCTCCTTGCAGTTGCTCACTGATACAACTCTATGAGCGGGAGTCTACAGGGGATGCCCTGCCTTTGTCTTTGCGGTCTGTGTGGGCTCTGTCCCTGCGCTCAGTAAAAGACTAGGCATGTCAAACATGCTGAGATCCATTAAAATGAGTCCTTTTTCTCTAATGCTGGCAAAATCAGTGCTGTTAAAAGGAGAGTCTTGACGTCATCGTGCCTAAAAGGCTGTTACAGTGCAGTAACACGGGACTCGGCTGTGCATGGGACTCGGCTGTGGAGCAGTAGAAACCTCTGGAAGAAAATCACAGGCTTTGCTGTTGGCTGTAGAAACCTCCTGTCCTTCCTCAACATACATGCTCAGTGTGAACCTGTGAAATGCCCAGGAAACAACAGCTATAAAATCACTTCTTTGAAATACTTTCTTTCCCTCTTTTCATCCTCTCCCATCTGCTCTTTTCTTGTGTTTCTGTTCCTCTGGTGATGATAAAGACCCCCCATATTCATTCTGTGGATTCCGTCCCCGTCAGGCAGCCGGTGAAAAAGACAAATGGCATTTGATGTAAATCAGAGTGAGATTCTGCTGGGGTGTTCTCCCCCTTTTTCATGCTCTAGGCATCAGTATAATGAAGGAGAAGGCGATGATTCTTATTTAATTTACATTCTTTAAGGCAGATGTCTTTGGCATGTGTGGGGTGGGAAAAGACTGGTCAGTGTGGCAACATGTGAATGACTAAGCCTGGACCGAGGGCTGATCTTTCATTTATTTAGGCAAAGACAGGAATGTCCCCCCCCCGCCTTCCTTCCGCAGATCGCCCTCACCTGCCATACCCTCCCTTGTCGCCTCTTTGTGGGCAGTGATTCACGGGCTCACCAAGAACATAGCAGCTGCAGAGCATCCTGGCTCCAGAAATGGTGATGACAACTGCGATGCTGCTCCATGCTCCACCACCAGCTGAGAGACGCCCCCATAACTGGCCAGAGCAATCACTCAATGAAAGGAGAGATCTTTTGGCTGAGAGTTGTGCTAGGGACTTTCTTGTACTATACACAAAAAAGCCAAACTAGAAGAGCTAGGTTGGCCTGACCTGTCCCTGTGCAAGGGGGAGTAGAGTCTAGTCCCCCACTGCGCCCTACGCAATATTTCTTCCTATTCTGACTCATCTCACTGTGACAGAGCAGGGGGAGGCAACAAGCTTGGTTCTGCTCCTCGTTTTCCCTGTAGGGTGGCTGCACACAGCCTGATGTTTAATGTTTCTTGCAGTGAAGTGGATACAGCTTTTCTCTGGCAGGACTGAAGGAACTGGAACTGCCTGTGCCGCAGTTTGTTCCCTGGGTCCTGCTCACTGGGAGAGCTGGTGCCAGCCTTTACTCAGAGCAGATGATGTCTTACAATCAAGATGTGATTGCACTATTAGGATTTTTTTCCAAGTCAAAAATGGCTCTCCAATAATGTAAAATTTTTCATCCCTGATCATACTGTGATGGGCACGTGGTAGTTCTTCTGCTTCCCCAGCAAATCATCCTTTCCAATAGACAAAGGTTCACCGATTCATTTATTTGCCATTTTTTCTCTCTTTTAAAAACTCCTTAGATTTCCATCAGTGGGAAAACATTTAGCTGCCTTAAGACCGCACCGTGGGTTTGAGTCTGATTTCTTGAGGCTTTGAGGCCAGACAACTTTATTAATGACAGTGGGTTCCTTTTCAGATAAATCCTCCTTTTCAGAGAACATCTTTCCTAAAGAGTTTCACAGCTGATTATGGACACAAATAACTCATCAGAAAAAGTTAGTGATACTCAGTGCTTGGCAAGCCCTGAGTTATTATCCAGTTAATGCTGCAGCACTGTGCATTTCAAGCTGTGTTGCAGTGGCACGCAGACCTCAGCAGCTGTTGCGGAGCTCATCAAATAGCTGTTGAGCATCATCCCCGATTTGTCATAAACCTAAAGGTTCCTCTGGGGAAACAATGTTATCACCTGCCACAGCCTCGCTACACTACAGTGATGCTCCGGCACTGTCGTTATCGTAGGGACGCTGCTTGTTTGAATTCCTCCTCTCTCCCCTTTGCCTTTATTATTTTCCCTTTTTTTGGGAGAGTTGTGCTCAGATTATTCATAGCCTTATGCTTCTAACTGACTTGTCTGGAAATGGAAACGGAAACTTTAGGGCTACCTGGCTTCATTTCTTGCTAACCAGCTGAGTTTACATTTAAAAAAAATATTAAAAATATAAAAATATTTTAAAAATATTTTATAAAATATTAAAAATATTTTAAAATGCCTAACAATACCAAGAGGCGCAGAACAAAGTTTTTTTGTGAAGTGCTTGGGTATGTTGTCCCTATAGAGAGGAATTGAGCTTCAGGTGTGGGTTGTGGGATGGACAAAAGCTATGTTTTATGTAGGATTTTAGTGTTTGCACTTATTCTGAATAGGAACAAAGCCAGAAAACCTCAAAACTGGAAAGGAAATTCTGAGGGGGGGAAAAAGCTTTGTTTGGGGTTCACAGAAAAGCTTTGTTTTAAGAAATGTTTATCTTCAGATGCATAATACAGAACATGCTGAAGCAAAACCTTATTTCAGAATATTTTATGCTTCTCAAAGTTTTCCATGTCTGGTTTTCCCATTTTCAGAACTTTTCCCATTTTCTTCCTTTTTTCCCTTTCAGACACAATCTCAGCAGAACTGATATGATTTCCCAAATTGTTTTGGCTCAAGGAAAAAAGCTTCCAAAGATTTTCTGACCACTTCAGTCTTGGTGCTGCTGAAACCCCTATTTTGGTATTCATGTGCTTCCTAGAGACTTGAAAAATCCAGCCCATGGTCTGGTGCAGAAGGTGTTTTGCAAATGCAAGAGATCACAGTTTAGCTCCTGATCCTGGTGGCCAGATTACTTAAACTCTGTGCTGCACGCGTTTCTTGATATTATGTGAACAACAATGAAGTTGTTTGTCTTTTTGGGTTCTGTGATTGTCTAGGCAGAGTCCGAGTTATTGCAGGCCCTAAGTTTAGAGTCCAGCTTTTTAAATCAGCCAACACCCCTTCGGGCTTTTAGTTTGGAAACACCTTGTTCAAGTCACTGCTAAGTGGCCCTTATGTTTGTATGGGAACATTATCAAAAGGGACATGGAAGTCACTCCTGGCCAAATCCCCATTTGGCTGTCTGTGAGAAACACCTTGACAGCAGTATTTTTCCTTCCCTAAGTTGCACTGTAATCCCAAGAGATTTGCAATGATTAGTTCCAGGGACACCCAAGTACTAGTGACAGGTGAAAGTATTTCTGTGTGTTTTCACAGAGAATTGCTCCTTTTGTGACTGTGCTTCTTGCGAAACTTGCCAAGTCACCATGATTGGGCTGTGAACGTCCCAGTGACTGTGCTCTATAAATATCCTGGGTGGATAGAGGCAGCGCAAAAAGCAAACAGAGCACTTAAGTGGTAAGGACTTTTCTGTTGGGCCTGCTGGCTTTGTGCAAGTTGTCGTTGTGACTGTTTGTGACAAACAGGCTGCAAAAAATATTTTCAGCTGCTTGAGATAAAATGGACAGAGGTGAAGGCTTTGCGTTGGCTCGAAACAGTGAGATGCTTTCGGGCCAGAAATGTTCTTTCTGCTGCCAGCCCCCAGAAGACTTTTTTGGCCTGAAGGCTCATGTGTAACAGCTTATATATTAGTCCAATAAAAGATACACATGATTTACCTTGTCTCACTATCAGTCCATCACCTAAAATGTTGCTGCAGCTAACGGTGGCTCATATTTGATTTGTATCCAGTGTATTTTAAGGCTGCAAAACCATCCAGCCAGGATAGATGCCTGTCTCAGTGCTGTCCTCTGCCTGTTATTATATATGTTTGTATTAATGATGAGCTATCCTGTAGCATTAGTCGATTTAAATATTGAAAACAAATGTTCTCCTATTTCTCTGCCTTGGGGCTAGGAGTGATTATTTCAGCCTCTTCAGTGTATATGAATCTGCATCTGTTAGAGGTCTCTATTCTGCAGGGAGCCCAACATATGAACTCAGTTTGCAAATTCATCTGAGAAATGCTACAGTTGACACCTAGTTCTGCAAGTACCTATACTGATAATATATCCAATGGTCTAAATACCACATTGCTTTGGAATTGCTGTTTTTTAGACTTAGCCACTTGGGTCAACATCCTTCTGTCTCTTTATTGTTTACATCTTGATGTTTCAGTGTCACCAGGATACATTATTATGACCCTGGGATGCAAACAGCCCATTGCTGAGGGTTTTTTTTTAGTAACTTGGCAACGTTATCTAAAGCAAAGCAGACTCTTGAAATTGGGATATACTGCAATACACAGGGACAATGAAAAGTATTTGTGATACAGAGTATTTCTTGCACATTTGAAATCTCTGTTACGTCAATCTTAATCAGAAAAGGAGTGGCTGAAGCAAAAAGTAATTTTTTTGCTGTTTAATGTTTCTGATAAAATTATCATTTGCAAAAAATACACTTAGAAATGGTATAAGAGTTTCACACAATAACCTTAACAATGTTACATAGTGCTGTTTATGAATATGTGTTTAGGGAGATAGATATAAAATTGTAGATCATTGACCTGAAAAGCCATAATATCCTTTTCAGAGCTATTTAGGTGTGTCGACTGAATGAATGTTTAGAATTGGTGCAGCACATGTAGTAAAAATTTGCATGAAAACTGTATTGATTTCAGGTGCAGAGGAAGCATTTCAATGCAGAATAGATGGGCTGCCGGATTTATCTGTATTCTAAGCCAGGAGCAGGCAGAATTTACCCAAGAGACTCCTTGTAGTCCTAATGTGAGACGGCGCAAGGCAGTGGGAGGCATTGCGTATGAGGTAGCGAAAGACTGTGAGCTGCAGCTCCTGGGTCTGTCCCGCATACCCCAACGAGGCAGTCTGTGATGGACTACGTCGAATGCCCTCATTTCTAGCCCTTGAGATGAGGGAGAGCTGCTCCCATGCCTACAAGCAGAGAGGTAGAAGTAGATGCTACTCTTCATGCTGCTCTTGATATGAGTCTAGTGATGAGTCCCCAGCACTTTTTGGCTGCTGCACACTGATTTCAGCATTTGGGGGCTGTAGAGTTGGGATACCATCAGCAGCAGAAGGCTCAGCCCCTCCAGAGCAGTGGGTCAAGGGAGAACGTACATCCCTAGTGAGTGGGCAGTGGAGAAGGCAGGAGGAAAACAAGAAAGCCTGGGACACATTGCTATGAGTTGCAGAAAAATAACAGGAATTTCGCAAAACTGATACTCAATGTGGTGATGTGCCATTTATGATGAAGTGCCTCAGTGTATCCAGATAATTTTGAACATTTTGTTTCTTCAAGCCAATGTCAAGATCTTTTTGTATCCTGCAATCTGGAGCTCATTAAGTGCATGACGCAGGGAAAACTGTGTTTGCTTCTTAATAATGTAATACTGGGAAAAACAAGCTCTTAACCCCATTTTCTGTTGGACACCTTCTGCATTCCAAATTCAATCAATTTTATATATGTGCACTTGAACGTCTGTACGTATGTCTCGCTGTGTCTGAGTGTGGATTTTAAAGTCCCGCTCTGTGCAAAAATCTCCCCTGGTCTCCAGTCCTTGGTTGAAGGCAGAAGAACAAAATACATAAAGCGCACTGCTCCATCCACCCGTCATGGCCTGAGAGATGGAAATGCCCCCTTACTGCCAATGTTACAAACAGGTATTTCTCCAGAGGGAGATATTGAAGGATGCAGTGCATTTAGGAGTTTGTTGTTGTCTGCTTCAAAGTGAGGAGAGAATCAATAATTTGTTAGGCTGTGAGCTGACAGCTTGTCTGAGTGCCAGCTCCGGTGCCCTGCAGGATAAGCTGCCAAAGTGACTGAGGGTGCAAAGCGGGATGTAAATTCCACAAGTCATTTTCCTGAAGCTCTTATGTGGGAAAACTTTAGAAGCCTCTCAGCAAGGACAAAATCCTTCCAGGCTTAATTCTTGTTTGAGCAAAATTCCTTCTGAGGTCAGCAGACCTAATCCTGAAGTCTTATCACTTGTTTACCTCGATGGGATTTGAGTGTGTGTGTGGGGGGAACAGAGGGAGGGAGGGTCTTGGGACAGGGTGTGCTGGAAATACTTTCCTGGGAGGCTGGAAGAAGCCTGCCAGGCTTAGGCTCTGCAGAAATGGGCGCATATGTGAAAGGAAGGCTTACTTCAGTGAAAACAAACTTTGCTTCCAGCTGTCTCAGCAGTAGTAGAAAGAGCAGGTGAGGATTCCTCTTTTCTATGGAAGCTCTTTGGTGCCTGCAGGTGGCCCAGCCCCGTCTCTCAGGGATGGTACAGCTCACACTTCCACTTACATGCTTCAGAGGTGGTTTGCATCTGAGACCTTCCTTCTTTTGCATCCTGGAGGCAAAAAAGCCCCTCAGGCTGACAACTCCCTCCTGTCCTTTTAATTGCAACATAGTCCATCAAAGTGATAAGTAGCATCAAATATAGAAGCAGATGAGAGCTGGGACATTGGTTTCTGTTATGCTCAAGCTGAGAAATAAGCTCTGGCTTTGCTGTGTGGCTCTGGGGAATGAACCTTGCAGGGGGCTTTGGAGCAAGTCCTGGCTCTGCTTGCCCCATGTGCTGTCGTAGTGAAACCCATAAAAGGCCCCTCGTCCCTGCTTTGCAAATTATGGCATGCCAACAGTGCCCTCAGCAGAGATTTCTCCTGCCTGTCTTTCCCCCCCCCTTCTTTCTCCCTGCAAGTTGACATGTATCTCCTTTATAATGGGCTCAGCCTTTATTAGCCAAAGATCATGCCTCTTTATTAACCTTCCAATAAGGCTACATCAACAGGGCATATGGTATCATAAAAGTCACTGCTGGTGTCACACAGCTGTGTACAATGCAGGAAATGGAGTTGCTGCTTTTTGCTTTTTGTTTGGTTTGAGGCTTTTTGCTTTTTAGTAAAGAGGTGGAAATCGTTCTTCTCTTCTGCTTTCTGGTGAGTGACTTATAAACAGCCTGTGTAAAATTTGCTCTAGAAAATATAATCAGAAAAATATATAGGCTGTTGCATTGTTTTTATGAATCCCAGGTCATGATACAGGGGAGATTCCGTGGTGAAGTTTCATTAAAAGTAAAGGAGGAACACTAAAAGCTCTGCTGCTGATCCAAGGAAAGTAAAACTTCATCAAGCTAAGTAACACTGGGCCATCTTGTACTTTATTCCCTGCTGTTTATCTAAAGCACATTTCTTACATTCAATAGATTTCTACTTCTGGCACTTTATATCTCCATGAGTTTAAGAGCCTTTGACTAATTAAGAGCAGAGAGATTTTCACCATGCTGCCACAGCACCACTGAAAGAATAATTTCCAAGTGTTTTGCTCTCTGGGGGCATATGAGGCCAAAAGTATAAATAAGTAAGTGTCTGTGTACATACACATATATATATTCAGATGTTCAGCTTATATTTATATCCATATCCATATTTGTTTAAAAAAAAGCCTTAGAAATGAGCACCTTCAGAGGGCAGAATGTACGTACTGTAGTGCAGTCATCTAGGTGGGTCTCCAGTTGTGTTATAAGCTATTTGCAAATTAATCATGGAAGACATTTGAGAGGTTTGATCCTACGGGTGAAGAAGCGTGTGTGTTTGCGTGAGCGCATGTGCACACATGCAGAAAGTGACCGTGAGGGATGCCTGTGCTTAAACTGATCAGACAAGTTTTATTAATTATGTCCATCGATTGCTGTTTTGAAATGTGGCAGGCTGATCCTATTAAGGTAGCTCTGAAATGTCTTTCCAAAATGGCTTTTGGGCCCTGGCTCCCACACTCATTTACTTCCTTGATTCACTTCAAAATCTGCTCCCCTCAGCATTTGCTGCATTTGTTCACACAGATGCATTGAAAAATGGATCGTTACCCAGTGGTTTTCTGTAACAAAAGGTGGGGTTTAGTCCAGATCCAGAGAAAGACATACAGGAAAATGACTGTGTCAACTTGCATGTGAAAAGTGAGAAGGTGGTATGCATATGAAAGAATAAAGCTGAGTTAAAAAAATATACAAATGAAAGGAGAGGTAATTCAATTGAAACTCACACCTGCATTAACCTTACTGATGTTGGACAGTGCCTGCCTCCACAATAAATCCCATACACCAAAGTTCAAGATTCAGATTCAGGAAAACATACAAGTTCTTAACTTCATCCCTGTTTGGCAGCATGATCCAGTGCCTGTTGCACCACTGTGAACCTGGTTGCCAACTCTCACAAGGCTCGGGGCAGCGCTGAGACCCCATGGGTTTTTAATGGCAGTTAATTCCATGTATAGACGTTTGCAGTGCTACAGAGGGAGAGCCTGGTCTGAACCAGAGCCTTCAGCAAATGTATCCTGAGTGATGCAAAATGAAAGCAGTCAGGGAAAGACAGATTTGTTCACGGAAGTTAAGAAAACACCTCTCCTTTTAGTGTGATGTGTTTGAGAAGAACAACATCGCTCATAAGGCCTGAAGGTTGAAAAACAGCTTTGTCAGGATAAGAAAATGTACAAATCTGTTACTATGCTGTTGCTAAAATCACACCCATGTTATCATGCACCAAGATCATGCTCTTAAGTTCAAAAACCAGTCTCCAAAGGAAGACCGCAACATTAAAGGAGATACGAGAGTGGGAATGAATTTAGCCAATTTCATCTAAAGAAATGTTTAATGGCAGGATGATCATCTTAAGGGTCATTTAATACCGGGAAAAGGAAATGACACATAACACAAGTAGTAGCACAAAGAACAATGAATTCAATTTAATAAAGGGCAAATTCAAATTGGAAATGAGGCTAAACTTTTAGATGGTTAAGGGCAGGCAGAAAGGGAAATCGTTTGCTTAATGAGGCAGTTATGACAAACTAGGTAGAAATATTCTGGTTTTTGAATTCAGCAATTGTGGAGTTCAATCTTTCCTGCCTGATACAGTGGGTTCGACTGGGGAGCCCAGTGGTGTTTTGTCAGCCTTGTCCATCATGACCATTAGTTGCATTAATAATCCGTATTTGACTAAAGACACTACAGTAGCATCGGTACATGTTGAGAATCCTTCTTTCATCTCTAACAGTGAAGAAAGAAGTCAGGTTTTTTGTGGCTTCATAATATGAAATAAAAAGTTAAGTGTGCTGTGGTTGTACGAGCTGAGATTTATAGACCGCATGGAGATTTACAGCCTCACGGTGTTTGTGTCTGGTCAGAACTGTGTTGTAGAAAGGCCGGTGGGGATTTTTCCTAGGGTTGCGTGGGACTTGGGTGCTTCGCTCTTCACTGTGTTGCAGGGACAACTGGACACCCCAGAGGTACCTGTTCAAAATCCTACTCTTGTATTCCACTTCCACTGTTTCCTTGAAGCAGAGCTGACCCGATGGCTGTTAGTAATGCAATGGTTGATCTTAATTAATCACCTGCAGGTCTCGCTGCTCCAAATGGGCTCTTAGTCTCCTGCCTGCTACAGCACTTTTTAGGGGCATGTCTGAAAACAGCCTCGTATCTGTGTTGCCAAGAAGGCTTTATGAAAAAAAGGCTACGAATGCATACTGCCAGAACCTCACATCTGAGTAAAAGTGGACCAAATGTATTTCCAGTGTAAATTACTGGAATTAGTGAACAATGCAAGAACTCATACTGGTATTTAAATCAGTGATTCTAATATGATGAAGAAAAGTGATTAACGAAAATGTTTATCTCTTTGTGGCACAGATACACAGTTGATGTTTCTTGCTTTATTTTAAATATATTGATGGGCACAAAGTACCTAATTAATGAAGTTTTGTAGGGATCCCAGTTAACAACTAATGGTCACCAACTGGTGGTTTTTGCAATGTCTGAAAATGAAATTAAATGATAGCATTTGGTGCATGGAAATGGCTCGTATTGTCCAACACAGCAGATGATTACTCTGTTTAAGTAACAGAATTCTCATAAGGATTTCAGCTGCTCAAAAATTAATGCAATTTTTCCAGGACCTTGATAATGATCAGGAAGTGAATGTAAAACTGTGATGTCATGTCATTTGGAAAGTTAATGGAATAATCTGATGGGCAGAGCCTGCTAGGGACCTAACTGTACACTGAAAAAGAAAAAAAATCTTAAGGCATCGGTCTCTGCCAGCAGCAATGGAAGTGGAGAAGACAGTAGATTCTATTCCATAATTTATCTGAGATGAAAATGGGTGGTGTCACAAAGAGAAATAAAGCAGTGTTGCTTTTTGCGAGAAAAATAGGTCAGCCTAAATACTAGCATTCGTTGTTACATGCTACTATAGATGTGTATGTTGGAGAGCTGATTGGAAAATTAATTTATTCCTGTAAAAACATTGCTTTTATAGAAATCTTTCTTTAAGCTTTGAGATTTTCATTGGAAAAATTGAAAATTATCAGTTTCCAGCTACCAGAAAGTTTCAGATGGAAACATCATTTCTGGTCAAGTTTTTTTCCCCCGTGCAAACACATAAACGCTTGCAGGAGTAGCCATCTTTACTGGTGTGGACATTGTTTCCTCTACAGCAGAAATGAATCCATTTTTGCAACCTATTCTGTTTTGTCTCTTGGTTCTGCTACATCCCCTAGGGGATGTACGGGCCGCCTGAGCTGCTAGCTCCTTGTTCCAGCTGTGAGTTTCTAAGTTTTGGTTTCTAGGTTTCTGTTCCAGTCGTAAGTTTGTAAGGTGCTCTGAGGGCTTGTCGTCCCAGTTGCTCTCAGATCTTCTCTACTCTTTGCAGACAAGCTGAAAATTAGTAATAAACTGTTTGTGATGTTCAGTGAAAGAAATGGCAGCAGTTGCACTGGCAGTAAATGTCAAAGAAAGAAGCTGTAAAGACTGAGGAAAGTAGATGCAAATTATCAAGAGTGAGTGCAAGACATTTTTCTGAAATAACTTATCTTTTTGGCTGGGGTCAGAGAACAACAATCATGGATTTAATCCATCCCTCATATGAGCCGTTGAAGTTGTTGAATAATAACCCATAAAATTTATACTAGTAGAGTTGTTCCAGGACCCTAGGAAAGGTAATGCTCCCTGGGTGTTTTGTGGGAATATTTTTTGGACCTATATAGCACATTACCAGTGTTCATCAACTAATATGTAGCACTTACTGGACTCAGCTGTGTAACTGGGGAAGTTGAATTGTCAGCAGGAGGTCAGAGAAGGTGATCTGTTTGTTCCTTCTTGCCTTCACTTCTGAATAATGGCCCTACATGCCCCTACTAATGCCCACAAGCGTGTGTGTGTTTGCACTGAGCAGAGGAAGCATGGAGCTACAGAAGGCTGTGTGATGAGCATTAAAACATGCCTTCATGCAGACAGTCCTCTGTGTTGTTAAAAGGTGAAAGCACGAATGTTTCAGAATTTGTTGGGATATTTTATATAGCTTAGGCAGACTGGTGTCATGTGTTACTAGAAAGCAGAGTTGGCTGGGAATGTGCTAGTAGTTGCAGGTCACTATTTAAGATAACAGGTATGTGCATCTCTCTGAATAGCCAGTAACTGTGGCTTAAACTTTCAGCTGCGAAGTGAAAGACAAATGTTAGAGGGTCTGGTTAAATTGGGCAGTGTGGAAGTTTAAACTTCAGTCTTTTATGCTGGGGCATTGGTTTGTTCCTTGGGGTTCAGATGCCAGGTGGTGTTTCCCTAGAAGGTCTCATTTTTATCCCCATATAAAATGTGAGCAGCTTTGTGGGATGAGAAGACTCTTTCCTGTGTGGTTAAACTAAGGACTTATTTCCAATAACTTCCCTCCTTTAAGTAGGTGTCAGTTGCCTTTTTTTGGTTAGCTACCATAGACTAATTCCTGTCTCTGCTCTGGGTCTGTAGTTGAACAGAGTAGTTCATCACCAAGGGAAAACAAGTCTGTCTTTGTAACTGTTTCTCTTCATTTTATCTCGGCTTGTCTGTGTCTGGCAGATTCTCCATCCTTTACGCCATTCCTCTTCACGTCACTAACAGAGCCGTCATTAGCTCTGCATATAGGGCAGGCTCGGGGATTTAATTACTTCTCTGAAGTTTTGTTCACTCTTTCTTGGGTTTTCTTTGACCTTTATTTTCTTTCTAGGTGAAAAAGGCTGGGTTCTGCTCTGAATCTGGTCTTCACTTTGTATGTTCTCAACACTTGTAATTACTACTGGACTGGGCTGACCTGAAGTGGTGCTGTAACTGTGCCTGACATTTCTGCTTGGAAAAGCATTTATGATGTTGGCATGTGTATCTCATTTTGTTAAGTTTACTTGTGCTGTTTAGAACAATCTGAGGAGATTTATAATTGCTTGTTTTGTAATACAGCCACAAAGAATTAAGTAAAATCTTTATAAGTAATCTCTCTTTTCCTCTAGCCAAAGAAACACTGTCATGTTTTCATATGTCAACTTATTTAGGGTCAAAGTTTGGCTTCTCTCTGAATTTGATAGGCATATATAAGTGCTGCATCTGAGTAGTTCGCAGAGGAATTTGGCACTTTGATTTTTAAATGTGGTGCCAAACATGTGGAGAGAACAGCATAGCTTGATTAGAATGGAGCCCATGCAACGACGGGAGGTATATTTTCAGCAAAAATTACTACGAGAAGAGACAACAACTTAGGAAACCAACTGCAATTAAAATTGTAACTGAATTGATACTGGAGATGGATAACTGCTAGCTTTAGATATTTGCTAGCTAGGCAGAAACTCAGAAAATAAAAGAGTTTTCTGAGAGCAGAGATATGGAGGAAAGATGGCTTTATGTTTAAGACTCTACACTGGGACTCAGAAAATTGACTTCAGTTCCTTTCCTGGCTGCCTCACAGGATGCCTCTGTAGTCTTGAGGATGATTACAAACTTTTTACCATATGTTTATGCTGCATCTAGTGATCTGGAGCCCTCATTTTAGTTGGGCTTCATGAAGTTCTAGCCTACCGAATAATATTTACTCATTAGTCTCTACCAGAAAGTAAACAAATGGTCTTTGGAAAAATTAAACTGAGTCACGTTTACACTGAATAGGGATTCTGTGTCCTGGTCAGTGATGGATGAAAAGTAGGGCCTTCGGAGATGATGACTATATCAGACTCGATGCTCAGACCAGGCATGGGATCATTTAAGTTTTTTCAAAAAATGTCGCGAGGAGGGAGAAAGGAGAAGGGGAGGCGATGCTTACCATGAAGGCTATGAGCTATTTGCTGTTTTCCCAAGATCTTAGTCACATAACTCAGGAAAGAGGAAGGACCTGACAGAAGTAGAGAGTGCCTTCCTCAAAGAGGACTTTATAACATCATTATTGTATCAGCCAAATGCAGGCACGCTTCTTTTTTAACGAAGGAAAAAAATGACCCCCCCTTTTTTTTTTTTTAGATAAATCATCCACAAACAAGCTTATGAGAAAAATAGAAGGAAGAAGGTCAAAGAGGCATGCCAGAGAAGGAAGTTTGCGGAGTCCAAGGGGTTCAGAGAAGACTACAGTGGGACTGCCTCTGAGAGGGAGCATTTACATCACTAATTCTTGACAAGTTTACCTTCTGGGACTCCGACCTTGGACTGCTGCTGGGACATTTGTCTTGGACTTGGCCTCTGGGCTGGTGAGTTAGTGATGGAATGACACACGTCTCTGTTGTGCTGAAACATGATGTTTTCAGATTGCTGAGCATGAGGGGTTTTGGTCTCTGATCATTCTGTTCTCCTGCTCCAGTGATGAGAGGATGTGTCAAGTAGTTAAAGCACAAATCCGGGAGCTGGAAGACTTGGCCTCTGTTTCTGAGGCTGCCACAGCCTATTTGTGATTTTGGACAAGGCAAAGAATGACAGACGTTAGATGTAGGGTTTTCCAAATGGCTCAGGGCTCTCTTAGCTCTGCTGTCATTGGACTCAATGGGACTTTCTCCCTTGATTGTTGGGAACAAGGACCTTGTATTTCAGACTGTGTGTGAAGTAGGTAGGTTTCTGTAATCATTTGGATACAAAATATGTTTGTCTGCTGCAATGGAGGGAACTGATGCAACTTCTGCAGATGCTGTTTAGTGGGTGGGGGAAGCACAGTTTAACTAAAAAGGTAGGTCACATTCAGGCCCTAGTTGTACCAGTACAAATGCAAAATAATGGTGGTGGTGTGTTTAGCCAGAATTCATTGTTATACAAATACCTACTGCTTCACAATCATGCAGTATAGGCACATATGATGCAGTATGGGCAGGGGAACGGTGAATGGAAATCGATTGGTTTGGTCCTAGGATATATCCCAGACTCACTAAATAGCATTGCAAGGGGTTAGCTTTGCAATACTGCTTTTCCACTGTAGCATTACAAGAAGATACTATTTACAGACTGTGCCCAGTTTGTGCTCTCTCAAACTAGGAAAAGTTTCTACTTTGGAAAGGCTGGAACTTCTGTTTGGAAAAGAGAAAAGCATTTTTAAGTTCCTTATGGAAAACTAATTTTTTTTGACAGAAATATAAAATGTTTCTCTCTGGTTTTGTAGAGTGATTAACCCAACACAGAGTTTGCCAGAATAACCAACCTGGTCCCATCGTGGTTTTTCATTTCCCTTTGGACTGTCTGTCAAAGAGATAGGGGTCCACACAAAGTTGTTCCAGGGGAAGTGGCAGTATTGGTCCTGCAGGCAGCTCCCAGCCTGTGAGTCCTCTGAAAAAGAGGAGGTGTGAAGGAGGTGTCAGGAATTGATCAGGTAGTGCCATTTCCAGAGAACAGTCTGGAGAAAGGTGTTTAGTAAGCCCCAGAAATCCCAGATGCAGTGTTCATTTGCAGGTTGATATGCTGAGCATAGGTTTGGTCATCTGACAAGGGAGAACAGTACCATATTGCCCAATCTGGCTGCTGGAAAAAGATACACAGCCAGAGGGATGGAGTGCCACTGTCCCTAGAGAAAAAGGAATAGTTATGTGCTCCTTATGCTCTGGAGGCCTGCTCAGGCAAGTCCCTCCTGTACTGTGGGCAGTCTAGCGACAGAGGAATGTAGTCTTAGTGAGAGCTGTTTGACTGCTTATTGGGGATCCTAGAAGCCCTGTGAGTTTGATCTTAAAATCTGATTGGGCTTCCAATATTTTGGTTTGTGGCATGGCTGCTGCAAGCTAGGGGTTGCTGGCCTGGAGCCATCAGTGCTGGAAAAGCACAGGCCCTGTAAGCTGTTTCCCTGGTGTCCTGTGGTGTAAGCTGGCGGGGAGCCGTGCAGGGTGCTGATAGAGGCCAACAAGACAAGCTTGGTCCCCTTACACCTCTTTTTTGATAAACCTGGTGGAACCAAAAGACTGGACATGTCAATGTTGACAAATTGAGCTTTACTGTCAGAAGAGAGTTGTGTTGGGAATTTCCTGGGCAGATCTACTTACTGCATCCTGGGTCTGGTTTAGCAACAATTGCAAAGAGTGAACTTTGCTCAATGGGTTTTACTTCTCTGATCTTCATTGCCCAGAATGGTGCTCAGCAGCTGTACTCTTTGGAGGAGGAAAGGCATTTTCTTTGACTAAAGATGTTTGCAGTTATTTCCTGTCTCCCCTTCAACTCTTTTCATATTCATATTTTCAATGCTAATGAGAATCATGACTATATGCTAAAAAGATCCTCTGTCCCTTAAAACTTCTCTTGGAATAGCCAAAACCAAAAAAAAGTAATGAACTAAAGCTCCCTCTGAGTCTTTGACTCATCCAATCACCTAAATTAATCGGTGTTAAAGAAAATTGTGCAGCTTGGTGCGACCACCCCGGGCGCTCTGTCTGGCTCCATGACTTACATTGCTTTGTCTGGGTATCACAGCGTGCATATGATGCAGGATTATGCTCTGTCCTCAGGTGCCTGCCACACTTACACTATGTAATCAAACTGAATTTGGGATGAATGTCGGCTACAATGGAAAACTATGTCCAAACAGCTGTAATTTTAATTTAGGCCTTTTGGGATCAAATTTTCATCTCCAGTATAAATCTACTGAAGGAGAGAGTTTATTTAGATGCATGCCTGTTGAAAGTAGAAGCTAGACCTAAATGTTGTCTTCAAGCAGTGTCCCGGGCCCTGCCTCTGTGACCTTCCATGTATATGTACATGCTTTTAGTGACAGCCTTAAATTAATAGTCATGGCTGTATGTGGAATAGGCAGGAATGAAAATAGTGCCTAACTCCATGGTGTTCTTTGTAGAAACATCGCAAGCAATGGCGACTAGCATTTGGGAGGCACCGGCCCATAAATTGGGGTTCTTTCCTTCCCCCAGTTGTACCACTGGCTTGCCGTAAAATCCTTTGCAAATCGCTTACCTTCTCTGGAGGTTTGGCTTTGCTTTTGTAAAGCAGGAACAATGATTCCTTTCAGCTGCGCCTCCACAGCAGTGATTGAGCGGGGCTAACAGGCAGTAATGCAGTCTTCAGGGAGCAGCAGCGCTGAAGCTACTCTAGCGAGTATTTTGTACTAGGAGAAGAATGGATCCTTAAAATATTTAATCAACAATCTCTGGGTATATATACCCCCACTTCTGCATTAAATACTCTTAGTGATTTAGGGCTTTATTATGTCTTTCCCTCTTTTGTTTATCTCATGTTCTCATTAACCGGAGCTTCATTTTAGACTATGACAAAGCTTTTTAACAATACTTTTACTGGATATAGTCGTTAAGAAATCTTCTGCATACATTGGTTTTTTTAATAGTGACCCCATTCTCACTTTCTGAACTATCTTGACTTTTTTTAAAGGGAAGCAATAGTGAATTTCCATATGGGCTATACCTTGTAAAAAGATTATCTCCATTTATTCTTTCTATAAAGTTTTCAGAAGGGAAGGCACTGTCCCAATGCACAGAAGCAATTTTTCTTTTCAATGGATCCTGTGACTCAAATCTAAACCTTTGCTCTCAGAGGAACACTTTTCAAATGTTTACTTACTGCTTGATTCCTGATAGGCAGTCTGGAAAAAAAACAGATGAGGTGTTGCTCCTGAAAGTTATACTGCTTTATATTGTTTGAAAGGCAAAGATTGAATTGATTTGTCTAGCAGCTTGCCTTTTCTCAACT
>NW_008825100.1:3244702-3251393 GCF_000699105.1 Pygoscelis adeliae
AAAGAGTTCCTTTGTAGCTCAGGCTTTTATCAACAGTGCTGTAAAAGTGTTTTATATATTACATAAAAAATCATACAACATTTATATAAAGCCTTTCATCTTGATGGCTCCAAAGTAGTTGACAAATTTGTCAAGTAATTTGTCAACTACTTTTCTCAAAAGTTATCTCTTACTCCAGCACAACAATGGAGGTATTTCTATGCTGGGTGAAATTATTCTTGCTACTGATAGCTTTTTAAAGTAACCATCAGACTTGTAATGCATGCATTACAAAATTTTAATCTAAGAATTTTAGAAACTTTTTCCTGGACATCTAAGGGGATTTTATTAAACATGAAGCCACCTCCTTGTTCTAGTGAGGCCGGGGGAAACTGGTGCACGAGATGTGCTGAGCAGGAGAGGATCAGCACTGCATGTGTGCTGTGGGTAACTGGGGAAAAAAAAGATAAATAATACAGCACTGAAGACAAAACCAGGGTCTTAGAAAGATCCCCTTCTGACAGTCACTTGGTGACAAATTCCTGTTCTGCGGCACAGCTGGAACAGGTTGTTGTGTATGCGTGAAAACTGCATGAACTAATGGGGACGCCTGCTCCTCTCCGATACCGCCTTACCCCTCCCAGGCTTGGAGAGGAGCCTCTGTGCCAAGAGTGGGTTGTCTTCCCAGGGCTGGTGATGTTCCTCACAGCAATTTGCCCTTTACCTCACTGGTGACACCATGACCTGCCATGGCCAGTATTTCCGTATAAGCCTTATATATGAGCAGTGTTTGCCTCTTCTGGAAGGGCTCTGCATGCACATCCCACATACATACACACTCTGCATCTGTAAGGTTTCATCAGAGGATCCTCTTGGCTGCTGAACCTTTCCCTTGTGCAAGTCATTGGCTACCTCGTGAGCAAACGTGTTGCAAGGTGACTAAGGGTTTCGTGATGGGATCCATAGCATGAGTGTATTACTGGAGTCAAGTGCTATTTATTGGCTCCAGTGCACCCTTGGCGCATTCATGCTTCCTGTATGAAACTTGGCTGAAGGAGTCAGAACTGCAAGACATCATCCCAAATTCCAGCTGGGATGCATAACTTGGCTACATGACACTCTCCCCTCTTCGCCCCCCTTAGCCACTTCCCATGTTAAATAGTTTCTCAGGACTCAAAGGGGAAGGGGGAGATAATCTCCAGGCCAGTGATTCTGATAAGTAGAAAATTGCATAAATAAATTAGCCATGATGAACAGTAAGAAATTGTCACTTGTCTCACTTGCCTGGAAGTTGTAGCTTGCTGAAATGACAGTCCTTGTCTTGCTGTTGCGGGGTTGGGATGCAGAGGGTGAATGCTGGCGGTAGGGATTTATTTTACACATATTTTCAAATTGAAAAAAAAAAAGTGTGATTTATTTTCTTTTGCTGCAGCCTGCTCCCAATTTTCAGTTTACATTAATAGCTGTGGGAACAGCAGTTCTTATTGCCATATACTTCAGCTATTAACACTGTGTCTGGTTTGACAGTACATCTCTCTTAATTTTTTTTTATTCCCTTGCGATCATAAAATATGTATCAGCCTTCCTTTTTAATCTCGTTTGGCATGTCCAGCTAGTTAATTTGCATCTTTCTTTCCTCCTTTAGAATTTGATTTTTTCAAACATCATATACTTAACCAGAAGAAACAAACCAACTCTAGTAAAACCTCCTTTTATTTTTTTTTTATTAGAAATTTGTTTGCATTCGTATTTAATGGAATGATCTCTTCAGGAGCCCCTAACAGCCTTCTACCCCAAATGTTTGCTTCATTGATATTTTAATTGCTGTAATAATCAGAATTCTGAATAAGAGGTCTTTCCCCTAGCTCAGTAAATCCATACTGGCTGAGTAAAGCATGTCTGTGATTTATGTGCAGATAAACAGCTTTGGATCCTTTCCAATCACTTCATCAGTTTTAATTCGGCTGCCTAATCAGTAGAAAACAGGAGGGTTGTTTTTTGTTGTTTTTTGCTTTGTTTTGTTTTTAACGGGGTGGGGGGTGTTAATATAGGGTTTGGCATGTTCCCCAGAACGGCACAGGTAGCTCCCCGTTTCTCATCATGTTCATGTCAAAGTCAGCTCTAACTTTCTGAAAGAGTTTATAAGAAGGGGATGAGATGCCAAGACCTGCCTGTGGGCTTTCGTTGGTATCTAAGGAACTGTACAGATACGCAGTCTGAACAAGTCTGCTCTCATCTCATGTTTTATAAAGAACATCCCTCAGATGCCTGAGAAAAGTGGAAAGGCTCATATAGAAGCAGGTTTTATTTCCTGTGTGTGTTTAGGGGTTGATGTCTTCAAAATTATTTTCACAGCAATCATGTTACTGCTGTTGCTGTTTCTTAATAGTCATAATGACTTTGATGGGGTCCAGGAGGCGGAGGTGACTGGAGCCTATGGGGTGCAGCTGCGTAGGGGTAAGGAGCAGTATAGCCCACTCCCACCTTTGCAACTCCAGCCTATAGGTTGCTGTTACGTGTCAGCTATGTGCACAGTCCTATAAAGGCCAGGGTAGTCCAGATGACCCCAGACTGAGGCTCTTCTAACTTCAGGCTCGTGACCAGAGTTCCTGACCTCATTTTTGTCTACCGTAACCCAAGCAAATGCCTGTTAAGGTTAAAACATTGGACCATTTACATTATTATCTATTAGTGCCATGTGTCCAGAGGTGAAGTGTTCTCTGATTTATAAGCAGCCTCTGAAGGATTATGGAGAGCAACCCCATTTTGGTCATCAGATCTAGGGCAAGCAGTACCATCTGTAATAATAAAGCTTACCTAAAGAGCTTAGCATGGTTTGAGTAGTAAACCATGGCTGTGTGTCTCTGAACTTTGTCAGATATCCTGGCTGCCCTTCATTTCAGTGTGTAACTGTGCCTGGCTACTTCCCTTACAGTGGGAGACTGCAAGACATGTTAGTAGCTGTTCTGTATCTTTTTTTTTCCTGTTCCATAGCAGCTCTTGCTATGTAAGCAGGTGGCAGGCTTGGGAAAGCTGTGCTAGGCTGGGTGGCCACCACTGGACTGTTTAGGAGACAGGTTAATTTGGAAGGAGAAGACATTGGCATTGTTACTGTATCTTTGTCTTTTCCAACCTTAATGATTCTATGATTCTATGATTCTTGGGGGTTTACATCATAACGCAAATAACATATACCACTTTTTTTCCCGTTTCATGTTAAAA
Source organism: Pygoscelis adeliae (assembly GCF_000699105.1). Classification (NCBI taxonomy): domain Eukaryota; kingdom Metazoa; phylum Chordata; class Aves; order Sphenisciformes; family Spheniscidae; genus Pygoscelis; species Pygoscelis adeliae. The sequence goes on from NW_008825100.1 coordinate 3,247,904, forward strand.
CCCCACAACTCTCTTTCACTATTACCAAGAAGAATGCCAACCAGAGCTGCTAAATTCACACTTTTTGGCTCAGCCTTAATTCCTTGCACACACCCATAGCTGTAGGGGCTTTAAATAGAGCTTTGAATCATCATGAAATTCAGAGAATGAGGCTGGGCTAGAGGGAAGGGCAGTAGGGTTTGTGGCAGTTTGGGATCAGTTCGCAGTGCAGATGTGCGTGTCCCGAGGGACCTTGGGCGAGGTGTTTAATCCATCCGCTGTGCTGGGCTTTTTATAGCTTGCAAAAGGGCAGTAACGCCTCCCGCGTTAGACTGAGGATGAAGAAAGGATAAAACCCATGAATAAAGAGAAGACATTCAGATCCTGTTGTGGTTCTGGTACAGCTCCACCTCCGCTACAGCAGTCACCGGGCTTTTTATCTGCAGTGCTCGAAGATTTTTCAAAAATGGTTGTGAGCATTTTTATACTCTTCTTGTGCATGGCCAGAGGAAGGCAATGTGGCTTGCCCAGGGTTGGGGAGCAGTCAGTGACAAGGTGGCAGTCATGCCCTTGCCAGCAGATCCCACTTGGCAGAGCTCAGCTGGCAGCCCTGGAGATGCAAGCATAGCCTTGGGGAGAGTGGAGGTGCCTGCTTTCTCCTGCTCCGCAAAGGTTGTGAGCCGGCTATTGCACTAGTCCCACAGGTTGCTTGTCTCAGGATGGGCAGTTTATTGTTTTAATTTTGGAATTCCCTGCTTTTGGCTAAGACAGCATGGATTTAGAGGGGTGTGTGGAGGGGGAAGTTTGACCATTATACTATGCTACTTACATTATGCTGCTTCTTTTTAATTGCTGACAGCACCATGGAGGGACTATCAGACTTGGGATTTTCCTGGCTTTGACTGAGCACAGTCTACAGGTCTGGTTCTTTTAACCTCAACAGGAGCTCTGAGCATCCCATTCCTGTTAAAATTAATGTCAAATGAACTTCCAGAGTCCTGAAAGATGAAGACTATCCCATCTATGTATCTGCTGCTTTATTGGAGAGATAGGAAAGGTTTCACGCTGTAACCTGAGAGGGAATTCAAACATCTGAGAAGTAATGTCAGGAGAAGGCTCAGTTTCTTGCAGATCATAGGGTGAGTTTAGGGATTCCTCTATTCTCTGGCCAGAAGGGAGCTATTATGTTTAGAGAGTTAGGCAGTTTGCAGACCAAAAATCCTTCTGGTGATCAAACCCAAGAGTTTGTGCTGACCAGTGGCTTACTTTTTAGAAAAGACTACCGGCCGTGGAGGTTTGAGCTAGCAGATGCATCTTATTTTCTTACAAGCTGGTATGCTGGGCTGTGAACTGCCTGGGATATCACCAAAAAAGCATTTCCACTGTTATTATTTTAAAGAGCAAGAGTCAACTGGCAGTGAAGACTGAGTCCTTTTGTCAGGTGCTCTGTCACCCGTGGGTTCCCTTGGGTTTCCCACCGTCAGGATTCAGCCCTGGCAGAACAGCTGCAGAAATTTTCACATCTTCGTCCCTTTCCTATGATTTCTTCCACAAGGGAAGACTGATAGGAGAAGGAAGGAAATGTGAGAGTGCGTGTGCATGTTAGTCTTAAAATGTTGAAAGAAGGGACTGTGGGAGCATTTTCTGGGTTATGGAAATGTGATGAATGAGGCTTCTTGTAGAAAACAATTGCTTCAGTCCTCTCAGTGAACTGGGTGACTGGTTCCTCTGTTGCTGCAGTTTGCTTTTATCAGATGTTGCTACATTTATTATGACTTTTTCTTTATTCTTTTTTATTTTTATTTTCCTTTTTCTCTCTCCCTTTCCCCTTTCCCTTTTTCCCTTTTCCGTTTCCTTTTCCTGATTCACACTATTTAGAAGCCGTTGTTCAAGGAAGAATTACCAGGGTGGTGAGAGGTCTGCCTATGGCTAAAGTCTGACGGCCCATCCCTGAGTGCGGCAACTTAACCCGCAGGAGCCCTCTGACATGATACAGGGTTTTAGCAGATCAGATTTTAGTTTCCCTGGAAAAAACATTTTGTCTTTTTAGTATCTCCGTTCCTTGTCTATGATGCAGAGGTAACAGCATGTGCTCCTTCTCAGGAGTGCAGTGAGGAAAATCCCATCTGGTTTGTGAATGCTCAGACATTGCTCTAATGGAAGCCATGTAAATAACTAGATAAATTATTTCAGTGAGATCGTCTGTCGAGAATAATAGGTAGCGGGGTCAGAATCTCTTCACAGTGAATCATTTCTTACTGCCTGAGTGGGATTTGTGCTCACAAGCCATTGTGCGGAAGCATCCTCTGATTTTTGCTGTATCTCTCTTTTCCCTGCCTACACATTTAGCTCCTTGATCTCTTGCTGATAAGCTCCACGGACCAGAGACTATCACGGCCTGCACAGTGCTTCGCACAGAGTTCAGGCATAGGGTAGACTTTGGGGTGCTGCCATCATGTGAAGCTAAAGAATAAATTGTTAGAAAATAATCTGGAATTTGTTATAATTTGTTACAATTTTTGCCTCTTCCATCAGGTTTTGGTGGAATTGGGGGTTTTGGATAAGACAGAGGTTGAAAATAATGAAAATAACCTTTGAGGTGTGGGTTTCTTGAGCGGATTTGTTCATTCTGTGCTTTGCTTTGGGATCAGTACCCTCAGTGTTTGAAAGAGGGGGGATATGGGCTCACAGCTAGTGTGCTAGCTGTCTGCCCTGACAGGCTTGTTGGCAGACCTGGGGCAAATCGTGTAGGCTGTGTTCACACGTCTTCATCTGGCTGCAGCTCCTGGATTGACTGGAACAGTTTAAACAAGTCTTTACCAACCCGTATCTGACTGCATTTGTGAGCAGTTCTGCTGACAGAATGGAGGGTGCAATGAACTCTGGCAGGGGTGAATGATGAGGCGGGGTGATGGGTGCTGGGGACAGGAGTGTCCCCAAGCAGAGCACTGCAGTGAGGAGTAAGGTGTGTGTTCACAGCCTACATTTCTCACTGGTGTAAATCTCCCACTTGGAAACTGGGACAAGAGCAACTCCCTGTCTCTTCCATGAGGATGAAGCATTCAGGATTGTGAAAAGTTCCGGCAAGACTGTACAATTTCTAAGTTAGATTGAGTGTGTTAAAATATTTATTGTTTCTACAAACATTTGCTGCTAGCAAGTCTGTAGGCTAGGATTTTTGCAGAAAGCAAATATCAAGAAAAAAGATTGCAGCTGAAGCAGATTTTGAAGCAACCTTCAGATGAGCATTAAGGAAAATTTTTACACTGTTTTGTGGTTAAACTTAAATAATATGTTCTTTACATTTTATTTCCAAAATAACGTCAAAATTTGACGTTATATTCTCTTCCCCATCGGATAGAAGATGTAGTTAGAAATATCCACTGAAGACTCTTTTTCTGATGTTTCCACAGATTACTAAGGATTTTCCCTGGACCATGACTTTGAATATGACACTTCAGTAATGCAGAGGCTGTAAGTAAATAATATAATGTTTGCAACCCTTCTTTAA
>NW_008825100.1:3251492-3256415 GCF_000699105.1 Pygoscelis adeliae
ACTCTACCTTGCAATGAGCTTGCAAGGAAGTGACTGAAGATGACATGGTTCTAAAGTGGATCATGCCATTTTAGACACTTTGCTTTATCAGCTTCTTGTCTCATTTAAGAACTCCAGTAATGGTTGCTTAATCTGCAGGAGGGAAGCTGAAGACATCTGTCAGTATTGCAGAAATGCCACAAGCAGACAAAAATAAAAATACCTCATTAACGTAGATGAGCAGTGAATAAAATGCAATGATACGTTACCAAAAACTGGCGTGCAGTTGGTTCTCAGGCACAGAAGAAAGGCCAAGAACCTTATTTTGCTTGTGATACTACTAATTAAAAAGACCTACTAGAAGCTGAATGAATGAACCCGAGGAGCTGCTGCCCTGGTCATGTATTTGTTGGCCTTCGGTAACGTGGTGTCAGAGTTGGGTATCTGAGGAGTCTTATCACAGAAGCAAGCTTTTGTGCAATTCCTGGTTGTGAATGCTTGAAAAAAAATACAATTTCCTTCTCTTCCTCAACTTTTCCCATCTTTTTCTAAGGTGAATTAGTGAGCTGTTAATTTTGGTAGCTCTTTTCTGAGTTCTGCATTGTTTTTCCTAATCAATTCTCTCAGATCTGCTCAATCTCCATTTAATTCAGTCAGCTACTCATCATCCAAACCTTTTGTAATAAAGAGAGTGCTAATTTTGCCTTTTATTTCAATTGTAGTTGATGGCTTTCGTCGGGTGTTATCATATAACTCAATCATCCGCCTTTGGAATTTGTAATTTAATCAATAAAGGAGGCGGTTTTTCTCAAGGAGATCAAAAGAGAAAGAGCTCAAGGAAAATGCATGGTAAAAGGAAGGTGAAGAACAAAAAAGGGTGATAGGAACTGTGGTTTGCACTTAATAGCTGCACACTCTGGTGACTATATCTGCCTGGCAAGTAGCAAGCAAAACAGATACCACTGTTTTAGAATTAATGAATCTAATGATTACACCTATGCACTCATCTTGCAAAATCTAGAGGGAAAATGGTGGATGTTACTTGAGTTGCTATGACAAGTACCTTGTATCAACTGCACCACACTGAATGGTGTTAGCAACCCTGTACATGAGCAGCAGTAGTGTTCACACTAGCAGTTAGGTATCAAGAGAGACAATAAGAGATGAAACACTGTGCTGTGCGAGATCCTCCAACCTTTCTGTTCACATGCCTTTGTTGCATTGCTGTTGCTTTAGACAAGGGCAGAGGAGGGAGTAGCCACGGCATCAGGCCACTCTTGATGTGCTCACTGAATGGCTCAAGGCTTTACAGCACAGGGATCTCCCTGGCCTCAGTAAAAGGTGGCTGTGGCCTGTGTACCTGCTCTGTCACCTGCCTCTGTGTTTGCTTCCACTGCTTCTGCTGCCCCAAAGGAGGGGGGGGTGGTGCACTGGCTTGGCAGGATGAGGAGATGGCTATTCATTACTAGCAGTGAGAGCTCTCTTGGTTTCATGCCCTGGCCAATTTGAGAAGTGCAGTGTCCGGAAGAGCACCTCTGCCAGTTCTGCTGCAGAAGTGAATCCAGTCCCAAGGATGAAGGTTTATTTTGCTCTCAACCTCTGGAAGGCAACATGCCTTTTTCACACTGCCAAGCAGCTTTGAGCAAGGCCTGGGAGGGAGATTGAATGTCTCACTGGAGAAGTACTTGTGCTGGGTCACAGCTGGGAATCTTTCCTTGGCTCCTTGACTTCAGAGGGAGATTGCCTGGACAGGTCTCAAATATCAGGCCTCTGAAGCGTCACCCATGGTTTTGCTGATAAATTGCTGATAAGTAGTATGGTCTCAACTTGGCAAGGTCCACAGAACTCAAGATGAAAGGTATCAAAATTATTCATTCAGAAAATGTTAAGATTTAAAATTACAGTAAATAATTTTGCCTTTAAGGGACATCAGAATGCTGATTTGCTTATGTCCCTCCCAAAGCCCTGTTGCTAGTGCTGTAGCCACATTTTCTGCAAATGAAATGTTGAGCCAGCCATTGAAACATGCACCTTGGGGGATTTTTAGAACATGTTTTTTAATTGAAGCAGGCACATTAGTAAAGAAAGACTTAAGAATACGACATTTTGGGGAATTTTTAACATGCAGTGTGTGGCATTTGTCTCGAAGATTTTAGTACTCCCCTTGAGTGCTACTCCAGATTGAGTAAACAGGTATTTAGAGAGTCTTTAGGTGCTTATTTTCAACCTGGGTTGACAAACTTTTCCTGTGGTAAGCACATAATTTTGTAAGACAATAGGACAATCAACTGATGAACTCTACAGTGAATAATCTTAAAAAAAACCATTCCAAACACAGCAGAAGCTATCGCTTAATTGTGATAGAGACTTACCTCAAGGTTTGTTAAGTGTTGAACATTGTGAATTGAAGAATGCCTGGACAAGTGCTGCATTGAAATGGCTTGGTCCTAATTTCTCAGGAATTCTGCCTTCCTGCAGCCCTCTTGAATTGAAGTCCTGCTCCTGTTTTGCACAGCTGTACCAGAAAGTTTTGGACAAGGAATGTGTGAAGTGTGCCAATCAGACAGCTACAAAACCTACAAAACTGCAACTGGCCAACTTCTGACAAATCACTCCCTCTGCCCCTGGAAAATATCCTAGAAGCCTTTTCTTGTATGAGCAATATTGTAAATATTGGTTAATCTTTTTTTTCATAAACTTATGTTTAAGTCTATTCCCCAACCTTTCAACAGTGCCAAAGGATTACCAAACATGCACCATATGATTGCTTATGATCCCTGGTTCCTTCTAGTGCACACCAAATAATGTCATCAAAGTCAGTGTCATTCTGCCTGTCATGTTTGCCCAAATATGAGAGCAGAATTTCTCTCACTGAGTAGCTTAATGTGCTGTATTTGAAGATTGACTTTTTGGAGCAACCAGACTTTGACTGGCCAGAGCAATCAGTGTTTTGCCTAGCCAGGCAGCCTAGGGAACCCAACTGTAGGAACTGAAAAGCTTCTGATGAGAACTGAGGTTGAAAGCATTTCTCGGCGTTGATTTAGCACTCAAGAGCTCAGTGCTTTGTGGAATTGGAGCATCTTCAGAAATAAGCAATGGCACATGCAGACTGCCCCTCTGTCCTTCCCACAATGACGACTTCCTGTTTTCACCTAAGAAGGAGAAAATAGGTAATTATACTTTAGTCACACTTTTCAGTGGTATTTTGCACAAAATCCCTCACACGGAGCAGGAAAAACTGGGGGGTTGAGAGTCATGCACATGTATAGTATGTCCAAAAATGTTTACATATATGTTCATTAATTTTTTCCCCTCATATCCCTTGCTTTTAAGCCACTAAAACATTTTGAAACACTTGGATTGTTTTTTCTGTCCTGCTCCCAGCACCAAATTACCCATTTTGGTGATTCCATGCAGATTAGAAATTTGGAAAAAAAGAACATTGCAGCCACTTTTAGCTCATCTCTTAAAGGACATCATTGAGTTTTGCTTCCACTTTTTTTGAATTCAACAGGCTGCAGAAGGACTGGGTGTCATTTAGCTATTAAAGATTTTTGTTTTCCTGATCATTGTGAAATAGCATCATTAACACAAGCAAATTACCATGCTTCACTGTGCTGTGTCCATGGTACATTAGAGGGCCTTTCCCATTGGTAAAGCTGGGTCTATTCTTCTGTAAAATGAGGGGCCCATTGGCAGTTCTTTGGCAAGCGAGACAGAGGGACTATTTAATGAGAAGAAGAGTGGTCTAATAAGGGGGAAGAAGTTGAACATGACAAGTGCAGGGAAAGATAGCAGAAGGCTGATTTATAAATCACTGCATAATTGGGCCAAGATATTCACCTGTTTTCACAGGGCCAGGGAAGAAGGGGGCTGCAGTTTCGGGGTAAATGAGTAACATGATTTTTCCAAAGTGCATTTTAGAAAAGTCAAGCACTCTATTCCATTTCTTTTCCCCATACCAAGTGCTCAAACACTCTATTCCATGTCTTTTCCCCGTACCAAGTGCTGTGCTTTCAGACTAATGGAAACTGGTTGGTATTGCTTAATTTTCTTCTTTGAAATGGTGTATTGGCTTTTGGTGAAGAAATTGGACTTATGCTTGAATATGTCTGGATTTTACAAATAGGTTTTTAGTTTAATAGGATGAAACCAATTAACCAGAAAAGTCATTGCCAATGGATTTTACAAGTACATAAAAATATATTGCTGCTTCTTGAAACATTTCATCACCCTTTTAAATGTTACTTTTTGTTTCCTTTGCCACCAATGACAAAGCACTGTGATGAATTTATCCCCTCATGCCTTTTCCTGAAGACATTGATCTCTGGCCCTGATCGTGTGTGTGTATATGTGGGGGGTTGTAGGCATGTGCATATGCATCTATTTATTTTTGTCTCACTTTGCCCCTGGTGTTGTTCAGTGCGTTTAACTTGTGGCCTGAGGAAAAACAGAGCACACAAGCTATAAAAAGGTGTTCTTAAAAGGTTACTTAAAGTGGCACAGGACCCAAAGGCTAACAAGCAATCTCTCAAAACCAGGTGTTAATGCAACCACTGAAACATTTGGCACAGCAGAGACATTGAGGAAGGCAGTAGCACCTGGTTGTTACCCCACTGCATCCCTGGGAGAGGAAATGTCTCCTGGAAGCTGGAAGGTCCCTCATTACACCAGCTTTGCCTTGCAAGTGAGGGTGGGGACAGGGATACACCATCCTGCAGCAGTGTGGAGGTCTGTGGAAATGAGGTTTGGTCTCTGCCTGCCTGTCTCTGAACAATATTGCTCATTTAATCACCTCTAGTGATATTTTACTTCCATTCTCAATAATTAAATTGGAGGGAATCATAGAATCATAGAATCATTAAGGTTGGAAGAGACCTCTAAGATCATCGAGTCCAACCGTCAACCCAACACCACCATGCCCACTAAACCACGTCCCTAAGC
>NW_008825100.1:3256650-3267626 GCF_000699105.1 Pygoscelis adeliae
CCGAGGGATGGTCCCCCACCCCCTCCCCGGGCCAGCCTGTTCCAATGTTTAACCACTCGAATTTTAACATAAGGCCCCACCAGCCTCCTCTACCCTTAAATTTCCATCGACTCTCTGCCTGCGAGAGGGCTGGGTGACACACAGGACATGGGCACACACTGAGGAACTACAGGATTTCTCTTTCCATTACCTCAGCCTTCCCCATTCCCTCATAGCCTTGCCTTCTGCTTAAATTGCAAAGGATATTAACTTCTATGAGCATGTGGGGCGGTAACCCAGGCAGACATCACCTTGGGATGACATGGTTTTCCCTGCTCTGATCAGCTCTGTGTAAACTGAAGCATAAAGAGTCTGCTTTGATCCCTAATACTTTGCTAGTTTGCTTTAGTTACCAGTTGATAGATGACTAAAACATGGTACTTTGGGGTAAAATAGAGTGACTGTCCAAGTACATTGCAAATGACACACAAAATTAGCTGTTGCAAACAGACATCTCTGTTCACACCAGCTTTGCCTAATCCTTCAAGAAAACTTCTGTATCATCTGAAAGGATAACAAACACTAAATTTTGATAATAGGAAAGGCTTTAATTCTCTTCTTCCACAAACGATGGGAGTGCCCTGCAGGGCAGTGCCCTTTTTGCATCCCTGCTTTCATTTAACAGTGGTTCTCACATTTTAAAAATAAGTCTCGATATTTTACTGGGTTGGCTGACATCATTACTAACACTCTGCGTATTTACCATATAACTGGTGATCTAGTTGAAGGAAATGATTACATGGAGGGCTTTAAAGGAGATACCCCTTTCAATGGGGTGTGAACTTCAACACAAACCAAACAGTTGCTTCAAATCCTCCTGGATTTGTGAAACTCTCTCAATTAGCCACACCAAGTTGTGAATGATGCTGCCCTTTCAAAAACCCAGGACAGCCCAACACCTCCTTCCAGTAGCTGTGGTGTGAGCAACATGTGCTGGTTTACATCCAAGCTCTTCCACTGCTTATTTAATTCTCACTTTTTTCTGGCCTTTGTTGAATTCCTAGGCTGTCCCTCATATTAAAGTGACCTTGTTCCTCCAGGGAAACCTCCCCCCATTCAAACAAATGGAACCAACACCAAATAACCGCTTTGTGGTATCCAGTTTTGTCCTGCGTTTGTTTTAAAGCTTCCCAGGAACCCTTGGCTACTTTGCACAAACTGTTAACTTGAGGGTAATAATTTTGTCTGGGTTTTGTCACAGAAATTCAATTAAGGAGGATTATGAACACAGTTGTAGGCCTGTTTCATTTACAGTTGCAAATGAAACCCAGGCCACACACTGATCGTTTATATAGGAAAGGAGATGCTGTGTAGTTTTGAGTGGCTGAATTACCTGCATGTTCCTTTGTGTGGCTTCACTTATTGCAGAAGGGAGGGGAGGGAGACTTGCAAAATGAATAAAGGAGTGATGGAAAGGCGGGAAAGAAATCACTGAGGGAAAAACTACCCTCACTGCTTTTCCCTAGGAGGTACACTTCCCGTCTACACATAATAAACTCCACAGGGAATTTCTTCCTCCTTAGAAAACATATCCCGAAAGGCAAGAGTGAGTAGTCCTTTATTTATTTATTTATGGTTAACAAAGAGCAATATTCGGTTTTCATGGCCTTGGTTTGGCTCCAAGTCTCAGAGCCACCCGGGGCAAGGCATACGGTTTCACTTTTTTTCAGTTCTTATTTCTGGGCCATGCAAGCCAACTTCTTTATTCCTTTTTTCTCTTTTAAAGTTTTTCTGCAAGCAGCTGAATTCCCCAGGTAGGAAAGGAGAGAGGAAGGGGAAGGGAGGAGAGGACGTTTACCACATTGGAGCAAAATGATAGCTGCTGCAGAGGATGGCTGCTGGTGGAAGCGGTGTGTTTGGAGATAATGAAAGAAGAAGGGATTTTGTTTATTTTGTGGGATGCCTTTTTTAGTTATGAAGGGCAAAACAAAGGCAAAACTTGTCTTGATGTCCTCTGATGAAATGTCTGTGTTTGTAAAGGAGCGATATATCTCAGCTTTGCTTTGTAAGAATAAACTTGGGAATTACTTTGCACCACTCTGGAGATATGTGAAGGGCATGGCACTTGGTCATCTCTTCTTCCTTATACAGGCTTTGTCCCACAGCTTTGGGCTCTGTCCTCTAACCCTTTGGCTGGGAAATCCCACACTGATTTCCCTGGGGTGTTGCCTGCCTGAAGACATGGAGGATGTGGCCTCCTATTGCTAATAAGGCTTAGCTCTCATCTACTAAATATTATTGATAAGGAGTTATCACCATTTTGCAGGTGGGGAAGAGGGAGGTGCCCAAAGGTGGAAACAGCCCCAGTTGAGTCAAGAACAGGAACAGTCCCAGTCTGTTCCCTGTCCTAAGTATCTCCTGCTACTGAGTGCTGGAGTGTCTGCTAAGGAACCTACACCATGCATCACCTTTGATTAAAGCTCTCCTCAAGTATACTCTATCTAACAACTCGTTTTCCTCTTGTTTCTTGCTTTCTTCCTGATCCTTCAATTCCAGAAAGGGTTTTACTGTCCTTACTGCAGTTTCAGCTACCCAAGAGGCTTACTGGATCCTTCACCAGATAAGGGGAAATAAGCTCTTTTGTTTCTAGCTTTAGACCAGATACTGTTTCCATACATCTCTCTGTATACAGCCTTGACACTGTTGAAGACTGAAAGAGAAGCAGGCAGCTCGTTAACTCTCAAAAACTTCGGCAAAATTCACTGGAAATGATGCAGTGAAGTGTGAGCCATATCTACTTTTGCTCCACATCCAGGGCAACTCATCCTGTGGTGAGGGACGGTTACAGTGATTTATATTTCTCAGTTGTTTTCTGGTGGAGTTGTCTTGTGTCCAGACCAACTTGTTGTGAGAGCTTGTTCTTGAGGCAAAACCTGGATGAAAAAAATGGAAGGCCTTATGTAAAGGACAATCTGCGAGTCTCTTGCTTTTTGGGCACCTTTTCTGAAGAAGTTAGGACAATTGAATCCAGTGCCCTCAGCAGCTTTCAGTCCAGGTGAACATGACTTTGGAGCAGGTATTATGACTAGATGGATTTGAGTTTGAATAACCTTGCAAAAGTCAGTGGGTTCTTGCTGGCACAAAAACACTGGAGGAGAAAAGGAGGATCAGGATTTTGCATAACTATCAGATTATTTTGTTACAGCTGATTGGGACGATCTATCATAATCCAGTTTTGTTGTGTAGTGGAGGAAGGAGATGAGCATCTCCAGAGGGTGACTCCTCAGAAGGGTGTTCCCACAGGCGACACGAGCTGACCTTTCGGAGTGCTGATCTCCTCCCGCTGACGTACCAAGCGCCTCGCTGCCTAGCCTAGCCCAGCTTTCAGGTGAATAAAGTAGGGTGAGATGAATCTCTGCCTTCGTTTCAATCACATGTTTTATATTTGGTAAAACATATAAAAATAGCCCTTTTTTAGCATCTTTCAATCTGTGGATAGTAGAGTTAGATCCTTAGCCAGCATAAATGAGCTAAACTTAAGTGCTGAAGAACTGATTTTGATGGAGTAACTTCTGCTTTGCTCCAGTTAAAGCAGAATCAAATCTCCATGGAGTTTTTGGGGGTTGTTCCAGTAGTACCCCTAAGCTTAATACCTAAACCTCAGCAAGGGGACAGAAAGAGGCTGCACGGTATATAAGGTACACATGCTTTCATATGATGCCTTGTGTTTTGCATAAAGTGTTTTAGATTCATGACGTCTGGTAGCATTGCCCTCTCAAAGTGTAGCAGAGAAATAATCCTTTCAAATCAGCTCTGATGGAGAGTGAAATGTTTTTCACTAGCCTAGTTTAAAAATCGTATCTGAGTCTTTCCCTCCTGTGGCTGCTAACTAGTTTAGCACAAATGCACACAGGCAGTAGCCATTTCAGCAGTTTCCCTGGAACTTGCTGTACATTTTTAATTCTTTTCTTTCTTTTTTTTTTTTTTTTAACAAGCTTTTTTTTACACAGAAGGAAAAGTGTGTAGTTGAATCATAAAGCTAGATAAAGTATTGTGAGCCTGTGTTGGACTGAGGTCCTTTTCAGCCAAATAATGACTTTATCTGCTTATAATGGAAGAATTGAAAGAGATGTGGGAAAGTAAGACTGAAACACACTTGGGAGCCTATATTTCAGTAACGAGGAGGAGGCTGACTGTTAATATGGGAATTAATAACCCTCCAAAGCCACCTCTTTTGAGCAGCTGCAGTAGGAACTGGCAGTGCAGAATGCACAGACTAATTCTCTTTCAGAGCAGCTAAAATTAAATATTTGTTACAGCTTTATGTACGTACACTCTCAGCAGGGGCCATTTCCCTTCCCTTTAGGCAAACTCAGAAGAAGAAGAACATTTAACAGCCTCAAACGACCCAGTCTGTGTGCCATATGTATGTGCCACTGAGCCATGCCTGGGTTGTCAGTGCTGAGACTCTCCCTGAAAGGTGGAATCTGGGCTGGTTGCTAGCAATCCGTGTCATTAGAGGCACTGGAGCAAAATGCTGATCAGAAGGGGAAGGTTTGAAATTGTAAGCAAACAGAGAAGATCCATCATGCGTTTTCACAGATGATAAAAGGCTGACAGTGGCAGTCTGCTTATCAAATAACTAGATTTATTGAAATAGCCTGTGCTCTCATTAAATAGTTTGCTTTTTATGTTTTCGTTTTATTTCATCTTACTGAAGGTGTCTGGTTTTTTTTCAAACCTACCATTACTGCCATGGCAAACGGGCTAATTTAGATCATTTCTTCTGTTAATGCTTAGAAGAAGCATGGACTGCAGTGTTCTCTTCTTGCTGACATAGTGGGACCTCAGTGCAAAGCCAGTCCCTGTCATGAAATCTGAGCTTCCTGGAAAATAAATTATAAAATCAGTGTAATAATTATAAGTTTGCTCCTTGCAAGATGATAGTGCTAGTGGAAGTGTGGCTACACATTTCATTTAGCATAAGCCTAGTGCCGTCAGCTATGCACAGAAAATGGGGTAGGATTGATCATTTTTAATCACTAGAGAGAAATAAAATGCAGAAACAAAAATGTTGCTAGCACGATATGACATCCCTGTGCTGAAGGGACCATTCCTTTCATGGCTCAGCGAGGTACCGCATTTTGTGGTTTTCTTCCCAGGGGAACAAGCTGCTGCTTTCCTCCTTTTCTGAAAAAGTTTGTAAGATGAGAAGTGGAATATTAATAATTGAAAATGCAAGTTGCAGTAATGCCATTTACATAAGGATGTTTCTTGACCCACGGAGGATATTCACTGGTTGTTGGAGAAAAGATCAGCAGAGGAACTGTGGGAGCCTGATGGATCTAAAAGGCTACCTGGCAATAAACATGTTTCTCAGCTGAATCTTAATGTGGTTCCCAAGACTGGAGTTCTCTATTTATAGCCTGCCCTTTTTCCTGGAGGACCTGAGATTCTATCAAGAGAATCAATTCCGCCCAGCGCTGGGTGTGGTGGCAGTAAGTAGACATTAGCATGGAGAAAGGTTTTTTTAACAAAGGACATGGAGACAAATCCTTCCTCCTGCAGAATTTGGTTTGTGAAGTTTAACAGTCCCAGTGACCTTCACTGAGAAAACCCTTCTCCAAAGACATTTTAACAGTGAACTGCATGGAGTTCACCCATCTGCTGCAGCAGGGGTTAAGACTGAGTTGACTCTGCTGATATTTTAACCTATAGTTTCAGGAATTGTGGTGGTTTTTTGTTTGGGCTTTTGGGGGTTTTGTGTGTTAAGCCAGATGCTTATGCTGCAGAGCCATCCTTCCATGCTGTTTTGAATGCTAGCGGTACGGAAACATTACTCATAAAGTGCACACACTGTTACGATTCCTGACTTTAACTCTTAGCATATTTATAGGCCTCATTTCCATTTTTTGTGGTCTCATTAATGGAACAGCAATAATAAATTGAAATGTTAATGGGGGATCATTTCACCAACAGCAGAAGGTATTAATGAACTTGATAAGATAGTTGAAAGGAAAATAACTTCTTAGTAGTGTAATTTTTTTAACCATAGCCCCTGATTGTCTCCTTCCAAATATGTGTAATTGGGGCAGTTTTGAAATTATGAACATCATTTCATATGGACATTTTTTTAATCAGCTTCCTGGATGCTTTGCATGGGAGATGGACCATCTGCAGAAATTCCAGTGGGGAAAACCATTCTGGAAGTTGAAGCATGAGCAGACTTCACTGTAGTCATGGCAGTAATGACAGAAACCCAGAAAGCACCTTTTGTCTATGATGTGAGTTAATGACCTTCATTAACGTGGTGTGAAAAAGTGGTCCTCCTTGTATGAAGTGAGCAGTTCATATCCTGTTGTGAAGTACTTGGAGAGGGCATTCAGATATGGTCTCATATAGGAGTTAAATTCCCCAACAGACAAGGGAATTGTACCTTATAGTCACAGATTTGTGGAAGGACCCCAAGAAGTCCCTTGGCGGCACTGTAGCTCACTTTTCCCACTGGTAAAATGGAGGGCTTCAAGTTAATGGAACACAGTAGAATTTTCAGGCTTGGCCAGTTAGTATCTGTGGAGGGTTAGTGTCTTCTGAGCGAGAGGTGGTAATGCTGTGGGGCAATCCTCAGCTGGAAGTAAACAGTACCAGACACTGCTCAGGACCTTTCCCAGTGCTACACCTTGTTGAAGACCTCTGTGCAGGGTGAGTTATAGCTGTAAGGACATTCCTATATGCGTGTTTAGAAGTTGAAAGATAAACTTTGTAATAAATTTGCGGTAAATTTGCATTCTGGCCCCTGGTACAGAGCACCTGTTTGAGTCTTTTGCTGCTTAGTTCTAGAAAGTTTGTTCCCAATGAGTTTTCATCTCCCTGAGCACATACAGTAATGCTTTTTGGACTTTGCTTACCCACAAATATAGTAGAAGTTTTGAAGTGGATTGGCAACTTTTTGCCACCCTTTCTTTCTTTTTGTTAAACAATAAGTTTAAAAGTACTAGAGTGCATCAAGAATTGCATGTTTGAACTGGTTGTTTCCTGCAAGAGAACAGAGATTGTCATTTAAACATGCCATTCAAGCTAATCATCTCATAATCAGGAGTCTAGTGACCTAGAAACTTAATGTAGTCTTGTGAGTACAAGTGTGTGCAATTTTTTGAGAAAAGAGAAAAAAAAATTATTTTCAAATGAGGGACGTGATTGGTCTAATTCTCTCTTCTTTTGTAGATATCTTTAGTTTGAAAATTAGTTCTGTGCGGTGCTGTTGTCTTGTTTCCATGCAGGCAAACTGCATAAGCATGAGCCCACTGAGCTAAGCATGGAATGAGCAAGTACATATGGAAGTGGACAGGTAGATAAATGCCAATGCTGGGTCATTTGAAACAGGAAAAAAAAAAAAAAGAGAGATTATCTGTCTAGCTTTATTGGCAAATAATCAGAAAAATGAATGGAAGTATTATATTGCATTTTTTCTTGCTTAGGGCTTGATCCAGAACTCACCAAAATGAGCGGGAAACTTTCCACGATGTGCTTTAGCTTTGGGCTGGGACACCTGATCCTCACTTACTCTGTCTCACTGCAACAAACTGCTAAGTGCCTCAGGCAAATAAAGATATTTTCAACAGCCAGCACTACCAACACTACCTGACACTGGCAAAGCAAACTTAATCTGCTGTGGCTGTAATGACTCTTCAACATGTAGAGAGGAAAACAGTTGCTTTGAGTAATATGACATGGATATGGAAATGGACGTCGATATAACCCAAGCACGTGGCATGGGGTTATGTGTTCAATAAGGTGTTGTTTTTAGATAGACAAGTGACCTTAAAATGCTTATACCAGTTTGCTGCATCGTCATCTTTTAAACTTCTTACTCTTTAGCTTTAGTTCAGTTGTATTTAATTCCCCCCATTTTTTTATGTCTTACAAAGTTCAGCATGTGCAGATTTGGTTTGGGGATGGAGGTGGAGCACAGCTGGTGGAATGGAGAAGCAGGGAGGGAGCAGATCTTTTTAAAGCAGCTAAACTTGTAGCCAGAAAAGATACTGCATTTATAATGTTCCCATTCTTCTCAATACTTAACAAGAAAAATGATTGTGTGTGTGTGTGACGTGAATATTCAGCACAGAGCTTTGGTAGCTGACCGCTCTCTTTTCACAGCCATCCAACCGCACACACATTCCTAGGGGATTACCTCACTGCCAGTGCTCCTCAAAGTGTGGGATACGCTGAAGCCGACCCAACTGCAAAGCTCCTTTCTGTTCACTGCGGTGCTGATTTTAGGCAATGACCTTTAAAACCACAAACCTAACCCTACATCTACCCCCAAAAAGATTTTTCATCTGTTAGCTAGATGGGAGAGATGCTGGGAGTGGAAATAGGGTAGAGTCTGTAGGTTACGTGTAGAAATTCCTCTCCGAGCTTTCCACTCCTCTTTGGCTCTAAACACTCAATAACTTTCCAGCCAGAGAATGTTTGTCCCTTCCTTCTCTCTCTCTTTTTTGTGTTCTTCCCTTGTTTTGCATATTCTGACAACACTGTTTACTTCAGCCTGCAGCTCCCACTGCTTTGTGTGCTTTCTCACTGTCTTACAATTGCAGAAATAAATCACTGAGGAAAATTTGCATTTGATGGGATTTTTTAGGTGTTATTAAGTTTTATGGGTGGAATATAATATATGTGAGTTGGCTTAATTAAACTGAATTTTCATTTGTGACATGGAGGTCTTTATCTAAACAAGGCTATTTTTGTCTTTCATCTTTTTTGCTATTAAACATGCCAGTGGATTTGAAAACCTGAGATGACAGGTCTCAGAAGGTATTGTCTCTCTTGGATCAAAATATCTGCATATGCCAAGCAGAGCAAATCAGCATCATCACAGAGCTGAACAGTTAATTTATGCCAGGAATTTCTGAATGCCAGGCGGTCAGAGTCCGAGGCCCATATGTGTTGTAGCACCCTCTAGCCGCTCCGTTGGTAACTTGTCTCACTCTAGAGGAGAGATGAAGTCTGGCAAAAGAATTTAGATCAAGTGAAAGTTTATTAAAAGTTTGTCCAGATTTTCTGTGTCCTGATATACTATCTATATAGGTTGAAAGTGGCTTCCTTCCCCCTCCCAAACAGTGGTGCGTGCCCTGCAGCCCTGCTGGATTTGGCTTTGGTGAGTGCAAGATTTTTCTTGCCGCTTTGTGTCCTGCTGCCATGGCAAAGCTTGCGGATGGGGTGCAGTTTGCCATTGAGATTGCTGGGACCGAAGTGGGCTGTGTCCACATGCTACCTGTTCTGCCACCTGGGCTGAGGTCGTAACGCCCGCAGAGCAGCGGGGAGCCTGCGGGAAATTAATCTTGTTGGCTGCTGCAGCTTTGTTTCAGGGAGACGGGGAACCAGCTTCCCAGTTCCCATTTTCACCCTAATCTTAAGTGAAGGAAGGGACAGAACTGCCATTATACCCTGGGTCACACACCTAACTATAGCGTGTTTAGTGCATACCACTGACCAGGAACTTAGTGTCTGTTATTTCTCCCTCCACGAGCATCAGGAAGGGCTGTGAGCCTCCTGCAGGATCCCCAGACCTGGCCTCCCGGAGTGCAGGTACTTGGGAGGGCTCCATACAAGTTCTGACTTTTTGACTGTTTCTCTGGAACAAGACTGGCAAATTATAGCTTGAGATTGTCACACTGATTAATACTAATAATGCTGGTGCAGCTCCCCAAAGTGCATGAGGCACTGATGAAAGTGCTAGTTTCAATTTATTTATTTTTCAGGCCAAAGATTTCCACACTTGCACAACTCCCTTCGCTGCCGTTTTCCATGCAAAGGGCCTGCGTGCCCCTGAGACTGATACCGCATCTGCTCCTCTGCGAAGACAAAGATAAAATGGTTCATGGTGTGTTGTTATTTCGCTTGCTCTTCAGCATAAGAACAAGCAATAAGAATGCATTTAAGATGTTAATGAAATTAATGAAAGCCAGATCTCGGAAACAGCTGACATTGTTGACTGTCTCAGGCAGATTTGTACTTCATTTTAATTACAGATGAGCCAGAACCAAAACCCTGATTAGAATTGCTCCATATTTTGGATCCACATCTCTCAGCTTTGCAGTTTGGACCAGTTTCCAGTGTTTAATTCTCTTCCCATTTTATTTTTCCTTCTGGTTTTACTCCAGGTGTTTTAATGCTGTCATTTTGTCTCTGTGAAAGACTGGCCTCAGTGACTGACATGAGACCTGCTGCCACAAGTCCCATTGGGGCTGCAGAGGCATAATTTGGTGGCAGGGTACGCTGATACATGCTGGGGGAGCGTGTACTAGACTTCGGGTTGACAAACATTTCTGTGCCATGTATGCAGGCAGGTGGCTGCCTCTACTGGCATTCTGGCAACTCAGTAAAATACGGTCCCTGGGAAGTCCTCCTTTGGTTAAATGGCAATGTCTTTCTCTCTGGCCTGAAACAGCCACGACTCTTGACCAGTCCCCCAGCTGCAAATCTGATTGATGGTTTGTTACCGTGCCTTCGCCTGTAACGCCAGAAGACCCCATCAACGGTGCGGTGTTCTCCGTTTGCACGTATATCAATTTGTGCTTTAAAAACAGTGATAAAAGTGGGAGAGGAAAAAAAAATTTACATTAAATGCTACAGTGCTTCATTTACACAATATAATAAAAAGCAAATTTTGTGATTCAGGTAATGATTGCAGGTTATTAAACTAGGCTTTAAAGACTTCATAAATGAAAGGCTTTTAATAAGTGATGAACATGGATGATAATGCGCTTGAAAATAGAGAGACTCTTTAAAAGTTTGACACATTTGTTCTCCACCCACCCACTTCCCTGCTACTTCCCTGGATCACTATCACAAAAATGCACCAAGGAGACAAAGCTTTAGCTGGGAAACTACATGGGAAAGCACCACCTTCCATGGCTGCCAGGGCCTGGAGAACACGACATTTGGGGAGAGGATGTAACACCATGGCTTGCTTCTGATCGGAGCAGGGCGCGCAG
>NW_008825100.1:3267636-3274695 GCF_000699105.1 Pygoscelis adeliae
AGGTGGGACTCTGCTTCTGGAGCCAAATTCATCGCCAGATGGTTTCCATCTACGTGTGTAAGAGATCTCTCCTATGCCGATCATTGAAAGATTAAGCAGACAGCTCACTGAGACATGAAAGTTGCTCTCGCTGGACAGCCATTCAGTTAGGAAATTGACAGCTGGTGATGCTAGCAGGCGTGGGGGCTGATGGGCAGAGCTGAGCTGTGCTTCATTAGGGCCTGCTTCAGAGCATATTGACATCAGTGGGTGCCTTCTCACTGGCTTGAAGGATCTGGCCTGGGCAGTGCTGGAGCGAGGAACTTTGACATTCATTTCACTGCTTCTTTATCTTTTCGAGAGTTATTTCTGACTGTCATCAGATTGGGACTTGCTGACCTGGAGGGGAGGCGGCAGAGGGAGAGGCAGGGCACTGCACAGAGCTGTGCTGCTGAGCCGTGCAGCAGGTGGTGGAGCCTTCCTCCTCTCAACCGGTAATAAACTGATGCTGGTCTAAGGGAAACTGTTCCCGCAGGTACTGCCTTTCGATTAGGTGTCTGAGAGTCATAAAAAACTTCCTGTTATGAGAGTGAGTGTATCAGACAGCTCTGCCCAACTGTGGTTTTGGATAACTTAATTTTACCTGCTCAACTTGCCTCCTCATTTCAGTGGAATATTCTGCTCTATTTCACCTGAATTATTAGACTGATGAGGTTTCCAACCTAGAAGTGGCTGCATTTCAGTGATGGATAAGTTGATTCTTGTGTGGATGTAGTAATCAAGGCATTTTTAAGCATCTTCGGCATGAAAGGCACAATATAAATGTGAAATATTATTTTGTGCCATGCAGCTGCTCAAATCTGAAATACACATTACGTCTCGGTAATATAGACAGTGCTTAAGACTGTTAAATTAAACTATTAAAGCCTATAGAAAAAACAGAGATGACAGAGTGCAAATTAAATCTGAATTATCGTTAAATTGCTGTGCCAGTAGTTTTCAAACACATTCATAGTGACCTGGAAGAGAGCAGGGGGAGTGGAATGACATTCACACCTCCTAATTGGAGTCATTATCCGTACTTTGTTATCATGCTGCCCACAACAAGGGCATTGCTGGGACAGCAGTGATACGAGTAGGGCAGAAGGATGTCTGTGGACCACAAGGGATACATAGGGATGTAGTGAATGTCCTGCCATCTTTCTGATTTAAAGCCAGGACATGGCCAGGCAGTCACTTCGTCAGATAGATAGATAGTTTTTGAAGGCGATAAATGACTGCAGGCTCTTTCCCGTGCAGGGCGACTGAGGTGGGAAGGGGGGGGCAGGGTGCATGGCTGGGTTGTGCTTGTGAGAAATGTCGGTGTCCCAGGGACATGCTGGTCCTTCCTCCCCTTTTCTCTCCTCCACTAACAGCCCAGGCTCAGTGGGGGGCCTTGCTGGACCAGGGGCTTTAATAATTCCAGCTATGGGCCTTCATGGAGTATCAGGTGGAAAAGGAGCTTTTTAGGTCACCTAAATGATCTGCCTGCCAAAACATGAGCACACCTGACAGTATGTTCTCAGGTGCTTTGTCCGGTTCATTTATATCCAGTTGCAAGTGATGAAATTTTCAGAGCTTCCTTTGGAAGTTTATCCCTGCCCCATTCTCTAATAAACACTCCACAATGTGTTTTAAAATTAAGATTTCACCTTTGTTTTCCTCATTTCATTACTTGTGATGATATCTCTGTGTACCTTTAAAAAATCCCTTTCAATCCTTAATCTTTACAAGCACTTACAGGCCTGTGGCTATCTGTTTATTGTGAGTCAACCTCATGCCAATCCATTAGTTTGCCTCTTGGAGCACTTTATGACAGCAGAAAGTGATTAATTTTCAAAGCAGACACAACCTTTAATCTGCAGAAAAGGAAACAAACTTTCCCCTACTCCTTTGCTGATTGAATCTGGAAAGGAATGAATGATACCCGACTCAAATGTGTTTCTAAAATAGTTTTCATTAAATATAATCGGTCAGTGCTGATCATCAAAAGTGTCTTGAAGATTGACCTATATATGTATATGGTACTAAAGCCAGAATGAGCTCAGTGATCGATATTCATCCAACATCTTAATCTGCTCAACAGTATTAAATGGATTTTCCCAACGTCCCTGCAAAGTGGGGAAATAATGTAACTCTTGAGCAGGAGTATTAAAGCAGAGAGGATAAATGTGGTGTCCAAAGCGATGCCAAGCAGCTCCTGACTTGTATCTTCGTACCTGTCATCCTGCTGTTTGTCATCATCAACCGATGCAGTTACAGCTGGGGAAAAGTCCCAAGGATGGCCAAGAAAAGTCAGGGTTTGGCAAAATTGGAGGAAACATCTCAATGTGCTTCCTCTGTATGTGCTTTTGTAGTTCCAGATCTGTTAACTGCTCATCGCCAGTGGCCAAACCGGGACTAAACTTGAGTGCACACACAGCCTTACTTCTGAGTATAGTTTATTTGTTTTCTGGGTGGTTTATTAGTTGTTGGGCTCCTGTACAAATTATGGGAACACAGATCCCTGTCCTTAAGTCCATCCCTTGTTACACTGCTAAAATACATTCCCTGCTTCCAGCATGGGGCTGAACCTTGGTCCATGAGAAGCTAAACTCAAATATGCAAGTCATTTTACATACTGCTGCACTATAAAAATCATACTAATTTTATATACATACACAGTTAGCTCAGTAATGGCTAGAGATCTGTGTTCCTCCCTAGACTTACTGTAGGAAATCTTTTCAATTTCCCTGCTGCAGAACAAGAGGGTAACTAACAGTGTATTTAATTTAGTTATTTAAGGCCAAGCCTGCTACAGGACATTCGTCTGTGGCTATGACTTCTGGAGAGATTTGAATGAATGACCCAGAAGAATCTGAATCATCCAGTCATACAAATTAAACTATTTCAATAATATGAGGGCTACTTTTCCTGATCCATAGTAATTGATGAGGCTCATTATATGTTAATATCACTCCTTTTTTTTAATCTTACATGTAATTCGCTACAGTGTTTCAATGTGAAGGTATAATTAAGATTCAGATGGCAATTTCATTCTAGACTGCTCTCTACAGTTGCTTAAATAAAAATTAGCACTTGCGATGCTATTTTCTCTAGAGGCAGAAGAAAATATTCTTTTTGATACTTCAGATATAAATCCATTCAGCCACTGCTGTGTTTTCTAATAGTGAAAAAATGCAAAGTACTACCTCTTCCAGGCAATCACTGCTTCTCTTCCCCTTCCGTGGTTTGGTGCCTCTTGTGTTCAGTGCAGCAGTCGGGGCTCAGTTCCTAAGTGCACAAAACCTCTGACTTTCATGTCAGCTGTGGCCAGTTCCTTCACCTATATGTTAACGTTAATTATCAGTGTGCATGGTGCTGGTGGGTACAGCAACCAGCCACTCTAAGAGCAAGCTGTTGGTGCGCACATCTTTGCGTGAACCTTCATGAAATTTCATTGAAATTTTATTATACACATCATTAAGGGTTTATGTGGGGCTTAAAATGGGCAAAAAGCCTTGGCAGCGAGGGCAGGAAAAGCCCATGTGTGTCTGTGTGCTTGTGTGTCATCGCTTTGCGCTGATCCTCTTCTTTATGACCAGGCTCTGGCTGTATGTGGGATTTGATGTCTGCCTACCAGTTGACTACACACACAAGCTTGCACCAGGGATGCAGCTCACTGTTGACAGAAATGCTTTGGAACGTAGCGTATGAAAAGAGCAAAATGAAATGTTTCTGTAATATTATGCGGGGAAAGACAAATGTGGGTGTACATGAAAACATCCAGGCAAGCCTGCTGACACGGGCAGGGAGGGGGGGAGACGGGAGTTTCTGTGCTTTTGTAAAGCAAGTAAAATAGTCACCACCCGGATAGAGAGAATTTCTGAAATGGATGGCAAAATCTCATCATTTTTTTTGTAGCAACCATTTTTTGGAAGCGATCGTGTTGTTGCTATTTCGTTTAGGCTGACATCAGGTGCTTTATGAACCCCGTTTCAGAGGTTTCCTTTGCTGGCTGCTTGAAGAGAGTGGGGCCTTGCGTCTGGAGCACAAACCTTGTGCCAGCGTGAACTGCGGCTGCCTGGCAGCGGTGTTGCTTGGCAGGGCAGACCGGGTCGTTTCTCTGCCCGGAGATGTGCATTTCACAGCGCTCTCAGTGCGAGGCCCCATGGGGGTTCATAGGCTGTAACATACAGAAAACATCCCACCGAAGCAACACCCTGGGAGTAAAAGAAGAGTGGAAGGGGGGAGGCTGCCCTTGCCGGGGGCTGCAGCCACCATGTGGCCAGAGGACAAAATCCCACCTCCACCCTGCTGCTGGAGTGGATGGGATGATGTGTGAACACGTTTTTCTGTGAGGTAAGTGGGGGGTGTCCGTAAGAGCCAGAGCGATCATCACACTGCTCTGCAGTGGGGCGCACTGTGCAAAATCACTGAGTGGCTTTCTGACTCAGTTTCCCCTCCTGTAAATTGGAGGAGATCTTTCCCAAAGACACTATAAAAATGATTACATTACAGTGATGCTGTGGTGTGAGGGACCGTATGAGTCCTTCAGAGACAGCTTTCTGTCTGACAGCTGCTTTAAAGATGTAAAAAGAAATGCGAAGATTTGGCTTCACTTTGCACCATGTGGAAAAGCAGGATGTGTCTTTCAAAAAAGGAATTTATCACAGTGTTGTAGTGTTGAAGGACTGCAAGTGGTGTGAGTCCTATTCTCTCCTGGTGTAACTGCAGCTCCTGCTCCTGACTCACACAATAACGGGGACTTGGGGTTGCCTGTCTGTGCAGGTAGCTGCGGTGGGAGTGTGCTGTCCCTGTGCCATGTGTTGTACCATAATGTGAGGTTTGGAACTGGGCCTGTTTTTAATAAATTGTACCTTTTCCTCAACTGCTTCCTGTCTAAATACTGTGCGCTAACCCAAAAATGAGCAACCATCACAGCAGCTGTCAGTGGATTTTTGTATGTTCTCGGCAAAGACTCTCTGAGGAATTTCCTTATTAAACAACAAAACTATCACAAGTGCTTTTTCCTGCCAAAAAGGGCAAAAAGCACAGAGAACCAAATGAATGTTCGGTGAAATTCTGTTCCAGTTTAACAAGACCGGGCCTTGGAGGGAGATCTCTCCTGGCTGGTGCCTGCTACAGAGTCAAAACAACATGCTAGAGTCTTGAGCATAAAACCTTTATCATCTTTGCTCTGATCCTTTCGGGGTGTACCAGTACTTTTGACATGTTGCTGATGGGTACTGTCGCCCCTGGAGCTGAGCTGGGCTGGGGGGTGTTTGTAGGGCATCATGTGCGGTGAAGTCTTGGCTACCCGTGGACAAACTCTAATCTGGGAGGCTGGGGAGTGTTGTTTCAGCCTTCAGGGCGTTTCAGACTTGATCTTGAGGAGAGAAAGTACTGACCTCAGTTGTAAGAAAACAAGTGAAGTTTATCACCAGGTGTGTCTGTATCTTTTGGTGTTTGATTAGAGTGAACCATGACTCTCCAGCCTGGAAAACAGATGGACCAAGTGGGCATGTGGTGGAGATCCAGCAGACAGGAGGGGGCGTGGAAGCAGGCAAGGAAGGGGGAAAGAGGAAGGATGTGGCTTCACACATCTGGAAGTCACTGTTTTGCTTGCTGTGTTGTTTTATGGCTAATTCTAAAGGAACATTGGTTAGGGAATTGCTGTTGGAGGGAAACCTGTGAGAAGATCAGGGCCAGGGGTGATAGTGGAGGAATTGGCCTAGAAAAGCGTTGGGACAAGGCTTGATAGAAGCAGTAGAAAGGCAGAACCTGTGTTTTTGCAAAGAAGGAAGCAAAATGGTCTGATTTGGAACAGAGGGTGATGTCAAAGAGAAATCCTGTGTCTGAGAGGCAGATGAACCGATTGCATGAATTAAGACTATTCATTTCAGTGGTAGCACAGAAATGTGCTTTCTGCCTTTATTCCACCTCAACCTGGTTTTGGCCGTTTTTATTCTGAGTCACTACTGGAGGGTGTCCTTTAATGCTGCCCTCCTGTACAGAATTCAGGAGCAGAGCTCTTTTCTGGATCTAAGTTTTTCCGTTATCTTATTTCTTTCCTAAGGGAGCAAAACTGAGTCCCAATAAAGCAGCTGGTTGATTTTTAAGATTCTAGTACTTGTCTATTTGTTTGATCTTTTGGTTTTCCATTTAACGGGTTGCTCGCTCTGTCCCGCCTCTAAATGTCTTTCACCCAGTCTGTGGGCACAGACTGCAGCTCTGTGTCCAGGCTGTTGCACACTGCACCCCTTCTCCAGGGATTCCTACCACATTGTCGGATATGAAAGCTAATGAAAAATGTTGTTTCTCCTTTTCCTTCAGTGGATTTGATTTTTACTCATTTTGTCCCTGTCTGTCAGGACTGGATGAGTGGAAAGGAAGGGGGGAGTCACCAAAGCTCTTTCGTCACAGACCCTGAGCGCACTCTGCTTCGCTCTCCCCTTATTCCCCAGAGTAAATTACCACTTTTTTTCATACCCTTACATTTCCTTTATGCTTGTTTTTTTCCCTCCCATCCTTTTTCCCTCCCATAGCCTTTTATCCTTGTTGCCTCGACTCCTTCTTTTGGCGCTGAGAGATCCTCAGCTTTGAGGCATTTCCTATTTTAGTGAATATGTTTGGCAGTAATAAACATCAGAGCATGGTCCAGGCCAACAATGCAATACGTACCTTGATATTTCTTATTTATTGCTGATTAATGTTCACACACTCAAGCCAGCCAGTTTCCAAGTTAGAACATTTTTTTCTCTGTCTCTGACCACTGCAAACTCTTCCTTTTATGTAGAGGAGAAAACATGTTTTCCTCCTACTTTTTAAAGGGATGCAGTAGCACTAAAGTGGCTGGGTTAGGAAGCTGGCTGGTAACTTTGCATGTAATACACAGGGTTGAATAGGACAAAGTCTATTCCCCAGAGTTACTTCGGTTGTGGAGCACTAGGCATTTGTTTGTGAATGATGCAAATACTGTGCAGATGAAAAAGGGAGCATAGCTGTGTCTGGTACCCAGCATGATTTTTAAATAATTTTCTGAAGATAACTTTTATTCAG
>NW_008825100.1:3274742-3318484 GCF_000699105.1 Pygoscelis adeliae
ATCCTTCTTGTGGGTAGTACATCCCTACAGGATTCCAGAAGGCTACTGGCAGAACAATTAAGGGTGCATATTTTAGGCAGTGCTTTCAAGAGATGCTTACAACTCTTTTTACTTGTTAGGAGAATAGGAATTGCCACACCACATGAAACTGGCAATCATTCTTCTCTGATGTGCTGCTAGTGACAGTATCCGATGTTGGATGCTTTAGGGAAGATGCAAGAAACTACGATGTGCCATAAAAGAGCACACTCTGACTGACACCCATCAGAGCTGGCTGGTGCCCTGAAGCGTGTTGATGTAGCATAGACACATAGACAGTGATTTTCAGCTCTTGACTGACGTTAGTGAGTCGTCAATGTTACAGAGCAGAGCAGTGATGGAAACAAAGGTTGTTGGAGCTGTATGGCTTGGCCAAGTGTGGTACCAAGGAAAGTCAGGGTAAATTGAAATAGTGCAGTGGAAATTCTCAATTTTCATTACATTTAACACTTACAATCCATACAGTTTAGTCCTTTCCTTTAATTGGATAAATTAAGTAAATCATTTATGCAAGTCCATAGGCAAATATTAAAATGTGTGTCTTAATTTGCTCAGAATTAAAATAAGCTTTGCTAATGAGTTCTTATGGTCTATCATGAAGCAGCAAAGACTTGTGAGCCTCTGAATTACCATAGAACTTGAATGAAAAATAGGTGTGCTTTTTTCCTCATTACTTAACTAACCTAATTCTGCTTTCACTTTTAACTGCTTTTATACATTTGAGTGACTGGGATTTTGCTCTTTCCCCATGTATTTGAGCCAGCAGAGCGATCACTCAGTTTTGATCTATGTTATGATCACATAATAATGTGGGAGATGGAGGCCACTTGACTTCCTGTAATTTCTTGACCCACCACCTATTGAACAGAGAAGTAACACAGAACTGATACAGATGACCTGGCTGTAAGATCTCGATATATAGGATGTCAGCATCAGCCTGAAATATCCTGCCTGGAGAGCGTCAGATGTTGAGCATTGCCAACCCTGACATCACCTGCCTAGGGAGGCTGCGCCGTATCGGTTATTCTGGCAGGTGGTTCCCTGGAACAGAGATTAAATATCCCCAAGAATTTTACTGAGCTGTGTAAAACATTATTAAAAAGAACTTTCAAATAAGGTTTGTGTGTTACTTGGTCTCTGGCTGCGTAATGACAAGATGCCAGGCGTTGCTGCCTGGTTTCATAGGTGCAGGAGGCACAGACGCCGTCGTGGTGGTGAGGCTCCACTCCTGCGTTTTTAAGAGGGCATTTGCTGGAGGAAGGCCTGCACAAGCTGCAGAATTGCAGCAGCTTTAGCTGTGGTTATGTGGACAAATTCATTTTCATCCGGCACTATCAGCAGAGTGAAACTGGGTAGGACTGCAAATTGTGGAGTATGTTGGCCTGTGGTATAGCGGCCAATTTCACACTGCTGCTCTCAGGGACACGGCAGACATTGCTGCCCAGACAGACTCGCAGGCACCATGATTCCACCTCTTGCTCTCTGCAGAAAGTAATCAACTTGACTTTGGGGGTTTGGATTTTTTCTCTTGTGTTTCAAAGCTTCAGCACATCTCCTGGTTTTGGAAACAAAATAGTTGCCTGTAGAAAACTGTGTTAACACAGGGACAATGCTTGTTGCCCTCCACATCACTGAATTCTTATATTCTGGTTTTCTGGGAGCTTTGCCATTTGGGGGATCCGCATCAGTAAAGCTGCGATAATGCAGAAGTCAGCTTGTGCTGAATTGCCTGAATTTGGTGGCTAACCTGTACTGATGTCCGTGCTGTCCCAGCTTGGCTGCTTTCCTTTCCAGATGTAGCTAGATGAGAGCTGGCCCACTTCTGCCTACACTGTGCTGCAAACACTCCTGCAGTTGCATTAGGGTCTGTGATGATGATAGCACCTATTTTGGGTGCAAAATGATGCTTAAAAAAATGAAAAAGGCAACTTTCAAAAAAGGAGAGAAAAAGGAAAGGACAGAGAAAGGAAGTAAAAAGAACATACCTAGGTCAGCTGCGTGCACAGTTTTTCACCATTCTTCGAAGAGAATGGCAAATCTTTCTTTCCTCTGCAGTTCCAAGCTGCTGAATTGCTCTGGGATCTCCGATTTACCTGAATATCCTCTCTTACCCTGAAATCAGACTCTTAATATTGCTTATACACTCTTCTTGCAGTTGAAAATCCTAAGTAATTTTAACATTTCATCTACTGTCTTTACTCCATTGAACAGAAATAATGGAAAGAAGATAGAGTGATAAAGAAAAACACCAACGGGAAGTAGAATGAAAACTGATTGATGAGACATAATGTAGTTGAGCAACAGATGTTAAGCACCGTTAACTGATTGTCTTATATTCTTCCAAAGGCTCATCTCCCCCAACCCTCACAGGCTGAGCGATCTGGATGTGCGTACAGCAAGTCAATGCAAATCAGAAGCAAAACATTTGCCCATATACTTATCAGGAGCTTTTCAGTTAGACAGTGGTGGTATAAATGCCAGCCTGATCTGATCTATTAGTGCAGTTGAGTCTAACCTCTCTAGCCTTTTAAACATGGAAAAACAACAGCTCTAAGTGGCTGTGAGGTTTCAATTACATTTGCACCCCAGAGGGACGCAGCGGTGACCTGGTGCTGATGGATTTATGAGTATGTTATCTGACAGGAAGGCGGGTTTAAAAACAATTGCTGCAACACGTGCTTAGTTATTACACTAAACTACTTTCCTTGGCTTGGATGTCTCTATTTTTCTCTTCTCAGCAGGCTCAGGTAGTCCAGGGGATTCCTACCATTGATAGGAAGATTATTTTCTCATAGATGTTGCATAAATTGAAATAAAAACTGAAGTCATTCTAGACATTAAAAAAACCACACCAACATTTGAATCACCAGCATGGTGAGAAGCCTTTTACTTCAGATGGTTTTTTAAAAGCTGAGAAGGTTATTTTCTCTGACTAGTCTGAGCAAGAGTGATTTCAAATGTAAAAGGACGAGTTAGATTTTTGTGAACACTTTTACATTTAAATTCTTAGAATAAACATGCTTCATTGATATATTGTCTTGCCCACATTATATCATACAGGATCTTGGTTTACTTAGCCAGAAGCCACAGAAGATTATTCTTGAAAATTATGAATTGCTTTCCTTATTCCTCTGGAGCCTTTCATTCTCTTTTGGGGCTAATCATTATCAAGCAAAGAATTAAATATCGACGGGAAATAATGAAAACATTTTAAATGGGCTGACAAATATACAATTGTCATGAGTGTGAAAGCGTTCAAATTAAATATTAATATTTCAGCATTCTCTAGTATGTCACAAACCTACATGTGTACATTCCAGCTCAAAACAACTGTCCTGTGTAATGGTTTCAGTTTTACAGATGTATTCACTGTTAGCCTATGTGTGAAGACTATTAAGCAGTTTTTAATTAACTTATGTCAAACGTTGCATAGCGGTACATCAACAAGAACTTACAAGAAGAACAAATCTTCATTCAGCTCAGATCAATACATGTACATAATTCATTACACCTGTACAGAAATATCATATGAAGACACCTTAACTCTGACCCATGAGGCTTTGCAGACAGCAGGTGTCTATTTTAATAATTATTGCAGTAACAGGGATGAATAGGAATATACCCTCAGATGCTTTTGTAGGTAGTAGCAGCACTTAATGGTGCCTGTATGTCGTCTATCTGCTTGCATTAAATTGTATAAGTTACCTCTGCAGAGCTAGGAGCTGAACCAGGTGTTCCAGCCATATTAGCCCAAATTAACGTCCTCTTTGATCTTGTAATAGCTTGAAGGAAGTGAATGACATGCACCTGAGCTTTAGATTCATCTGAAGGTGTCTCTTTCTTCAGCAGACTCTAGTTTTGCCTTTTCAACTCCTCAGAGCCTGTCTACCAGGCAGTGTCAGTGCGTAGCTATATACTATGAGTTTGGATCTGCATTAGGGCCCAAATATTCTTAGGCAAGTTGTATAGGCGTGCTCTGTTCTGCTATGACTAAATTGCTAACAATACCTGTAGTACATGCTTTGAAGATGGTGTGAGCGTACTGCATCTGGTGCAGGGATTCCAGGGTAGATCAGCCCTAAAATGTGAGAAGCTCCTCACTTGAGCTGGTGAGGCTGCAAAACACGATTGGGCTGTCCAGAAAAAGGTGGTATTGGAAGTTTATAAGCTGTTACTATTGTATTCCAGCAAGAACGACACTTTGGGAAGAATAACGCCTCAATACTATTCACTGCGTAACGTTTTTGAAAACACTCCTCCTGTATTGCTACAGTTTTGTCTTCGCCATTTGCTTTTTCCTTTAGTGGAGGACAAGTGGTTGAGTCTCTGACAGTCTCAGCTGGTTCAGATATCCCTGAGTACCACCACCAAAGTTCTTGCAGCAGCCTGGGTGCCAATACTTAGCAAGTGAAGGTCTCTGCACAGAATTAAGAGTCTGATGCCTGAAGCAAGTGACTAAAGAGGTCCATGGGTGGGTATTTTTTGATGAGAGCTCACCATCAGTGGTGCAGCAAGAGGAGGAGAGATGAGAAGGAATCAGAGCGCCGTGGCAGACAGGTATGTGGGCTTTGTCTCCTAGTTGCACAGAAAGTAGTTTGACATAGCCAACAACTTCCCTGTAGAGCAAAATTTTCCTCTTATCAGCCTGTGCATGGATCAGTCAGGAAAATGACGTCTGCTTTAATAATTTTCCTTATTCCTATTGCCTTTCAAGTGGTCACTGAGGTACAAGGACAAGAAAATTTAAATGTGCAAGTGGCCAATAACAAGCAGCTTTTGCAAAACTCACTACCATGATAGAGCTGTGCAGTAGCAGCCTTTCCAGTCCATTTTCTTTAGCTGATCCCTGCTGCCAACACAACAATACAAACCAAACCAGCTTGCGACAAACAGGAGTGTGTAACTTATCCATCCCTGCACCTCTCCAGCAATAGCCTCTTGGTGCATAAATCAATGGACTATTTACCTGATGAGGCGGAGAATATGAAGTCAGGATTTTCACTTCACAGTGTGGTTCCTATTTGAAACTTGTGTGACCTCCCTGTGACTGCCAAGTTAGTGGCAATAACACATTTTACTGAGAATATTTGGCAAGGAGGGGTTTTATTTTGTGCTTTTCCTGTCTGACAGATGGTTTTTGGTTGAAGCAGGGGTAGAAATTCCCCACAGTAGTTGCAGGGAGACTTGGCCACATCCACTGGCATTAATTATAATAATTGTCCTTCGAAATTAGCTGCGTGCCAGAGCTGGAGGCACAACGTCACGTCTCTGCTGACTCCGTCTGATTGTTGGGTCCTTTTGCGGATTGCTCTCCCACAACTGGGAAACAGATTGTTTGGGCTGAAATTAGAGAGTTGTAGGTAGGCAGCAGCTGCTCTTGAGCTTTTTTTATATGCTAGTTGGATGTGTGAGATCAAATTGGTTTTGTTCATTTAACAGCCTGTTCAATGGAGGAGAAAGAACAACATGAGCCCCTGTAACTGGTAATGCTCTGTTCTGATAGAGGCTCTGCCTTAGGTGACACTTAAGTGTATTTATGACTCTGTAAATGATCGGTTCCTGTTCCCCTGCAAACGTAGCAAACAACCCTACATGCACCTACCTGGCGGAGAAACCCTTACTCATTGCATGTCATACCAGCCTGTGCAGGTGGCATTTGGTTTGACCTGAACTTGGTGTAAGCATTTACTCAGTGAATACAGCGCTACTGAAATTACGCAGGGATTTTCTGCCTTGTAATTTAAACCTGGAGCTGACCTCACTGTCAAGACCCTCATATTTAACATGTAAGCCTATGTACAAAAAAGAGGGCTTTCATCTGAGCCCTGAGCCTCACTGAAGGTGAAGAACCCAGGCTTACACACTTCTTTAGCAGGGTCCCCTTCTTTCTGGGTTAGCTTAGGTAGCCTAAAGCTTAGCAACTTTTCCTACAAGGATTTCACATCAGAGGGAACAGGGGACTTACGGGGTACCTCCTATACAGGAGTGATAATCTCCACTAGGAAGTGTGAATATTGCAGATGGGTTGCTGCAATAACCCTCCTAAGCTAACACCAGTCATGTGGATAGCAAGCTTGAGATGATGGGGCTTACACTGCTTACTTTTCCTCTTAAACTTAGTCCTTTGTATCACATGTAGTCAATTATACCAAGCTACGAAGGACAGAACTCCGCTGTCGTTCCTACGTCAGCAGAACTGTAACATCCTCCACAGCATACAGTGCATTTGATCACGTCTGCAGCAATGCTCTGAATCCTCACAGCTTATTTCACCCTAAAATTTCACAGCGTTTCACAAACCTAAGTACCTAAGGTATTTCGATAAGGTGGACAGGCAATATAAGCACCATGTTATCAAAAGCAAGTTAGTGTTTAGAGAGGTTAAAAGAACTGCCCAGACTGTGCTGAGATTCAAATCTGGAGTTCTTGCTGGCCAGTCCTGCCCCTAAACATCAGACCTGCACCAGGTGATCTGCTGATGTGAATGACACATTGCTGCTCTTGTCAGTGGACTTGGACTGAGTTACAAGTGTGCAAATCTGGCTCCTACAATGTTGTGTGCAAACTGGTGTTTCATGTTCAGGGTACGGTATCAATGCGATATTGAAATGAAATCCAATCTGTGTCAAGCAACCTTGACAACGTAGATACTGCAGTGATGCTGTAGGGAGTGAACAGGTAACCAACTGTGCCGAGCTGAAAGATGGATGTTTTCCAGAGACACTCCTATGCAGTACGTTATGAAGCCTTGATGATAAAATGATTAACTTCTCAAAGCAAAACAAAGATACTCCACTTTATGTGGAGAAGAAATGCAAGGTGGCTGCCAAACCTGAGCTGTGGAATGAAATCCGTGCTCATTGTGCTCAACTAGGTCTTTTAGAAATGGCAATAAAATCACAGTTTCTTTTTCTTTTTGGCCTCATGCCAAGCCAAGGCTGACGCTGGGGATGAATCTGACTCTTTGCTCTGTTCAGTCTGGGGATGTGGGAGCAGAACGATACAGCTTACCGTGGCGCCTCAACAAAAACTTTCAGAGAAAGCGAGAAAATCTACATTTCCCTCCTGCATCAAGTGCATCAAATGACCTCAGCTTATGATATTGTGTTACATTATTAAAGCTAAACTCCAAGGGAGCAGGTGGCCCAGTGATGTTATTTCACCTCCCAAGTCTGTTGGCAAATCTGTCATCTTAACGTCAAGTGAGAACGAGTTTTGGTGGCTGCAGTCTAGGGTTTTTTCAAAAGCAGGGAGTTATTAATGGTAATGGCTGTTAGTGTTAAATGTTTGCTTTTTGCAAAGGAGCTGAATATGATTTGCACTAGTCACTGTAGGGAGGAAAAAGAGATGGTATTTTCTCTGAAGACATTCAATTCCCAAACCATTTTGAAAGTTTGGGGGAGTTGCAACTATCTCTTCTCTAAACTGTAGGGGATGTGTCTATGTCCAAGCTTGGAGGATTATTTCTGCAGGCTTGCCTGGAGGAGAAGGCATGGATCAGAGCAGGAAATCCTTACTTGTTGCCTGTCTGCATTATGCATAGTTTAAATCAGTTCCAAATTGAAAAGAGAAATTGAAATAGAAAGAAAACCCATATCCAGTGTTCTCAGTATTCCAAGAAAAAAGAAACAAGGGAAAGGATCTGCATCTCAATCTCATTGTTGCGTTAAAGGAGATGTACTGAATTTACAGAATGGCTGCAGCAAGCTGTGAATAATGTATGAAACAGAAAAATTGCTTCCCTGTGCACAGAGAGAATGCAAACAGCTGTGCTGTTTGCTGTGTGCTGGTTACACAGATACACCGGCATCGCTGGGGACCCGCGAAGAAGAGTGTAGCAAATTCAGAGTTCCTGAGTTTTCCTTCCTGCTCTGGCACCAGTCCTTAAGAAAGTTTAAATGACTTTTATTGCTTATAATTAATTTTTGTTCCTTTTCTCTTCTTTTCTCCTCTTTTGGCAACTGGCAAGTTAAAGGGAGGGAGAGGGAATGAGAAACATACACAAAGAGGCCAAATAAGGAAACGTGAGTCTAAATACATTATAGCTGATTTTCTTTTTTAAAGCTCATCTTTCTCTTTTTCAGTGTTGTTTTTTATTTACTGCTGATGAAAGATGTGGATCAGTAGGCTTGGCAAAAGTCTTCTGGTGCTTTGGTTTTGTAAACCAAACCTGAATTTCTATTGCCTCTGAGTACCCATTACCTTGAGTAGTTAATCTACTTTGGTATGACAAGTCAGAATCTGGTCAAATGTAGGGTTTGTGCTTCAATGCATCGCAGGTCAGACCTTCAGATTTTTTTTCGTCTCGATAGCCTCCTGGCCAGAAAATGAGACCCGTGCCCAGTTATGTGGCATCTTTATAGTGGTGTTAAGTAAGTTTTAGGGCCAGCAGGACGCCAGCCTTTTTCAGAAGGTTGTCTGAACTCTGGTCTTTGAAAGAGAAGGGGAACAAATGCAAGCCCATTACTTACTTAGCTTTCATTTAAATGAAATAACCTTTTAAAAAAATGTGAATAAGCTTTAAATCCTACACTCTGAATTTAAACAGATGAGTGAATATCGAAACACAACTCGAAGAGCTGTCCCTCATTGCCAGGAGAACCTTTTGTCTGATGTGGAGAAGAAAACACAGATAATTAGTCATTTTTGTGCTTTCAAAGCATTGTTTTGATGGTGCCAAACTTTTTCTGACAGATCTCGTCTACTTCAGTTATCTGCCACTCCAGCTTATGAGGTTTCTAGGGCAACTGACATCTTCATAGCGAACCACCCAGCATATTCTCAGGATTCACAGAAGGCTGCTCTTAGAGGCTCCTTTTCCTTTAGCACTCATAGATTTCAGTAGCTCAATTTCTAAAATCACAACAGCAAAGTATTATTATTATTTATGAACACAGGTGAATGATTTGTTGTCTTGGATTTTTGCAAGGCTGATGGTTAGGAAGGCTTCAGCTTTCTCCTCTGTCAGGTGTCTTCATAGGTGAGGGGTCTTGGCCAAGAATATTACTTGTAGCTCTCTTGAACTTTATTGGGAGTAACATTAGCTTCCCTGCTCTGGAAAAATGTAGTTGTCTCAGTCTGGGAGCTGGGCTTCTCATCTGAGGAACAAGAGAGGTGAAGAGTGGAAGGAAAGAGCTCTGGGCTGGGGCTGCAGAGAGGGCGAGCTTCTGCGGACTGTCCATGAAATTGCTTCTGTCAAAGACTCCCTGAATCTTAGTAAGCTGATACAGGATTATTTGTATTGGTAGAACCTGGTCCTAAAAGGAGAGGAGCTAGTTTCCTGGCTAAAGGAGATGGAACCTTTGCTCTGTAAGTCCACAGCCTGGGGGGAGTTCAATGGGACACTGTGGTTGCAGAATGCTTGTTCAAATGTGTTTATTCTGTGGATCAGGAAAACCATTAACCATGCTACCTGGAAGAAAGAAATAATTTGATTAGTCTGAAATTCCAGATTCTGGAGGATAATGTGTATACATTACGATAATTAGCTATGTTTGGCTCCAAAGTCAAGTCTCTGTTCTTAAAACACTTTCTGGTGAAACATGATCATTTTATCATTCCATGTAAGGTGGATGGATAGTGATAAAGAGATGTAAGGAAGCTGCACCACAGCTGGGTGCAGTCAAGACAAGAGGCATGGAGCTGCACGATGTATTCACAGAGACGTTCCCCTGTGTATTAAATTTGTGTTCCAGTGGTGTCTGAAAGCTCTTTGACAACACTTTTAGGCTGAGTATTGTGTATTTGAAAAGCATCTAGCGTGGTGGTGGCAGCTATTTAGGAAGCAGTATTCTTCATTGCCCATTGGTATCATTCTTCCTGCACTATTGGCTGTGCAGAGGCAGAAGCTGAACAGCATTGATCATTCAGGTCTGCTCCTGGTTTCCGGGCCAAAATGTAACAAAGAAAGAGGCTTGCTGGCTCATCAGCTAGCCAGGGATAAATGGGTACCATGCTTTTCACCAGACCTTCTCTATGAGGTGGTAAAGGGGCAAGGAAATGCAGAGTTAGCTGCTGAAAATAAATGATAAAGTTACTTATAATGCTTACACTTCCAGCTGGAGCCTGTTTGCTAACACCATCCACCCCAGCCACTAATGCTTCCCGCTTCCCTGATGAGTGTCCATTTTCTACTGCTGGCTTGGTGTAAGAATATCATGAATAGGATTTTTTATTTATTAGCTGTGTTAATGTGGCACATAGGAGCTGCATTACGCTGGGCACAGTACAAAGACATTTATTTAGACTTGTGTGAAAATTACTAATGAGAAAAGATGGCTGGCCAAAGTTCTAGGCGTTCTGACACCTCTGAATAAAACAATGACATCCCAACAGTGTTTAAAGTGATGATTCCAGCAGAAACTCAGCCAGCTGCTTCCAGAAACTCCTACAGCATACCATTAGCCTTCTCTAAATAGTCTATAAAACAGAAGACTTGACAAATGTTAGGAGATGGTCTTTACCCTGAAGTGTTTACAGTCCAAAGCCTCCATCCTTCAGAGAAGTGTCTACTCATATGATGTTGTCCAGTGAGAAGATGTTGTTACTTGTCTTCTTTAAAACCATGCATGTCTCTGGATGGTCAAGACAGAAAGCAAAGGGAGAAGAAAGGAAAACTCTTATTTGCTTGAAAAGAAAGAAAAGGTGGAGACTTAAAGCTGAAAGGACTTGCCTGAGGCCACATAGAGAGTCAGTGGCAGAGCCCAGAATAGAAGCCAGATGTTCCAAGTCTGTGACAATATGCCTTAACAAGAATATAACAGAGAGATGTTTTCCTTCAAAGTCTGTTTTCTCCTCCTTTTTGAATTATCTTTTGGTTGTCTTTTTATTTTTTTAAAGGATATCTAAAGAATGGCATGGGGAGTTTCAAACAAAAATGATGCACTGAGGAATCCAAGCTTTGGGACATTTGCTTGGGTTCTGATTTACCATGAGCAAGAAGAGCTGCTCTGATCCCAATTCTTAGACAGGAACCTCAAAGATTGCAAGAGTCTATAAATATTTGCTTTATTTGCAGTGAAGAGTACAGGAAGTTCTGAGTTAGCCTAATTTAGGCTTCAATATAGGCTATTTATGTACTACCTCCTGGGACCACCTCTGATTACTGAAAGAGTGACCTTGTTGGAAACCAACAAGTAGGTCTGCAGTTAATTATAAAGGTTCAGAGCTCACTGCAGAACCCTAACAAAGGTATTTTTGTGGATGATGTTACGTGTTTTTATTTAACAGCTCAAATCAGGAGAGCTAAAACAGATGGTGTACTTGTTACTGCTCTCTGAGAACACCTATAGAAAGACACTGATAATAACTGAGAGGCCAAGCCTAATAGGTCAGGAGTAATGGCAAAGATCAGGCTGTCTGGGCTCACTAATTACCATCTGAAAGCAATAATGAACTGGTCAGTGGGGTCAGGAACAGGTGATGCTGTGTGGAGGAGGAGAAAGAGGGTTTTGTTTGTCTTCTGCATTTGGAAGA
The DNA here is from genome assembly GCF_000699105.1 of Pygoscelis adeliae. Lineage (NCBI taxonomy): Eukaryota > Metazoa > Chordata > Aves > Sphenisciformes > Spheniscidae > Pygoscelis > Pygoscelis adeliae. The sequence goes on from NW_008825100.1 coordinate 3,286,257, forward strand.
AGTGATTTAAACATTGTTGCCTCTTTTTTAACTTTATGATAATGGCAGTGACTTAATCTAATCTAAATGTGGCCTTTGGAGAAAATCTGCTCTAGGACTTTTCCAAAATAATTTCCTGAAGGAAAGAAAAATCTCTCTGAGTAAAGTTCAGAGTAATGTCTGAAGAGAGAAACGTAAAAAGCTGACTTATGAGGCAGCAAGTTTATACGCGGGATGACGCTCCTCTGGGGCATTATAGAAAATGATTATACCAGATTTTGTTCATCAAGGCAAAGTAAGCTAAATCAGATACAAGGCGAAGCCCTTAGGAGGGGGAGGAACGTATTCAATTTAGTGAGGCAACTGTGGTAGTAATTAAAGCCCAGATGGAAACCTTTGAATGTGTCTGGCGTCTGTGTATCCGCTGTGTTTTTTCTGTTAACTTGACATTATAAAAGGAGCACCCAAAGAATAAAGAGATGGTGTTTGAAATTTCATCAGTCAAGCACTGTCCCAAATTTGATTTATTGTAAACAATCTTCAAAAATTGCTTTGGGTGTATATGATACAGGCAGGGAGTTTTCTCAAGTGGTAATGCACAAAGAGAGAAATTGTATATTATTTCTAGATTTGTCTTTGCTGAAATGCAGTCAGGATTAATCACACCATTTGCCAGCTCTGACTGTGAACCTCTAGTACTTCGGACATATGGATAGAATTTTATTCTGCTGTTATATATTCTCTGAAGCAGAGTGCTATGCTGTTTACTTTATGAGCAGATATACTGCAAGATTTCAGTAAAAAACCCTATACAATAAAAAAATTAATGTAAAATCAAGGATTAAAAAGGGCAACGTTGTCCTACCTTTTCCCTCTAATACACAAGCCAAAAGCAAAGGATGGTATTGCAGGGAAACTGTTAAAGGGTTAGAAAAATGTAAAGAGTGATTTGCTGTTACTGCTGAATGGAGGGCTGGGGCTGGCTGTAACTCTGCTGGGCTGTCGCACGCACTGGGAGCCTCGAGTGTCTCCTGCCTTGTGTTTGAGTCATTACTTCTATCTGGAGCAGACAGACCGCTTCCAGTCCCAAATCCTCCAGCATATACACTACTTGATGTCTAGTACAGTCATGTATGTTGTGCTAAGATTTACTACTGCCACTTGAGTAACTGGAGAATTGTAGCCCATGCTCACATTTTTCTTGGTTTGATAGGCCAGGCTCAGGGTGCCAGCGTCACTGACCAGCCTTTTGTGTCAGAGCAAGGGGGAAGAGTTAGTTGTTTGGAGCAAGTCAAATATACGAAAAAAAGAGGGGAGAGGGCAGATATTCCTCTTCAGATGTGTTAGATGGCTTCTCCCCATATCATCTGTAAACACATATTTAGGGGCTTTTGGAGAAGTCTGTTACTCCCAGACAGGCCAGTTTATTGGCAATTTTGTGATGTTACAGTTACAGGCAAAGCTGTAGTTAAGCAAGTGTAATTAGCAGCAATATTAAAGGTCTTTAATGATACTAACTCCAGGCAGTGGTTTTTTTCCCTGAGTTTTCATTACCTTTATGCTGATAATGGCTTACGTCCTTTGTACTAAATCCATGTTGCCAAAATCCTTCTGGTGGTTTTCACTTAAAAAAGTATCTCCATGTGAGCATATTTCCCCCACATAAGCTGTCAGTCTTCATTATCTTTTTTTTTTTTTGCACTGAAGTACACGGGGCCTCTTTTGCAGTCTGTATTCTGAAATAACAACAAAAAAGCCACTTCTTAAAATTATGAAGTTTTCTTTTAACAGAGATTTTTTTTAAGAGCTCTGCTCTTAATCCACCTGCTCTGTGGCTACGTTTGCTCCTGCGCTCTCTGCAAGTGGTTCACTGCTCATCGACGAGAACCCAAAACCCTGTGTCCCACGACTCATGAATTTGAGACAGATTAAATTAAGTTTCAGATCTAAATTTTTTTAAATCTTCATTTTACCTCCATGTTTAATATTAGAGGACAAAACAAGTGTATGTGTCTACAGAAGGTGTTTTTTACGTAAGTCAGGTTGCCACCTATAACCTTGGAAGTGGAGTCACAGCGTTCGTGGGCTCTGTGATCAAACCTCCAGAAAGGGTAAGAGACTTGCAAGTCGATAAAAGACTTGAGTGTAGTGCAGAAGAGGATCCTATTCCCGATCACCTTTTCAATCAGCTTTTCACCTGTCATCCTGTGACTTTGCTTAAAGCCAAACTAATTGTAATTTAAAAAAAACCCTTTTTTTATTCCCTAAAACCAACATCCTGTAAAGTTTATAAGACCACTGGTTATATTTATGGCTCTTATACCTCCAAAGTGGGGCCGCAGTGCTTTTGTCTGCAATTTCATTGCCGCCACGGGACTAAGGTCTGAATCTTGCATCAGTGTATGTAAGAGGGGACTTGAAAGATTTATAATGGGAAAACGCTGACAGCTTCGTAATTTATTGCAAGGCTAACGGGCAGCACTGTAGTTCCTGACAGCTCCAAACCCTTGTTCTCTGGGATAGTTTGTTTCTAATCCGCTCCCTCTGCTGGATCTCCCCCCCACCCTCCCCGCCCAGATGAATGGACCTAGGCTGGTGAATATCTGTATTGCTGTATTTTCCCTCGGTATTTTAACAGCCTTTCACTTTTAGGACTTCCTATTGTTGACATTTGTGAGGGATTTCAGGAACTTCACAGCAGAAAGGCTTTTTCATATAAGTTGCCATTTTTCTTGCTGTTCCTTCCCCAGCCCGGAGTATCTTACATATTCATTGTCACACAGGATACTCCAGCAGCAGCTTCACATTTGGGAGCCCTGGTACTTCGCTGCATCCAAAAAATGGGTAGACACAGAACAATACCTACGTTTTAACTTATTTGAGGAAAATGCTGTGAATCTGCATAATGGTCTCACACAGAAAGTGCTTTATCTTCACGAGTTAGTGAGTCAGTTTAGGGGTATTCTGTTGGCAAAAGCTTTCAGAGAAATTATGCATGGTAAATTAATGAAGGCCGTCTGAGGTATTATTGTGTGTGAATGCACATGCCATTAGAATCAATGGCTGGCTGAAAAAAGTTAACGGTCATTAAGGGACTGTTAAAAAGGCCAGTGGACACAGATTTACTCTCTTGCAGGGCTCTGGTTGGGTTAGGTGAAGACAGAGATTGCTATTTGCCTCCAGGCCACAGGACAGCCCAGGCTTTGTGCTTTCCTGTCCCCATTTCTCTTGGCTCCTGTCACTGGCAGATTTACGAGAGCATGCAAGGGATGGTCTTCTGAGCAGGTAAAGACCTTTGTGTTGCTTTTCCTTATTTTACAAGTGTTTGGTAACAGAAAGTCCAAGTGGGTGAGCTTGAAAGGGCTTAAAACATCTGACCATCTCTGTGGGGGCGTGAAATGGAGCTGTTTAATGGAGAAGTTGCAAAAAAGAGTGTACTGTTTGCTTTTGGATGATGCTACCCTATCTGATGGCGAGTCTTTAAAATATTGCTCATCTGACTAGTGGGGTATTGCCTCCAATTTATGTTCGGATAGCAAGAAAATAAATTGAGCCCTGTGACAGATCTAACCATTACCCAATGGTATGGGAAATGGAGCGCTAAACGCCAACCGAAGATTAGACAACCGTATACCATTACTGACAATTCAGCTGTGAATTTGTCATACACAAAATATAAGTGACGCGAGCTATTTCCTGGGCGCCTATATTCCCTTGGGCTGTGTCCTTTCCCTTGAGCACTGTAGATTTTTTTTTACATTGTATTTTGAATGCAGTGATTCTGACTGAAATAAAATGCCTGGAGAAAATTAATGATTTGATATCTTCTTGCTGCTGCCAAAAGAAATATAAAAGAGTCTTTGATCTGGGGGCTTTAAAAAAGTGAGCTGGACCAGTTACTGATACTTACTGACCTAAGTAAGTGATAAAGCGACTGTGTCGAAGTTTAATTAGTCTTGATCAAGATACGTTTTTAAGATTTGGAACTAGTGGCCTTTTGAAGAAGAAAGGCTTCTAGTTGTCATTTATGCCACAACATGTCCTTTTATCATACTTTGTGTGTCTCCAGCAGGAACGGTTGTTATTTTAGAGGAAAAGAGAAATGGCTCATTTGATGGAGATTAGCACGGACAAGCTTACTAATATTTGAAGACAATTTCTCTGTCTTAGCTTTTTCTCTATTTCATATCCCACAGAGATTACCTCAGACTGCTGTTGTTAGTCACTGTTATTTATATAAAGATATGTAATGCATTTGTGCTTGAGGGGTTGTCTGCAACGGGGTATGCAATTTCAGATTGTAGAGACTGGCAGGAATTACTGTGAAGAATTGCTTTCCAGTGACAGCTTTATCCTGCCTGTAATATGTCATTGCGTGTGACTTTCAATTAATCATGCAATAACAAAACATTGCGTCTGGCAACAATGGTGTATCCATTAACATCGAGAAGTAAGTCTTGGCTTTATGAGCACAAATGCTGTCGCAGTCCCCTGCCCACTCGTACACTTTAATCAGTAAGTCTCAACCCAGAAGGAACATTTCTCTCTTCCCCTCTCCCCCATCATCCTCCAGTGCGATCTATTAAGCTGCAATCCATAACGTCTCGTGTCTCTGTAACGGTCTGATGGCGTGCGGTTTTAAATGATTGCATGAATTTGACTTTGTCTCACTCTGCCTTGACCTTGGTGTCTTCAGTGGCTTCCCCTCCCTCAGTTTTCATATCGGGAGTGGGGAGTTCGGAGAGAAAATGGAAGAGTGACAGAATGGACTTCGGAGATATTTCACAGGAGGTTTAATGTTGCTCTTTGAGGAAATGGGGGAGAGAAGAGGGAAGAGAGAAACCATTACCGGAAGACAAAACGCACAGATTTGCAAATTTGCAGGAAAAAGGCATCCTGCTGTCGAGCATAACTGGCTCCATAGAAGCCTGCCGTGGGCTGGGCCTCACTGGTAAGCACAATGGAAACCTTGCAGTAATTCTTCCTCTTGCTCACTCTCCCATTTATAAGAAGATTGCTAAGTAATGTATCGACTTAAGTAAGACCCCCAAATCTCATTGTGTTTTACAGCTATATCTGTATCCTGAACAGAAACATAAACAGGCACTTGGGTGCTCTGTGCTTGGGCTACAAAGAAAGAATGATACCCTGGTCCCAGCCACCAAGTATGTGTCCCTGTTATTATATCCAGCCAAATTCAGGAGTAGATTCTCACTCCACTGAAAGTCCTGTCTTTTTTCAGTTGATTTCTTTTGGGTTCATATTGAGGTTTTACACCTTGTGCAACATAAATAGGAAGCCTGGTAGTAATTAGCATCAATGCTTTTCTTTTTCTTTTTCCCCTAAGAAGGAGATGAACTTATTTTTTAAAAAGTGCTTGGCTGGACAGTGTCAGAAGAATCTCCTGAGCATCCTGAGAGCTGGTTTACAGCAGAGCATTGGCATGTTACATGAAGCAGAGGAAACTAATTTTTATATCTCCCCATGGATTAATACTGTTTGCGAATTTGAGACGCATTTGACTGGTTGCCTTGAAAAGTGCACATTGAAAGAGGCATATGTGTTAGTCGTGGATTTTGGCAATGGTGCGTTGGGTGCGTTGGAGTACTTTCACTTTGTGTAAATAAAAAGCAAAAGTCTTTGGCATTCTGAGGAGTAACAAGGTTTGTAGCTCCTTGGGAAGATCTTCATGCTCTGGCTTGCTGAATCTCCCCATTGTCCCTGAATTACCAGCCAGACAATAAAACAATAGTTAATCAACGGTTTATCTCAAACATGGTTATTCTGGGGTAAATGCAGTATTATACCGGTGCCATACAACGTTCTTATTCCCTCTGGGCAATGTGACTTCTGCCAGCTGGCAAGGGTATTGGTTTTGGTTCTTTAATTAAGGCTAACCCCATCTATCCTACTGTATCCCTAGAGCAGTGGATCTGACAAGATGCTGAACTTGCTAAACTGTATAAAATAAAGGCACCTGCCCTCACATGGACTTGAGGGTATTCAATACCACAGAAGGTGGACTCCTTGGTGATCCCTAGCAGATGCAAACCAGCACAGCTCCATAAAGCCATTTACTGCCAGGTGGGGCTGTCTATTTACATCAGGCTTTTCCACCAGGTGAAGGCAGTTGGTGCATGTGTTAGGATCCAAGCACACACAGGGGAGGCCTCCAAGAAGGAGGGTTTGTAATCAATTTCTCATTCCCAAATTATTTTTCCAGGATCCCCACAGTATGGTGTTTGAGTAACATAATAATTTTCTAGCTATTAAGTGCCTGAAAATCAGCAGTAATTAACTTACAGCAAATTCTTCTCTTCCTCTCCCTCCTCTTTGCTCAAAAAACCAAACAAACAAACCCCCTCTCTCAGCAGAGGAAATGCAAATGGAAGCAGTCTCTTCCGCCTTAGTGCAGTCGTGTACAGACTACATCTTTTTCACCCCTTTCAGTTCTGTGAATAACATAATTGCTTTGTTATCCCTCAAGGGATTTGTAATATTAACATTGGTTAATGACATTAATTCAAGTTTTTACCATTAATAAAATGGCATTGCTTAAAATTAAGCATTACATTTCAATTAGTCCATCGAAGACTTTAATAGTCTGGAGCATTAAAGTGATTTTTTTTTTAATTTCTTATTAATTTTTTATTGTATCATGCTAATTTCCAAAGAGTGATCGAAAGCCCAGCTGATCCAATGAACGACCCTATCTGCCATGTTTCTTGAGGAAACTTCTTTCTTTCATGACATTATGCAAAAAGGTCACATTTCCACAAAGCAGGAATCTGTTTCAGTCACCTCCTGAATTCATTATCATCCTTTTTACTTTTTAACATGAGGCACATGATATACAGGCACCCCAGGTGGACATGTTTAAATTAATCTAGTAATAATTGATTCAGAAGAGATTTGGAGGACAGAATTTGCATAAAAGCCATAATGAGAGCAAATTCTCCAAGGCCAGACTGAACAGGTAAGTCCCTGAATAACTTACATCTCCTAAACTAATTTGGTTATATATGCAGGATGAAGGTGTGGGGGCTGGAGTGCCATGTGATTGGAATTCATTACAAATAATTCATCTTCCCCAGAAAGCCTGGCCTCAGAGTGTATTAAAATGATATCAGCGTCCAAACGCTTGCTCAGACCCTGCCTCCTGGAAGATGACGACAAGGTTTCTGTCTGAGGGCTTGTTTGGGCTTTTTAAAGCATTTCTGAGGAGGAGAGCTGTCACCGCAGAGCTGGGGTGTCTGCTGGCAGGCTGCTTCTCCTGTCTGATGGGAGAGGATTCAGATGTCCAGTTTTGGCTGGACCTCTGAATTTGTCAAAAATGTGAGCGTAGAGGATGATCCCCGCTTTCAGTCCAGATATTCCTCCCTTCCATTCTAGCATGGAGCTGCTTAGCTAAGTCATAGATCATAGGGTTTGTATTAAATCCTGGATCACCTTGGTGTCTTTGGGAACTTAAGGAGGGGGAGACCTTACAGGATGGGGACTGTACTGTGTACTGTTTAGGTAAAGTAAATCTATGGGCAGTGAAAATTACGACTGCAGTTCATTAAAAGAATGCAGCCAGGGTCTTTTGGAAGGTCACCTGTCCTGCTTCACTTTCTCTTCGCCTAAATATCATTTTTGAGAAAAGCTCTAAAGGGATGGTGCTGTGACCCAGCATAGTAATACCTGTGTTCTTAGGCTGGTGAGCTTCAGTTAGCAGGTAGCACAGTACCACGCTCCTGGTATCAGATAAATTGCGTAGGATGTTTGGAGGAAGAGGAAAATTCAGCTCAGCCTTTTCAGAAACTGTTGCTCACCAGATATTTTTCTGGGGAAAATTGATGTCACTGTTGTTTTCAGCAGATGAGGAACCAGTCCCATTTTGTTTACACACAGCAGTCAGTAATAACCTGTCATTTGTGAGCTGTATATCTTCTGCACTGCTTCCCTTCAGTGCTGTCCTGCAGCTGGGTAGCTCTGGGAAGAGCTGCTTTCCTCTACAGTATCTCAAGTGCAACACGAGAGTCGGGGCAAACCAAAGCAGCTGTGCTGCTCCAACAAGGGGAAGAGTTAATAGAGCCCCACAGGTAACTGCTGCTGCAAGAAATATGAGAAAAGCTGGGCATGGCAGGAGAAAAAAGAGTCTGGATGACAATTATTATTTTGTCTGTTCAGATTTGGGGCATATGTAGGCTGTTTGAACGCCTTCTAGCCAAAGGTTTCCGTATGATAAATGATGCTGTGCAGTGCCAAGAAGATGCTGCAGTGAAACATATTCTTGTTTCCAAGCAGGCTGAAACTTGGAGCTGTGCTACAGCGATGCTTTATGCTTATTCTCCTAGGGTTACAATTAAACCGTGAGTATGTGTTATGTGGCACTGGGTAATCACAAATCTTTGACAAAAACAAACAAGCTGTGGTTTCTGTCTCCTGCATGGGCAAGCATTAAAAGAAAAAGTTCTTAGCATCCTGTTGTTGCAATGTAGCGGTAGAGGAAGGAGCCGCTGGGAGGGATGAGATGGGTTTCTGATGTGCAGCAACTGCCTTGGACCGCGGCGCATGGGGCTACGTGAGTGATGCAGGAGGATCTGTGGGATGGAGCAGAAGGGTGGCGAGTGGCAGGAGCTGTAGCCCTGGAGTCTCTAGCACTGGAGTCTTTAAACTGGAAAAACAAGGCTCTAGGGAAAGTCAAGCCCATATGTTAAGGCTGACTGTCAGGCAGGAGGTTGATTGGTGTGATGATTTCATGGCTCAGTTTTCATCTGCTGGAGACTTGAATTCTGAGATTGCTTCAGGTCAAAGGAGAATTAAGTGGTTTTTTTTTTTATTTATTTCATCTTCTTACTGTTTTCCCAACTGTGTGGTCACAGGGTCACCATAGTGGCTGCTATACAGGCAATCCTGATAAACTATCATCTGCTTGACACAATCTGGGGACTGCAGTTGTCCCCAGCTTGCCCTGATGGTGTTGAAGAGAGAAACCTTGCAAGTTACTAACCTATATTAAGTCTGATACAATTTGGAACCATTGTTGCTGACTTCCTTACTAAAAATCCCATGGGATGTCTCCAGTGGACCCTCTAATTAGAGTTGAATTAAAAAACTAGTGTCAGTAAAACAATGGTTAGTACTCTAATAAGTAAAAAATTCAAGAACACTTATGGTTTTCATATTAAACTGTGAGACAAAAGAAAGCCCCATACCAAAAGCGTTTGGAAGAGTCAGGAGGAGTTTACTTCTCTTTCTGCCTCTACCAAAAACTGTATGCAGTTACTAGTGACTGAGTCACAGAGTTCTGTCATGCCTCAGTTGCCCCAGCTGTAGTGTCACAGCTGCAGTGGGGAGGTGTTTGAGCAGGAGCATTTCCACACCTCTGGAAATCACTGCAAATAGAGGAGCATCTCCAGACTGTCAGGCACCAGTGTGTTGGAATGATATTGGCTGCGCAGTGCGGTGCTAGGGGCTGTGGCTCTGCTAATTTGCAAATTTACAAACCTTTCCCACATTGTGCAGGGAAGCAACTTGAAGAAAAGCTGCTGTGTTAGTGTTTCTACAACAGCTACAGGCTTAAGGCATGGGTCTATGGGCTTGAGTACAAACCTCAAGCCAGAAAGAGCCCTTGCAGCCAGGTGACTATTTGCAGTAAGTCTGATGCTGAATCTACTGTACTTACATCATGTAGCTGATCTGCATGTAAACAGCATGTCTGGCACCTTGGATTTACAGCACCCATGCAGAGGACTACATCACGCGTACAGCGAGAAAGGCGACTGCACTGCAAGGGATGCAGAGCCCTGGGCATGCTCCCCTGCTGCAGGCAGGGCCTCTGGAATAGTTATTCTTGCTGTGTTGCTGCTGTCCCATGAGCCCTGGGATGGCTCCTCTCTTGGGCTGTGTTACACTCATTCATGCTCTCCTTTTGATGGAGCATCCAGAGACTTTGACTGGGAGCCAGGAGCTCCTGATTTCTAATCTAGGCTGCAGTAAACTTCGTGGCTAAATTGCAGTCATGCTAAGTACCATAGCATCCATTGCATTCTGCTGTTGTGTTAGTCTCTGCCTTCGTCTCTGTGTTTCACAGATGGAGCACGTGAAAAATAATTCCATAGTCTGTCCAGGTCCCAGAATTACCAAAAATACCTTCACTTTGACATCTCTGTTGACAGCCTCTCAGAGAGGCCATTCTGTGACCAGCAAATAGAAGGTCTTTCCACCCCCACCGTACAGGTAGTCTTCTAGAGAACAGTGGAGGCATACCACCAGGGAAATAAATGAGTGTAAGCCTTCATTGCCAAATATGATCTTTGGATAAACAGAAGACTTCAGACTCCAAGGCACCTTTTCACAAGTGCTAAATTCATACCCCAAACAAACGCTAACAAAACTTCTCATGTCTTTATATTATGTGTAGCCAGTAAAAAAAAGATCTAGAGCCCTTTGGGGAGAGCCTCTTGAAGCACTTGGGGACGCACTCAATGTGTGGTCAGGTTAGCGCTATTCAAAAGCAGGTCTGAGTGTCAGCAGAGCATATGTTTATTTATGCCCACTGGGTTTGGCAGGAACCCAGGAGTACACTATATTTTGCTCTGTTACACAGGCTTTTATTGTTGAATCAGCTTTATTTAATGGGAGCTTTCTGTAATAGGTTCCTGTTCTGGAGGGCCTCCTCTAGAGGTGAGGAAACAGTTCAGTTTCCAGGACCACGCAGCCTTTGACTGTGCTGCTGAGGCCAAGTAACCAAGTAGTGGCTGATGATGGCTCATTGAGGGCATACACCAGTCCATAAAGAAGTGGACTGACACCAAACAATTCATTTGGTACCGAGCTGTGGTTAAGAGTTTGGTCTCTGTTACCTGATCTGAACAAAATGCAATCCCATTGCATTTTGTGGGCTTGGTTTGGGACCTTGACCAGTCCTGGGTAGGTTTGAACAGCAATCAGAAAGCGCTCTAGAAATAAAATGCCCCAAAGTGCACTGTCAATCTTTTATGGGATGTAGTCCTAAGAAGATCAAACTATAGACTATTACTATTCAGCTCCACTACAGGCTTCACGAGGCATGAACCTAACAGTATATTAGGTTAAACTGATTTCTCCTTTGCAAAGAGTTACCTGAATTATTTATATACATAACAGAAAGGTTGCAATAAAGTGACCTGTGTTGTGAGATCTTGGTTTTTTATTCCTGATATAAAGCCTACTGTGATACTGCAGCTGGTGCCTTGCAGACTGTGCAAGGCAGGAGCTGTGAGAGTGCCCCAGTAGTCAGCATGGAGCTCGAGCTTCTGCTTTGCTGCAGGAGAGCATATTACCTGCTCGCTCTTGCGATCCACCCTGCTGCTGAATTGTAGGGTTTGTTTGTTTTTTTTAAAAAACCCTTGGATTATAGGCATGAAAATACGGTTCTGTCTTCCTGGGGTGTTGTGAGAGTGAGTTCAGCGTGAGGCTTTTAGATGCTGTTGTAGTGGAGGCCATGGGAAGCCCTGAACAAGGTGGGCACACAAGAGCACGGTGAAACCCAGCCAGAACAAGAGCTGCAGTGTGTAAGCTGTTGAGAAATTAGAGGTGAGCTCACCAATTCTTCAGGAGACTGTAGGGTGATTTAATTAAAGCAAAACAAGATCTCTTCGCATATTCTCATCTGAGCAGTAGTTTGACCATTCTTATATGTTTGCCTCAAAAGTAAATAAATGAGAAAATCTCGTTATGCAGGAGCCCGGTCTAAGGGTGCACGTGAGATCTGACGTGTGAACATGCAAGTGCAGCGTGCCGTGTTTCCGCTGTGACACAGATCTGTCTCCCCAGCGCAGGCAAGGCTGAGGGCTGAGTGTACGGATGTGGCCAGGGGCAGAGGGAGAAGTTGTGCCTTTTCTTCGATAGTGTGAAATGGCCCTTGGAGCCAGTCCGGTGGGATGAATTCCAGCTGGTGAGGGTGGGAGGGGAGGGCAAGGAGCGGCACGTGAATAAAGGACTGTGGTTTTGTTGGCCTTGGAGTTTTCTAGGGCAGAGCTGCCTGTGCCAACCTGTCATAGCCGCATTGCTGAGCTGTCTTGCTTTATAATGTTTATATTTATTTCCCTTATTCTTCCAGTACTTTTTTGAATACTTTCATGTCCACCTCTTTCCATTGCTCTTCTTCCCTCTGGTATCCCATTCTAATAAAATCATAACTGTGCCAATCACAAAAGATCCTAAACAGAAGAATTAATGCTTTTACAGGAGGTTCCTTTTTTAGTCTTTTTTAAAAGCGTCTCTTTTCTTTAAAATGAAAGGTGAAGCATTTTCTTTTATCCTTAAACTTTACTGTCATGTTTTATTAAGTCAAAATGATAGTTACAGTCAGAGGAAAGCAGGATATGAATTCCTGGTACAGCCATTTTTAAACTGTGCTTTGTTTTAAAGCCCTGAAGATTGATTGAAGGTATTTTTCTTTCAGACGTGGAGCTTTAGTCAAAGGGGGCCTGATCTGAGTTACCCTCTGTAAATCAGGATTAGTTCCTGTGAAATCAATGGAGTTACAATGATGCAATACAGGGCGAGTTGGAAAAGACTCATGCCCCGAGAATGAATAAGGGAGGGACTGTGGGTGATCCCCTGAATGCTGCGCTTGTGCGAGGGGGTGAAGCCACAAGGCAAAGCAGAATTATATGCTGTCCCTATCAGGCTGCCATGAAAGGGACTGGGTGAGAAATGGGCATGCGGCAGTGGGTTTGTGCTCACATGGGTGCTGCTGTTGCAAATCTCCACTTCGGGGGTGCACTGACTGTGCAGACCTCCTGCTTTACCCAGAAGGAGCAGCTCTTTGCCCCTCCCCTGCCACCACTACAGTCAGGGAGGCCCATGAGCTAAGAGAGCCTGATTTAAGAGACAAGAGGATGGTGGCAGAAGTGGTGCTTACAAAATACCTGTCTCAAGCATATTTCACCAGATCCAATGGAGCCTGAATTTGTTGACCTGTTTTTGGCGCAGGGCTGGAGGGATTCACTGTGCAGAGTAGGAGAAGGGAGAGAGATGCCCCATCACTGGGCCTTGGGGCTGTGCAGAAGCACAGAGGACAGGCTTTTGTGAGGGACAGGACAGATAAACTTGGACAGATAATCTTACTGGACATTTTTATCCTTTTTTGATGTGTCTGCATTGTGCGTAGGGGGGGAATAGCTAAGGTGGTAAAGATACATCAAGATGAGCAGATAAAGAATTGAAATGATATGTCCTGTTTGAGATTTGAGTTTAACCAGGGATTTGAGCTCTTGTCTCTCATCTGCACTGAAACCTTGATTTCTTGAGCCCTAAGCTGTTTTGAGCAGAGTGTCTAATGAGAACAGCTCTTTTTATAGTATTTAGCTGTATCTAAACGGCTTAATGCTAGGGCAGGTTCCGCAGTGCAAACCACTGCTAGCCTGGGCTGTGCTTAGGATCTGCAGTGTTTTAGCAGTCTGGATGAGGACTGGTCCTAAGCACTGGTCATACTCCAGCCCTCACAGTGAAAATCTGCAGCTTGGACAAAATTGGAGGCTTGAGTTTGTTTTAATTCTGCTGGAGATGACCATTTACATGGCATACCATTGACCTTCTCTTGCACATGGCACTGCTTCATATTTGGGGTATGTTTTTTTCAGAAATAAAGTTGCAGCAGCTGAGAATAGTAATTACTGAGTTAGAGTCTCTCTTAAAATATTGAGGAAAAAAAATGAGCAAGGTAGCCTGGGAAGGGGCAGGTTGAAGGAGTAACGTTTTACAATGCTATCCCCTGTCTGAATCTTGTTCAGCTGGTGCTCTAGGGCTCTGGATTCTGTTGCCCTTGATCAAGCTGGCATTTACCCGTTGACTCCAGGAGACACCAATTCAGGGCTGCACATGACACTGATTTTGTTCAGCTTCCTAGCACATGAGAGCTCCACGCATCTGATGGATGCAGTTGGATGTCGGAGATAGGGTACATAGGGAAGTATGCAAGTTTTTTTATAATGTTTCTGTTTCATCTTTGTTTGGTCATATATTACTTTCCACTTCACATCAAGTTTGAAACCATTATTATAAGGAAAAAGAAGATGGAACTTTACCCCGAATACTGGTTACAGCTTTCTAAGGAACATATTGAAGTCTCTTGGACTGTGGTAAAATCTCCCAGGGGAAGTGGCAGAAATCCAGCTACTTGGCACATTTTACAACTAGTCCAGACAAAACACTAGTAAATGTACTCTGCTTTGGCACAGAATAGGCTGTGGGATGTTATGAAGCTTTCCTGTATGCAACTTTTTATCATTTCATGACCCTGATGAGTGTGAAACTTGGGTTTACTCATCTGCTGATTCTAGACCACATAGGGCCTTAGAGAAGCATGGGACCCTACTGTGTGTCTTTGATTTAAGAATTTTTTTCACCTAGCTTGAGATCATTGTTTGGATGCTTAGTACATGAAAATGGCCATATTAGCTCAGACCAAAAGTCTGTCTAGCTTAGTACCTTATTTCTAGGATTAGCCAGTAATGGCTGCATTGGGAGGAGTAGAGCATGCATAAAGTGAGATTTCCATGACTCTCTTCCAGTTTCCAGCAAGGATATCTGACACTGAAGAAGTCCTTTTGCCTCTTATGCATTTCCCACAACAACCATCACGTATCTAAGGAAAGTTTGGCTTTGCCTCTTCCGGAACTTTTAGTGGATCCAAGAGCTAAACAAAATGCATCTCCCTGGGGTTCACGTCTCTGTGCTGTGTTTTACTTCTGGATCTGTACTGAAAAAAATGATCATTTAAACCAATGGCTGAAAATATGATCTGGTGCTTCATCATCAATAATTTTCATTACAGTGTGACTTGCACAACATCTTCATCATCTGAGATGCTGCAGTACCCAGTTGTGTACGCCCTGCAGTATGCTTGTGCCTAATGACTAAATGCTGTGCTGGCCTTAGTTTTGAATGATTTCACATCTCTTATGTCTGCTGGTCCCATTTTTTAATTTAACACGTTATTTGCTGTGTTTAAAAAAAAACAACGCCCTCCGTAGTGAAGTGCTGTAGAACCTCTTTTGGAGAACTGGAAGGGGATTTTATACAGCCCTGCATAAAATCTGCATGTATATGAGGCTGGAAAAAATGTGAAATGCTGTAATCTCTCACTCACACTAGTTAGGAAACCAAGTCCCTAGAACTACCTCCAATCCTGAATGCCAACGCTATTTTCAGTCAATGGTACGTAGCTGCTGCTGAGGACACATGTGTGTCCTGGCAACTGGCAGGAGGATGTACTGGCAACCCATCTTTATGCCAGTGTTTAAAATCACAGAGAAATACAGATAAGAATAAAACATAGGATCCATCTTTCAAACAAGCTGTCTCCCACTGCTGCTGTAAGCAGTCCCTTGTTGCTCCTATGATGCCCAAAAACCTTTACGAACTTCTCCCAGCTCCTTGATGTTGCAATATTGTCCCCTATGTTGGAGTTCGCTCCATGCCACACTTTCTGTGGGTCTCCACAGTGTCTCCTGTTACCAGCCACCAGCCTGGCCACTTCAGCTCACTGAAGGTGTTTTGGAGACTCTGAACAAAAATATAGAAGTATCGGGCACTGCAGGTGTTGACTGTTACACTACCTTTATGAATCACTACACCCACAGGAACTGAAAATCTCATTATGTGTGAATTTAATCAGGATCAGCTTTATCACTAGATAAGATTTAAGGGTAGGAGACTCCATTTGTTTGAAAACACGTGTTTGCAATAATTGAACAAAGTTACATATGCACATCAGTAAGATTAAATTTGGCAATGCAGATTTTCCTAAGCTGCAGCAGCATCTTGGGTAGCTTGTGGCATGGGCTAATTAATCCTCCATCCCCTGCCTCAGGCCTGGTAGGCCCAGGGGAGTTTTTAGAGCAATATCTTTTCTGCTGCTATTGTTAAAAACTGCTCAGGTAGAAAATGCATGACTTTCCCCTCTCCTAGCCTGAGAGTGAGTGCTCCTCCTCTTTAGCTGTGCCTCAGCTCTTGTGACTGGGAGCTGTAGCATCCCATGATAATGCAGGCAATTGACTCACTTCTCACCAATCTCCCCATTAAGCTCTTTTAATTTTTCTGTTACCTTAATTAGCACTTTCCTGGCAACACCTTTTAATTGGCTTTTCTTGTTTCAAGACATTTAAAACAGCAGTGGTAAAATGTATAAATCTCCTATTAGAACAGTATTAATTGCACATGTGTTCTGGTGATAACTGATGTTGGCCTTTCCTTAGCGATCCCTTGAATGTAAGATGACATTTAAACACGGACATGTCATGAAACTGAGGAGTGAGGTGTCGGCACTGGGGGACACATTTACATCTGGAGTATTTGAGATTTCATGTTGTCAGTGCTGGCCATTGCACACCAGCTACTGTATATAAGGACGTATACCCCAAAGGTAGACAGAGATATGTATTTAGTGAGCTGTGCACTTCTATTCTCTTTGAAGTTAGAAGCCCAAATACAGTTGTAAAGTGGGTAATTTTTTTTAGATGCTGTTTGTGCAATATTACCTTGTGTATTTAGCACAAGTGGGGTTGGAATGAAAGGGGAACCTCCACCCTTATCTACCCATGTTACACACTTCGGATAAGCATTCATCTTCCTGAAAGTGGAATTATTTGTATTTCAGGTATCCTCCTTGGGCCTACCTTGGAAGCTAGATCTGCAGCCGCCCTTCAGTCATGGTTGTTTCAAGATTAAAGGCCATTTCCCTGTCATTGCCAAGCCTTTTTCTTCTTGCTTTTCATCTCTCAGCATCACAGAATGTACCTGAATACTCTGAAGCTGAACATCAGCAATGTGTCAGGAAAGAACACCCCACAATTGCTTTTGAAGGTAAGAGCTTCTATTCCTGTTTCAAGTTCCAGTAGGATGATCCGTTTTGAAGTCCTTCCTGGTGTCGTTATGGATGATGGTTTAGTCTGTGCTGTTTTCCTTACACCTGCGATCCACAGGCTAGTGCAAGTGGCCTGATGAATTGTATTCCCTTTGATGCTTTACAGTGTTTTAACTCTGAGGTTTCACAGCAGTCATTTAATTCAGGCAGTTTTGGGACTACTGGTCTAAGAATCTCCATTTCCAATTCTGCTACAGGCTCCCCGTAATCTTGTGCCACACTGAAACTCTGCTTCAGTTTCCTTTTCTCTAACTGGATTCAGTAATGCTTGTATACCTCCCCTGGCTGGCTGGATCCAGACAATAAGTGAAAAATGATAGAGAATTTGGACATACCTGAATGCAAGAGAAGTAAATTGTTTTAAATTGCAGGGAGTGGCTGCCTTTTTGTTTGTTGCTTTTTGTTGTTGTTGTTTTTGTTACGTATTTATCACCTCTGCTAGTAGTTTTTCTGTCTTTCATCTGGGCATTTAGCGTGACAAGGTCTTAAGAATGTGAGAGGTGGCCTTTGTGTTGCAGCATCCTGCCAAGTGCGGGCAATCTTTTTACTGTTCTTTTGCAACGTGGAATTTCTCTTGTCCTTATCCCAGCTGGATTTTCCATGAGTGTACATGTACTCCTAAGTTGCTGTCTGTCCAATCTGTCCACTTACCCACACAACAGTTAGGTCATTATATTGGTTATATTTCTGAATTCACCATTATTTCTGAATTCACCCCAGACTAGTGTGTTAAGCTCAGTGTGCCAGTGTCATCAGCTGCTGAATCTACTTGCTAAAAATGCTTTCCTCTAAATGTTGAAATATTGATTTTGGTTCCCATTTAAGGCTTTGCAATGCATCTCCAGTTACATTCTTTGCTAAAGGCAATTAAGTACCTTGCAATGTGCCTCTAGTTAGGTTCCTTGCTAAAGGCAATTTAGTTGTGGTTTTGTGACCTTTGAGATAGGGTTGCAGGAAGAAAATAGTCAAAGGCTTCCTTGCTGACCTTTCAGGGTTCTTCTAGAGAGCTTTACTCGTCTTCACAGAGGAGGAAACTCTTGTCTCTTAATTTGGAAGGTGTAAGAGATTTCTTGTCTGTTTTCCATTATCTGTGCTTTAAAGGTTTAAGTGGATTAAAGTAAATTAGCAAAATCTTTAAGCCTACATGATATGGTACTGGCTCTAACCTTGCTCCAGTGGAATAGGTAAACAAACCTTGATTTTAATTGTTAATTAAGTCTAACCATCTGTTTAACCGTAAAGGGATGAAAGGAGAAACCCTTGTGGTTAAAAACGTTGTTGTGGAACTCAGTTGGATATTTAAATAAATAATACAATAATGAGGATGCTATAGGTACAGAAAAGAGAAGAAGCGTGCCCTCTTTCTATTAACCAGGAGCACCAAACTTTGAGTTTACAGAGGATGCGTTTGCAGGATCCAGCACTGAGATAAATCATTCTGCAGGGAATATTAGAGCCCCAATTCCTGATGTTGAAGAATTAGCGGGCATTTTTTGGCACTCAATATGAGTGCTTCTCTGCAGAAGTGACGGCTATGTAAACATACTCATAACCTGCCAGTTTGCTTTGTTTTAATCCGGCATGAATTTAAAAAAAAAAAAAATATGTCTCCTCCCCTTTCACTGTTCTTGTTCCCTTCCTCTCTTTAATGATAGAGGGCAAAAACTGGTATGAGTTAATTAGAGCTTGACAATTATACAAAAGAAATAAAGATTGAAAATTGCAGACACATCAAGAAAATTACCTGGATTATCATTTGGGTCTCTTAAACCCAAGTTAGATTCAGAGTTATTATTGGTTTTTTTTCTCAGCACCTGTTTCCTCGTGATTGTTCATGATACAGTTTAATCCTGTATTCTCTGCTGCAAAGCTCAGCTGGAAAATACACAGGAATAAAATTAAAGGCACCTTATTTCCACTGCACATAGTATTTAAGTTCTATGGAAGAGGGCTCACACCTCCAAAAACACATCTCAGTTCATAATATAATTTACCTTAAAGCTATACCCTGTTCAGATGCCAGCACAAGCAGGTTTAGGCTGCAAGGGGAGAAAGGAGGGGAATCTACATCTTATGTGCTGTTCCAAATTGCTCTGACGATGTATCCGCTTAACAGTGTGGTTCATGGGCTTTCTGTGGGTCTCCAATTGCATCGTCCCACGGATCACAACCTGCTATACAATGGGAAGGCCGAGCCAACAACTGAAAGACTGACCCCAGCAGCAGCTCTTCTGATGCTCCTGCTCCAGGGGAGAGGATTAGGTTACACCAGCCATTTTCAGTGGATGGGCGGTAATAATAAGTAAGGTCCCACACCATTCAGTCATACAGGATGCATTAATTTACTGCCAGAATGAATAGAGTAACAAAACAGTTTATGTTACAAAGGGGTTGAGTAGCTTCTTTTTCACAACCTTGCTAGCCATGCTTTCCATTGTAAGACAAATGGGATGCTGTAACATGTTTTGTGTTCTCCAGTCTTCAGTTCCCACCTTGCTTGTGCTCAGCCTCTCTTTTTATTGTACTTTTCCTCCAGATTACAATATTCTCAGCATCCAGTTGGCTGGATAATATCCTTGTCATGGAAGAATCCAAGTAAAACTCCTTTCTGTCTACTTTTTAACTTATTTCCTGAGGAATTCTGTATTTGCTGTACTTCATCTCTTGCTTACTGTATCTCATCTACACTAGTCAACTGTCTGTTTGAATTGATATCTCTTTGTATTGCTATGGGAGGGGTAAGAGAGAATACAGTACATGACCTACTCATTTAAGCAGAAAGGAGTCTACATATACAAAATACTTTTACTTTAGCTGTGTTTGGAGCTGAAGAAATGCCTGTTTCCTTACAGACTCCATTCCCCAAACCATCTGCCATTACTTGTGACCTAGAGAAAATGGTCTAGACAAATTGAGGGACCTAAATTCTGGTCCTAAATGTGCTTATTTTGCATGCTTAGGATAAACCTTGCGCTGCCAGGAGCGATGGGGGCTGGGAAGGGGCTGTGGGCTGAATGATTTGTCCTGGCAGACTACATAGAGATCATGAGGGACGGGTTGGGAATTTGTGCTGTGAGTGCCGTCCTATGTGTTAGCACAGTACCAAACTAACATCACGGTGCCCCAATTTCCCTGGGGCTTATAAATGATGCTCATTGTACAGTTCACCAACAATAATAATGTACCCAGTTTGGGCTTTTCATAATTAGATTGTTCTACTCTCTGCTTATAGGAAATCCAGTTAAAGTTTTATTTACCTTGTTAGATCAATAAGAAAATGATCTTTTACTTCCCAGGAGCCTGTTTCTGGAGTCTTATTACCTATTTGGTTGTGATCAGGTAGCACAATAAGGATCTTGCATGCTTGTTTGTTTTTCAGTGAGTTGAGAAATTAGTAAAACAAGTCAGGTAAATTCCTAGTGCATCCTTTTTTATTTATACATGCATGTACACATGCGTACAAGTCCTGTTTCACTAAACAGTATGTCATGCTGGCACAGCTCCACTGTGGACCACTCTGGTAAGCCCAACACCGGAGAAACTGTTTCTAGTTCTGTCAGTCATGCTCATCTTCCTTGTCTTTTCCATATATATCTTACAACCAATAGATCGGTCCCTGCATTCGCAACTGGGCTATGCCCTTGCCATACTGTCCTGGTTCTTAGCAGTATCCTTCATTGTTATATAGCTGTTTCTTAGACATAAAGCACCTTTGCTATTCATTACAGACATTTGGAGCTCCTTTGTAACATGTCCCTTGGGAAAGCCAGAAACATCTTCTGCCACAGTAATACTATGTAAGATTTGTTATTCTGAGAGCCAGAGCCATGACTGACATGCATATATGTTTTGTAATGGGTGCAGAGTGCTTGGTTTCAGCTTGTTTACTACCAAGGAAGTGCTTAAAAGTTTGCAAAGTCATCTGTATTATATGAATCACTTGGGTGTTCACAACTTAACTGGAAATGAGTTGTAGACAGGTTTCCACTTGCAGTTTCTACCATTATTTATTTCTCATTAGTTTTATCCATTAAATCACTACGCTCAGGAAAAAGTATGATAGACTTCCCAGGTTATTCTCTGTTCTGTCTCCCAGGGCTTTCTCCCCTGGGTCGTGGCAGTTAGTGTAAGCTGGAAGAACATCATTTGTCCTGCTTTAATAATTGCAACCTGTCTTCATCCACAAAAACACCTCAGCTGATCCCATGCTGAAACACAGGAGAGAGGTGGACTTGGTTAAACAATAGCTTATATCCCAGATCTTCTCAGGACTGCAAATCTCAGCTGGGTAGACTGTATCATCGTGGCTGGTGTGAGTTCTCAGTGTGCAGTATTTGACCCATTGTCTAATCCTCAGTTTCTCCTAGATGCAGACAAGTTGCTCTGTCTGTTCCCTCAGGTTTTCAAAATGAATTAGTTTGGTAGTGTTTAAACCTGGGATTTTACTTCAGACTGTCTGTAATTACTACTTCCTACCAGATGAATATGATTCAGGTTGCTTGAATGTAGCTTGCTATATATTTTCTCAATATTTTCTTTCTTCAAACAACATTTTATTGAAATGTGGCCAGCTTCAAGCACTGAAATCTGTGGGGAGCAGTTAAGTGTTCGCTTGTTGTATTGAAAACAAAAACTGTTTTAACTTTGTGGGCTGAAGGATAATAGGGTATGATTTATTTCTTTTGAAGGTTCTTGACATTTTACCAAACACCCCCACTATTGTTGAATTGGTCACTGATACATTATTCCCTTTGCTGTATATTGATGGGAAAAAAGCACATTAGCATCCATCAGCTCCAAAAGCCAGCTAGGAAAGCCCCTTAGGAAATTTTGATAAAGATTTACACTTTTCTTGAGCAAGTGAGATTCTGATAATCCAAAGCAAAATTTTAGTTAATGAAGGATGAAGATTGTGGGGTGAAGTATAAGAGGTATATCTGGCTAAACATCAAAGGGAAGGCAAAATACATTATGGGAGAGTTGTCTTCTAGCTCATAGCCTTGCTGCCATTCAACCTCCATACAGGGAGTCCAAACATTAACTAATGATGGAGTGTTGACCGGAAACTGGTGCCATCCTGTGGGTGTTACAGAATATTTGACCTTCAGTGCATTTCAGTATAGACTTTGTTTCCATAAATCAAGCCTTGTGGCAATTTTCTTTTTAATCTTGAAAAATGGAACTGTGGCAAATGAAGCTGATATTTTCTTCTTTAGGGTTGATTTAGAATTTGTTTGAAAATTATGACTAATAAAGCCATAAATATCCAGTGGTTAGGGAAATAATTTACTCTCAGGCAAAACTTCTGAAAATTACACCCAGCAGCTCTCAATACATTTTTCATTCCATAATAATAATTATAATAATAATGATGCTAGTTCTTTGACACTTCCCCATTAATGGTGTCCAAGGCACTACATGAATAATCACAATGAGATTTGATTGAAAAAATTATTCAGTGTTCTGTTCCTTGGGGCCTCAAGAAGAAAACGGGTCTTGGAAGAATGCCCTTCATTCACAAGATGCTTTAGAGCGAATCATGACAAGCAGGAGAGAAAAGGAAAACTCCACGGTGAAGCTTCAGGAAGCAAAGCGGTTGAGTAACTAACTCTTACATATTGGAGAGAGGGAAGGTAAAACTTTAAAGAGGTACGATAGCTCAAGTGAAGGAGCAGCCTCTGACCATGAGTGGTGGTGATGATGAGAGGAGGGCATGCTCAACAGCAGGACTGAGTGAGGTGGGCTCACAATGTGTAGGAACAGGTACTCAGAAGGTCACCAGCGTAATATGCATGGACCAAAGCCATGGAAAACTCTGGTCAGCAGCAGAGTAGCTTATTTATATTTTCTAGAGGTACTGCTGGTGTAACTGGGGCTAACAGTAGCAGATAACAGTGGCATGTGCGTGGTCCTTTCTTTGGCACAGTGGTTGGATCTAGGACGTAGAAGTGGGCTGCCTCTTTTCAGATCTCAGACAGCACCTCAAAGAAAGGAAACAGGGTGGAAAGCAAAGCAAAGTGCTTTTCTTCTTTTTCTGTGGTTCAGTGCAAACAAAGACATGCCTTACGGAGACCTCATTCGCAATTTTAAAGTTTACTTAGCATAGTTCCCTAACTGAATAAGTTTGTGAGCCAGTGGTATGGCAGACCTCATTTATTTAGCACATCTGCTTCTGATGAGTGTTAATATATCACGTTCTCCTAAAACCTTCCATACAAGGATGTCATTATGCTTTGAAAAAGTTCACTTTAGTACTAGCAATCTCATAAGAAATATTCTTGTTTAATCATGTGGGGTTCACCCTGGAAAGCCACGAACAGTCTCAGCTCAGTCAAGCACTTAATGTGTACTTACCTTGAAGTCAATGGGATTGTGTACTTGAAACCAAGCATAAGCTTATGTGCTGAGCTAGGCCCCAATCAAAGTGCACAGCACTGAAACATCAAGTCTGTAAATGGAAAACCTAGCATATCATTTTGTTTCTAGAGGGTTCTGCTTCCATAGGTCCAACTGGCCAACTTGTTCCTCTAACATGGCTGAATCAAGTGGTTAAAAAATCCAGCATGTTCCTGGGCTTAGTATAGGATTAGCTGGATGAAAGTCTGTGATCTGCAATACACAGTAGACTGGGTTAGAGGTTTTTATGATCATTTCTAGCTTTGGGAGGTGCAGATAAAATCCTGAAGAATCTCTTGTGCTTTGGCTTAAAAAGCTCTGACTTTTTAAGATCATCCATTCTTTCCTTTTTATAACATTGGGAGATCTTTAGAATGTATTTTAATGGAGGTACTTGAGCTGCAAAATTCAGATTTGTGTTTTATACATGGGGATTGCTCTGTTTTACAGCACATTAATAAAAGAGGTGGAGGTCATGGGTGAAATGTGGTCTCTGATAATCCCTTACCATTATTAGCCAGCTTCCAATTTAAAAACACTGGTCCTTATGAGAACAGGTTCATTTCAAAAGTCTTTCAGGATTTTACACCCTCTGCTCTGATTCATTGGTGTAACAACTGCCTCATGGTGGGACCTTTGTCCACAGAAGACAGGAGTCCTCATAGGCCTGGCTGGCTAAAAAGTACAAACTGTGCATTTGACTTGGCATCTGCAGTTCAGTCTCTGGTGAGCCAGCAAAGAGGGTCAACTTCTGTTTCAGATGTTCATCAAAATAAGATGCATCTGCTTCTGTGGCAGATCTGGCTACCTGCAGGTGAAACTCATGGAGAGTTTAGCCATGCTTTCTCTGCTCCCTCCTGCATTCTCACCAGTGAAAACAGTTGTCCTGAATCTTGCACCGTCTCTGCTGGCACAAGTGGCTGGTGTAGACGTGTAACTGTAAGGATAATAAAAAAAATTTACCTCCAGATGTGGAGGAGGCAGATTTAACGACAGTTGAACAATGATAAAGGAGTGCTTTTTCCATCAGACTGCAGTGGCTGTAGGAGCCAAGATGCAGCTTGCTTTCCTGTCTGAAAAAAAGGGATTATACTGATCAGAATGTCATAGGAAGCTGCAAGTGATGCATGAGCACTCACCTTATCTTTCTCAGCGAGGGACATTGCGTGACAGCTGCAGGGCTTGTCTCAGTAAACAATGGATCACAATACTTAAACACTGTAACATCCTTAAGAAAACAAGAAAGCTCTGGGTTTGCTAACAGTGGGGCTGTGTGTGGCACCGGTTAGCCGAGTTTCAGAAGGTGATGGTGGGGCACAGGGCTATGGCTGCATGACACCATGTAGTGCCATGTGGGGTAGCAGGCAAGGTTTTCAAGGAGGGTTGTTGAGGAGGGGAGGCAGCATTAGGGTACTGTTTGTCCTGGTTGGTAGCCTGCTGAGGAAAGCCAGATCCATTCTTTCCTCGAAGTCCTGTGCTGTGTAGACACATAACTTTGGTCCTGTTGATCTCAAGCATGGCAAACGGACACGCTCAAGACTCATGGACATGCATCTGTATCCTACACTCTTGCAGCACTGTGGCATCTCCTCTTGCTCTTGATCGGCCATTGCCAGTGAGGATCTGCAATGCTGGATGTTAGTTGGGGTTTGAGGTCTTGTGGGGGTCTGAGCAACAGGAGCCATGCTGAAGAGGGAAGAGCATCTCTCATGTTACATGACTTCTTTCCCAATCCCCCAGCCTGAGGCCTGGGGACTCACGGAGTGGAAGTCTCCTGGCTCTCCCCTGGGGCAGGTATTGATTGAGCTTCTGCCTGCCCTTCACCATCTGCAAATAGGAACCCAAATGAAACAGAGAATGGGCCAAGACTGGCCTATCTGATGGAGCAGAAATGCTGAAGAACTGTAGAAATGTGCAGAATTGGGAATGTGACTCACAGTCCTTCAATCTCCTTCCCTGGGGGTTGGCCAAGGACAACTTAACAGCACACTGTCCCATACTGGGAGTGAGCACTAGTTCATGCTTATTATCTGGGATTGAATCCCTGGGTTCTTCCTGATAGACTGGTGTGTTTTGCCAGCTGCTCCATGTTAATAAAAAAGTAAATAAACTGTACTTTTGCAAAAATCAGGTTTGGACTAAGTTATTTTTTCTCCATATTGAAATGATTTAGCAACACTTGTTTTGAAGAAATGATTAAAATTTAGGAAACAGAGTCAAGATGTTTGGTATGCACTAGCAACAGTTAGTGCCTCCTGTACATCGCATGTTTTACATATAATTAGGCCTTGATGCACTAGCCAGTATCCCTAAACCCATTTAACAGTTGGAAGCACTGAGACACTAGACAGTTTTATGGTTTGCCCAAGACAGAGAGGATTCCAATGTCAGTGCCATTGGGCACTTGGAACCATGCCTACTTCTCCAGATGTCATTTCTCTCTTGGGATGGAAGAAGCTCAGCAAGGTCAGTTCAAGGAGGAGCTGTAGGCAGTGAGGGGAGAGGCACAAAAGCATCTAGATTTGACGTAACTTTAAATGATAACATGTCTAGGTTACTATGATTATTGTGATTCCTGTGGCTCTGTGAAGGTACAACCTGAGTCTTTGGTTCTTTTATTTTTTTCCCCTTCAGGGTGGTAAAGAGCAGAGCATTTTCTTCTGTCTCCTATTCCTTGGTAGCTGAGAGATGGGGCTATTCCCTCTTTCATGATACCAAGAGAGAAAAAGTCTTATTCTTTCCTCTTCCAGTCATCTCCTATCTGCATGTTTTTGGACAGGCTGGAGAGGGACATTAGCAACTCTTTTGCATCTTGGATTTCATTGAAATGGAATGGCTCACTGCAAGCAGCTATCATAGTGACTCTCAGGCCACTCATGGGTGAGCTCATTGTTTCTGTCATCTGAGGAAGAGTTTCATAGTTGGCCAAGACAGGAAGAATTGATTGGGTAGACAGGAAATGAGGTAGAAACATGGCTCGAAGGTGAAGGCTGCTAGAAAAAAAAGCAGGAGTAGGAGGGGAGGTGAATGTGGGGTCAGAGGGGTAAACTGAGTGAAACCATGAAAATGAAACAGCTGGAAGAATATCCGAACTGGATTTGGGTATTGAGGGGAGAGAGAAGGAGACCACTGGTTTGGCCCATTTTGTAGAAGGGGTTGTATTCTGCCAACAGCCTTCTGAGTCCTCATAACTGTGAGTGGAGATCAGAGATTTAAGAAGGCAATGAAGCTAGAAATTGCAGTAGTTGGGATGAGGACGTATTTAATGTACAATTAAAGATTTCAATGGACTAGGTTAAAGAAAGAGAGAACACCAGTAATGAGGTGGAGGTGGTGATGGGAAGACAAGACAGCAGGGTGATACATATGTGTAGGAGGACTTTTGGGGCAAAGCCAGCTTGGGTTTTTTGGCCTCGTGAGTAAAGTTAAGTTCTGAGTGCTGACACATTTGTTTGCTCGGCTCTGCCTGTGCAGCAAAAGATTTCTCCTTCCCCTGATAAATTTTCTGAATTGTGGAGTGGTTCTGTGTTGTGGAGGCTACTTTTACATCTCAGCATGGGGTAGGAGTGAAAGTTATTTTCCACAGACTATTGCACTAACCTGTGGTGTGACAGGGAGCTAAAATTTAAAATGAGGCTGATATTAAAATATGATTGTCAGTCTAATAAAGATAACACTGTAAGTAGACTTTAACCTCTGTGCATCCTTGGATGTGTCCACACTTGCTGTGTTTGAGAAGACAGGTGGTAGCATGGGTAGTCATTAGCCTTCTGATCTTTGGATACAGCCTTGTTTGCTTTGTTTCTGATGGGTTCTGGTTGGTGGCCCACACAGGATGGAAACTGTGGCCTCAGTCTTAGCAGGCAACTGTCTACTTTGTGAAAAATGCTCTGAATACTGAGGATAACTGAAACAGAGGATGGTGTGAGACGGTGGGTCTGATTCTGAAAAGGGGGCATTTCATGAGTCTATACCAAGAAGACAGCCTGAGACCTTACCTGAAGTTACAAAGTAATTAGCATCTGTTGGTCATTGTTGGGATCCAACACTGAGAGTCCTCCAGGCTAGTGAGTGGTCTGAAAAAGATCTAAGTGGTTGAGTACTTGCAAACTGGAGTATCTGCCAGTCGCTATACATGGTTTGCCCTGGGCCGGGGCTGAAGCAAACCAAAAGGAGAGGAGATTGTACAGTTACAGAAATCATGGCTGTCATCTGGGCCTCCTCAGGAATGCTGAAATACTCACACACAATAATTAAGCATGCCCTGAACTCGTAAGCTGAGCTAAGAGAACTTATAAGAGGCTGTACTGAGGCAGTAAGGGAAGCACTGAATGTGTGGTCGAGTTAACACTACACAAAAGTAGGTCTGAATATCTGCAGAACAGGTATTTATTTATTCCCATTAAATTTGGCAGGCCCCCCACTCGATGTGTGGACACCTTGAGCAGTGACTATACTGCTACTCAAAAGTATGAACAGGGCTTATACAGACGTGCCTGAATTGGCTTTCAACTAGCCAGCTCCAGTATAGATAATGACTTCGCAACTGTCAGTGTGGTATTGATGTTGGGCTGCAAGCTCTGCCCAAAACACAGGAGAAATACTTGGACTAGTAATTCAAGCCGAGGTTTTTGCTGGATAGTTTATATATGGGTATACCCTTATTTTGCACAAAGAATCCTTGGTCCTGTTTAGTTTAGCTTCTTTTGCTCCAGACTAGGAAATCCATGCTGAGAATTATTCCGGAAGAGATGTTCTTGAATAACACAGTGGTTAGCCATGCTCCGTGCACCTAGCAATGGCTTTGCAATTTCAAGGCATGGGCATTTAACCTCTCTGCTCTTGCGTGGTGTGTGCTAGATGCACAAAGCTGTTAGAGCCTGCTGGAGATGGGAGCTACAAGTGGACTCAAGTGAGATGAAGCAGCAAACGCTGTCCTTCAGACAGGGAAGTCTCAACTCAGTGTTTACATACTTCTTTCCTCCAAAACACACAGTGTAGAGGTGAGGTGGGGAGCAGATGGTTTTGAGGAGATGAAGGCTCAAGTATTACCAGGTTTACCACGTTTTTAGAAGCTGATCCAAAACCCATCAAGCTCAGTGGAAAACTGCCAATGATTTGAAGAGCCTCTGGATCAGGCCTTTAAACCCAGCTCCTGCAATTTGGCACGCTGTCCTTTGTGCGGCTGACTAATCCTCGTCGCAGTCCTGTACTCTGAGGAAGCCGCTGCAGAGCACCGCGCTAGCAGGCTGCAGGGACCACCCTCTGAAATGGCAGAGGGCCTCTTTTCACCTTGTCTTATGCATGCATAATAGCTTGAGCACAGCTCTGTCTGCAGACTTACATTTCCTGCAAAGCTTTGTCGTCTTTGCATCTGGATACCTGAACGACCTTGAGCTGTGGAGAGACTTGCAGAGCTTTAGAGGCTCTGAATCAGACGTCTGGTGATGGACGGTGTTGGAAACTATTAAACTTTTGTTCGTTGGTCCTCATGTGGAGGAAGTGAGAGCATGGATCTTTAACCCCCTGGAAATGATTAGAGATGAGAAGCACAAAGGAGGCCTTGATGAACATTTTGCCCCTAAGCCATGTGGTTCCTAGCTTTCCGGCTCCTGCTGCCGACATGCAAAGCCAGAGCCTTGGTTTTTAATTTTTCATACTGTTTTTAAACAGATACTTTTGCAAATGTAAACATGCCCCAGCACTGAAGGTTTCCAGCCAAATTAAAGAGTCAGCACTGGAAAAATCAGCCTTCTGAGAAAGGTCAAATACAAGCAAACTCTGGAGTTCATTGGGTCCATATGTGTAAACTTCAGCTAATAAGGGGTAGACCCAGGGCAGCACTTACCTTGCAGAACTGAGCTAGTTTCAGAATGAAAGGCTGGAACTGTCCTTAGGGATGCCTGTGGTCTGAGCAGTAGGTTTGAATGTGTTGAATGAAAAAAAGACCCACGTCCTGACTTTTGGTTGCATTTCCATTCCACTTTATCCCTTCCCTCTTAACAGGAAGAAAGAAGGTTGGGAAGGAAAATGTGCCGTTTGGCATTAATTCTGACAACTCACATTTAGACGTTCTTATCTGGGACCATGCTGGGTTTAATAATCTCCAACTACATGCCTATAAAAGCTTAATTTTGCTATGAGGATGCATGCCTTGCAGCCTTTAATTTAATAACCGGGAAGGGTTTCTTTATAAGTTGTACCACCTGCAGTAGTAACAGAAATCAAGACACTGCCTGTTATTTCTTGGGCTTGATTGACATTTCAGCCAACATGGAAAGATTCAAGCCACCTACTGCCTTTTTTTTTTTTTTTATTATTTTTACCTGTAATTTGTCAGAGCTTGCCATTAAAAGGAAGAACTGATGAGTGTACCTCTCTGAAGTGAGGAGCTTTTGCTTAGAGCAGCAGATGAAGAAATACTCTTCCAGCCACCGCACTGTAATAGTGGGTTAGTTAGTACGAACGAGTTGGTAGGAGAGGAGGTAAAATGACAAGAGAAATTATGGCCTAAAAGCAGGATCCTTAAAAGTTATCATCATTATATAGCAATCCCCTAATCCCACCCCCGTCAGCCAACAGAAGTGCCAGGGGATCTGCAGCACATGTCAGCTGGCTAACCTGCCTGAAAGGTGTTATTGTTGCTGGTTCTGCTGCTTGGCTCAGAAATGTCTCTGCAGCTAAAGAGCTACAGGAAAAGAAGACAGAGCCCCATTAGTTAGGAGAATGCCAGAGGTGAAACTGCGGTGCCTCCCTGGTGCTAGTACATCATTAAGGGTCCCAGAGGAGTGTAGGAGGTGGAGATGCTTGAAGGTTAGATGGGCTGAGTTATTCCTTAACTCATGCCTTTTCATTGAAGAGCAGAGGAGGTACACGTGTTGTGTGTGGTTATGCAGTGTGACAGGAATGCTGAGAAGGGCTGGAAGCCTCCAGCTCCCAGCGGCAGGGTTTTTAGATTGCAAGGATGGAGGTCTCATTGTCGGAGAGGCCCTGACAGCGTCCAGTTAGGCGGGGCATGGGACCAGGCCTGATGGTGTCCAGTGCCATGGTGAGGGGGCTCAGGAGCTGTTACGGAACATGGAGGTGTTCAGGGCAGAGGGAGAAGCTCCACGACAAGGTTCTGCTTTGGAAAGAGAGGCAGGATAAGTAGAGTGTAGGGACTTTTATATGTGTTTTCTTAAGGTTTTGATAAGTGAAGGGCTTGATTAGGTTTCATCTGTCCCTGGAGGGAGAAAGGACTTGAAATTGCTCAACAAATATCCCTACGTCAAAGGTTTTAAACCGTTGCACATCCATAATCCTACAAAGCATGCCGAGACGCCGAAGACCTTAATGAGATTCCTCATCAACATTGTCATCTCACCCCTGTGGAAAGGGGAACTAATGCCTACAACAAAGCATTCAAACCTGACTGCCTTCAGTGAGACTTCTCAATTTATCATTGGGGATATAAAATAACAATGGAGCATGTTTTTTCAGAGTTCTTTTGAACTTCTCTGAACTGCTTCATTAATGTTATGAGTCATCAGGTCATTGGCCGGTGTATTGGTATCCTGTTGATATAAGGCCAGAAGATATTACCTTTCATGTTGAGCCTCCCGGATCTTCAACATCCAGTCCTTGAATGAGGCAGGGTTACTTGTCAACAGGTCACAGAGGGATTACAGATACACTGATTTGGTCTTATTTGTGCCTTGGTCCCTCAGATATTTGGTATTCTCCATGTATTTAACAGCCAGATTAGTTAACAGTTGGAATAAATTCTCAAGAGAAGTCCTCACAGTAAAGCTGGATGACTTTCTGAAAGATACGTATGAATCTATCCCCAGTTATTTCATGCAGTAAAGGTGTAAGGCGAGAGGTTGAAATTCTGTGATCTGCGATACACGCAAGGTCAAAGTTGGTAACTGTATTGAAAGCTGGGATTCTGTGAATGCCCTAGCATCATGCCTGAGAGTACCCTAAAAATAGTAATTCAGCTTTTTCTTTAAACAGGTGGTTTTTTTATTACATCAGGACTATCTGCCCTAGATCTCTCAATTGATGTTGTGTTAATAGACATAGCTTCTGGAAAATCTTTGTCTCCACAAGCATAGCATAGCCAAATCTATTGCTTTGCATTTAACCTGTGTGATCGCAGTTTGGACAATTGCCTAGATTGGCGAATCCAAGCTAGCTGATGGAGCCAGTCTCAAGCTTGTGCAGTCTCTCAGCCACAAAGATGCTGTGATGACCCCCCCATCTAAATTAAGGAAGGATTTAACTGATAGGGATCCCAGATGTTAGGTAAAGTGAAACCTAGAAGAGAACATAAAACGTGAAAGAGAAGGTAAAACCTGTCATTGGAACAGCCAGGTCTTGAGTGCGGATCATTTCTAGTCTAGCTTGGTTTTCAGTTGACCCCACCTTCTCTTTCTGGAGGGCAGCAGTTTCCCTTTGCTTAGCACAGAAGGCAATGCTATGGAGGTGTTACGGAAGGCAACCTAGTCCCTTTACGCCACTTAACCCTGGCACTGAAGATGGTTCCCCAGTTTTAACAGAAGTAAAATCAAGCTGCTGTTGTCTCCAAACTAATGCTGACATTCCATCTTGGATGTGAAAATAACTGCTGAGACAGCCCTGCATTTATGTGCGGTTTTCTGCACATTCTGCGGAGAATCAGAATAAATAGAAACCCTTTAAATAGATTATTAATTAGCCTTCCCCTGACAGATAACTTGGTAGGAAATCCATTAGTGGATGTCTGGGTGAACTCACTGCTTCTAGAGCAGCTTTATTGTTTTCTGCTTTCTCATTTTCGTTGCAGATCTGAAGCCCTGGGTGTCGAATTTCACCTATCCAGGTGTGCATGACTTTTCTCAGCTTGCACTGGATGCCAACAGGAACCAGCTCATTGTGGGAGCCAGGTAAAGATAATCTTTTAATTAGTTCAGGGTTGCTGCTCAAGCTCTTT